>NC_142068.1:12452500-12774285 GCF_059756535.1 Pantherophis guttatus
CTGTTAAAACAAAATAGTGTTACAGTTGTGAAAAATTTCAGCTTGCTTTATTAATGATTGGTCTGCTCATACAATACACGATGAGCTAATCATTGTTGCCATTGTGACATCTTTTTTGATTCTGGATACTAAACAGATTATCAAAGTAATGCTACTGGAATTGATGGTATTTCCTCCAAGCAATACCTTGATCATAATGCGATTTTAGAAAATATAGCTAAAAAGTTTCCCCTTCCTTTCCTTTTTCCTTTGCAGTCCTCCAAATACTTTTTAAAGCATAAGATGAATTTCTGAATGGCTGGATCCACACCATCTATGGAACCAGGCCCGTTCAGGATCTCAGTGGCTGCGCTTATACAATATGTTAATCTTGGTTAATATTAATGTTTATTTATTTAAGCATGTTGTGTCAATCCAGCCAAGGTTAGAGAATAACACTCCGACAACTGCTAAAAGAGGAGGCAGAGTAGAAAAATACCATACAATCCATATAGTATTATAGACTCACAGCTGAAATGTTGTTCCTCTATTGAAGTTTTGTTGAGATATATCTTTACAGGTAGTCCTTGACTTATAACCATAATTGAGCCCAAAATTTCTGTTGCTAACTGAAACATTTGTTAAGTGAGCTTTTTCTCAATTTTATGACCCTTCTTGCCACCGTTGTTCAGTGAAACGCTGCGGTTGTTAAATTAGTAACACAGTTGTTAAGTGAATCTGACTTCCCCGTTGACTTTGCTTGTCAGTTGGTCACAAAAGAGACACTTTTGGGGGGAACATTGCAGTTGTCCACAGCTGTCAGATGAGTCTTTAAAATTATAGTAGTGACCAAAATTGTGGAAACCTTTTGGGAAAAGTGTATTTTCTAAAATGAGCTAATAACACCACTTTTTTTTTTTCAGTCGTACCATAAAATTATATATCAATGGGAAGATAATTTAATCAGGAATGTAATGCAATAACTTTTATGAAGGACTTGCTATTAGAATAGCAGTTACAGTATAAAGAATAAAAGTGAAACAGGTAGAAAAAACGAGATATACAAAAATTATCACCATAGAAAAAATGAGATATACAAAAATGATCACCATGTCAGTGAATATTTAGTTGGGTAACCTTTAGCATGAATTACGGCCTTACAACATCTTCCCATGGAGTGAACCAAGTCTTTTAGT
The DNA here is from genome assembly GCF_059756535.1 of Pantherophis guttatus. Lineage (NCBI taxonomy): Eukaryota > Metazoa > Chordata > Lepidosauria > Squamata > Colubridae > Pantherophis > Pantherophis guttatus. Next base: position 12,453,676 of record NC_142068.1, read on the forward strand.
TCTGCAGCTGTTATAATGTGAAACCAAGATTGAATGATGGCTTCTATTAACTGGATTTTATTGCTGGGTCGCTTCTGACTAACAAGTTTCTTTAGTCGGCTCCATAGATTTTCAATTGGGTTAAGGTCTGGGCTATTTCCAGGCCATTCCAGCAGTGGAATATGATGATCTTGAAACTCCACCCCCCCTCCAAAAAAAAGTGGTAGCCATCAAACCTCAAAAATACACTTCTCCCAAAAGGTTTCCACAATGTATATGGCTTGTATATGGCAATGTATATGGCATATGAATTTCCAAGCAGCTAAATTTTGGTCATGTGACTCTGGGGATGCTGCAATGGCGGCAAAAAGTGTGAAAAGTCACTTTTTTCAGTGCCGTTATAACTTCAAACCGTCACTAACTGAACTGTTGTAAATCGAGGACTACCTGTATAGAAGTAAGGAGAACAAAAGATAAATTATGTTTATATCAGTGAGTTTTAAGCCATCACATTTTGGAGCTCTGCATTCTCGAACACGATGCTCCATTGTATTGGGCATTGGAGTCTTTTATATACTCAGTACTTAAGGGGGCCTTTTATTATTTATTTATTTATTTATTTATTTTATTTTTTAAATTTTTATACTGCCCCCTCTCCTGAAGGACTTGGGGCGGTGAACAGCCAAAATTAAAAACACACAATACAAACATTAAAATACTATAAAACGAAATTAAATTTATCTTTGGCTTCCCCAATTTAAAACCCCTTACCCATAAAATTCCCCAATTAAAAGATTATTAACCCAGCCCGGCTTGCTGAAATAAAAAAGTCTTCAGGGCCCGGCGGAAGGTCCAGAGGTCCGGGATCAGTCGTATCCCTGGGGGTAGCTCATTCCAGAAGGCGGGTGCCCCCACAGAGAAGGCTCTTCCCCGGGGGGGTCGCCAGCCGACATTGCCTGACCGATGGCACCCTGAGGAGGCCCTCTCTGTGGGAGCATATTGGCCGGTGGGAGGTTATCGATGGCAGAAGGTGGTCTCGTAAATAACCGGGCCGTAAGCCATGGAGCGCTTTGAAGATGAGAACCAATACCTTGAAGCGCACCCGGAAGACCACTGGAAGCCAATGCAGCTCGCGCAGGAGAGGTGTCACATGGGAGCGCCATATCGCCCCCATAAGTACCCGCGCGGCCGCATTCTGCACCAGTTGGAGCCTCCGAGTGCTCCTCAAGGGGAGCCCCATGTAGAGAGCGTTGCAGTTATTAAATCCTTATATCTAAATTATTAATGTTCAAAATATTATATTTGCTTCAATAAAACTTTTTTTTTAACATAGCAGCATTGGAACATAATATGCACCCCTACAGAGGTGTATGCATTCAAGTATTATACTCTTTTCAGTTAGAAAACTCTGAAACTTTATGATTAGCATCTATTGAGTTGGTAGAGCAGTTATATACCTATTGATAATGTCAAATGATCGTTGTTCTATCTACTATTTTCATTTTCTTTCTTTATTCTTCCATTCTGGCACCAATCAACAATCCTAAGTAAAATATATAGCTATCTACTCTTTACATTTAGATATACTCTTTTTTTTTTATTGAAAAGTTTAAAATTTTTTTACAGACATTTCCCCTTCCCCCTCCTCCTCCCCTTCCAGCCATCCCCTTCCCCTCCCTCCCCCCCCAGTTCCCAGAGCAAAATACAGGGTATAACATTTGACAATCATAAGCTAACATAAGCTAATTATCTATAGCCTCCTATCCCCCTCTTGAACTTTTAACTCCCCTTTTACTAAACTAAATTTAAGTACTTTGTAAAATCTCTTTGATCGTTCATAAGCTATTTGAAATTTTTTAGTCCGATATTTGCCTTGAATATAATCAATCCATCTTCTCCATTCTAACATATATTTCTCATTTGAATGGTCCTTTAGATATGCTGAAATTTTCGCCATTTCTGCTAAATTTACTACTTTTAATGTCCATTCTTGAATAGTAGGTAAATCTTCCTTCTTCCAGTACTGCGCCACCAAGAGTCTTGCTGCAGTTATTAAGTTCAGAATCAAATTAGTCTCTATAACCGTACAATCTGTAATTATACCTAACAAAAACAACTGTGGAGTAAGCTTTATCCTTTTTTAAAAAATATTTTGAATAATCCACCATATTTTTATCCACAATGCTTTAACTTTTTTACAAGTCCACCAAACATGAAGATAGGTAGCATCTACACAATCACATCTCCAACATTTGGGTTGTAGGTTTGGGTACATACAAGCTAACTTTTTAGGATCCCAATGTCATCTATAAAACATTTTATAAAAATTTTCCCTCAAATTTTGAGCTTGTGTAAATTTTACATTTCTTACCCAGATCCTTTCCCATGTTTCCATCATTATTGGTTTCTTAAAATTTTGTGCCCATTTTATCATACAACCTTTAACTAACTCTGTCTCAGAGTCTATTTCTATCAATATATTATACAACCTTTTTATGTGCATTTTACTCTGGTCCCTAATTTGTTTTATCAAATTTTCTTCACTTTGTGTAATACCAATTTTCTGATCTTTTTTCCATCTATTCTGCAACTGTACATATTGAAACCAGGTTTGAATTGCCCTTTCCTCTCTTAGTACATTCAGAGGCTACATTCAGATATACTCTTGATCTGCACTAGTGGTGGGTTTCACATTTTTTTACTACCGGTTCTGTGGGTGTGGCTTGGTGAGCATGGCATGGCTTGGTGGGCATGGCTTGTTGGGCGTGGCAGGGGAAGGATACTGTAAAATCTCCATTCCCTCCCCAATTCAGGGGAAGGTTACTGCAAAATCCCCATTTCCTCCCAATCAGCTGGGACTTGGGAGGCAGAGAATAGATGGGGGCGAGGCCAGTCAGAATTTTTACTACCGGTTCTCCAGAACTGGTCAGAACCTGCTGAAACCCACCTCTGATCTGCACTCAAACTTCATATTGTGGAACTTCCAAAAGGTGTCATAGAATATTAGAAATAAGATTAATCTTTGTAATTCCTTCTCTATTGCATGTGGTTTACCAAATAATCTCCTGATTGACTCAGAGACTTTACATCCAAACCACAGGTCGAATATACCTGCAGTCCCAAGAATAATAATTTCTGTGTTTGGTTTTCACATCAAATTAAGATTGAAGCAAGAAATTAAGATGTGCCTATGAGCAGCAGGGGACTGAAAAAGAGAAAACTCGTGGCCTGTGGCTTGCCTTTAATCTCTGCTTCAGAAACAAAACATTTGAATGTAGCTCTTGTTGGTAATGCAAGCCATAATTAAGGCTCTGAAGACTTATTTATTCCAGTAAGCCGGCCTAGCCTAAAGGGTTTTTAATGGGATTTTTTAAATTTTATAGACTTGGGGTTTTAAATTGGGAGGCCGATTGATTTAATCTTTTTTAATTATCTTAACTTTTGTATTGTATGTATTTTAATTTTGGCTGTTCACCGCCCTGAGTCCCTTTTGGGAGAAGGGCGGTATGCAAATTAAATTAATAAATAATAAATAAATAAAATTAAATACCTTTGGAATATAAGCCTGTTCTTACAAATCATAAAATTCAGCCCTTGGGCTTAGCTTTTGCTGATCGTGACATATATCTTCAGGGCTTCACTTTAAACTCTAAATATAACTGATTTGTTATAACTGGCTAAGTAACTGGATCTGTCCAGAAAGCTCTGGATGCTACTTAATGTCTCTGAGCTGGGAGAGAAACTAAAAATTGACTTGACCCTTGGAGAAATTGTGGCTCCATTCTTTTCAACTGAATGAATGTTTCCCTCAGCTAGCCAATAATACACCAGGAGATAAAAGAAAATCTTCCAGTTCATTTTTCTAGGACACAGCATAGCTATTTAAATACCTGTTTTGATAGCCGAGTAGATGGGATTGTGCAGCTTGCCAGGTTGTGTCTGTATGTGTGGTGAATGGTGGGTTAGCTGTTCCCTTGTCCACGTAAATTCATTTTTCTTCTACATTAGCTTTTTCTTCTGTGTTTTCAATTTCTTCCCATTGTATAGCCTTCGCAAGGTCACACTTGGAATACTGCATCCATCATATTATAAAAAAAAGATGTAGATACTCTGGAAAGAGTGCAGGAAAGAGCAACAAAGATGACTAGGGGGCTGGAGGCTAAAACATAAGAAGAATGGTTGCAAGAATTGGATTTGCCTAGTCTAGTGAAAATGGGATGCCGTCGCTCAGTGGATAAGACGCTGAGCTTGTCGATCGAAAGGTCAGCAGTTCAGCGGTTCGAATCCCTAGTGCCGCGTAACGGGGTGAGCTCCCGTGACTTGTCCCAGCTTCTGCCAACCTAGCAGTTCGAAAGCACGTAAAAAATGCAAGTAGGAAAATAGGGACCACCTTTGGTGGGAAGGTAACAGCGTTCCGTGCGCCTTTGGCGTTTAGTCATGCCGGCCACATGACCACGGAGACGTCTTCGGACAGCGCTGGCTTTGAAACGGAGATGAGCACCGCCCCCTAGAGTCGGGAACGACTAGCACATATGTACAAGGGAAACCTTTACCTTTAGTCTAGTGAAAAGAAGGACTAGAGGGGAGACATGATAGCCATGTTCCAATATTTGAGGGGCTGCCACAAAGAACCAATTTTCTAAAGCAGCAGAAGGCAGGACAAGAAACAATGGGTGGAAACCAACCAAGGAGACAATTTTGGCAATCCAATAAAACGGCTATTATTTATTTATTTATTTATTTATTTATTTATTTATTTATTTATTTATTTATTTATTTATTTAATATATATCCCACCCTTCTCCTAGTGGACTCAGGGGGTGCACAGCCAGAACTAAAACACATATCAATACAAAATTTAAAATTATTAAAAGAATTAAATAACTGTGGCCCAAAAATTTAAAACATTGAAAACTAAAACCCATTTGACAATTTAAAAAGCTAAAAAAGACTAAAAAGGGGGGGGGGTTCACTCCAGCCCTGCTTGATGGAAAAGAAAAGTTTTTAGGGCACGGCGAAAAACCCGGAGATCTGATGTCCTTCGTATCTCCGGGGGCAAATCATTCCAGAGGGCAGGAGCTGCCACAGAGAAGGCCCTCCCCCTGGGAGTTGCCAGCCGACATTGCCTGGCTGACGGCACCCTGAGGAGTCCCTTTCTGTGGGAGCGTACTGGTCGGTGGGAGGCCATTGGCGGCAGAAGGCGGTCCCGCAAATACCCAGGTCCCATGCCATGGAGCGCTTTAAAGGTGGTGACCCAACACCTTGAAGCGCACGCGGAAGACCACTGGAAGCCAATGCAGCTCACACAGGAGAGGTGTCACATGGGAGCGCCCCCTCGCTCCCATAATCCCATATTATATAAAGCAGTCAATACAAAATGTAAAAATCCACATTAAAAGATGCATAATTCATACACACACAATATAAGATAAAATTATTTTTAAAAAAATCTTACTGTACATTGTTGAAAATGATTAATACTGCATGACACCCAAATCTGTGATGGGAGTTTGGCTGCTTTATATTTAATAAATCAGTAATAAGGAGGTTCTGGCAGAATTCCTATGGATTCTATTTCTTTTGGAAAAGAGGCAAAAATGGAGACTCAAGACTTTTGTTATGTGAACTTGCAAATTGAAGATAAGAGCAAAATCTTTCTTTTACATCAGATTTCCCAGAAGGAGAAGTCTTCCAAAGGCCCTTTCCAGAGGAGATCCCAAAGCCATCCCTTATTTTCCTACTCTTGAAGCTGAGTGGGATAGGGAGTGAGTTTGTCAAAAGACATCTGGGAAGTGCCTCTAAATATTTTACTCTGGTTCCATGCATTTTGCATTTAATTTCTCTACGAAAATACATTTGTGCCTATCAACTTTGTCCTTAGGTAAAGGTAAAGGTAGAATCGTTCCTGACTCTAGGGGGCGGTGCTCATGTCGTTTCAAACCCAAAGAGCCAGCACTGTACGAAGATGTCTCCGTGGTCATGTGGCCGGCATGACTAAACACCAAAGGCGCACAGAACGCTGTTACCTTCCCACCAAAGGTGGTCCCTATTTTTCTACTTGCATTTTTTAATGTGCTTTCGAACTGCTAGGTTGGCAGAAACTTGGACAAATAATGGGAGCTCACCCCATTACACGGCACTAGGGATTTGAACCTAATAATAATAATAACAAAAATTTAAAATAATTAATAATAAAAAAATAAGAATTATAAAAATAAGAATAAGAATTAATAAGAACTTTGTCCTTATTAAGCTGCAGATTTTCTGCTTTTGCTTCTTTAAATATCTCTCGTTGAACCTTATCTGCTTCTTCATTTCTTTATAATAACTTTCTAAGCTTTCCAAGTAGGTAGAAACTCCTGGTGATCTTTTTGCTTTGCCCTTAGTGAAGAAGAAGAAGTAGAAGCTTTCCAGTATCTCTCTAGAAGTATTTTTCCAGTATCTCTTTATTGAAATAATTTTTGGAACATTCCAGGTGCCTCATCTACATTCTTTAATCATTCTTAATGATAATAATAATTCTATAATTGTTCATTGATGGAGAGATGGTATATGGAGGGCAAGAGCTTGCCTAAAGGCTTCTGGTGAATTTACTGCAGTTCTCTATCATTCGAAATCAAAAGTTCCTGATTCATCCTGCAGTTTCTTAGTGCGCCAAATTTAGATTACTTTATAGGTAGAAGAACAGCAGTGGAGATCCTTCTGGGAGGCTTCAGACAATATTGAAATGCTGTTGATTAACCTTCTTACCTCCTCTTTGAAATTGCTCAAGGAGGAGAAGGATGAAGGAGGAGGAGGAGGAGGAGGAGGAGAAGGAGAAGGAGAAGGAGAAGGAGAAGGAGAAGGAGAAGGAGAAGGAGAAGGAGAAGGAGAAGAATTGATATTGGGTCCAGATTCATTCAATGAACTGAAGATTGTTTAATTATTCTAAATAGAAAAGCTGACTTCTGAACCTAAATTTTGGAATGCCATAATGCAACTTTAAAATGTGTGGGCTTCAGCTCCCAGAATTCACCAGCCAGCCATTAATTCTCCATGCTGCCTGAGGAATTGTGGGACTTGAACTTCATGCGTGTTAAAGTTGCCAAGGTTGAGAAACACTGGCATAGCATAATAACCATAAAACTTTGGAAAAAGTCCAAGTCTATACTGTAACCTTCTCAGATCAGCTAAAAATGACAAGAACCAGAATTCCAACCTATCTGGAGAATGCTATGGTAGCAGATGCTGACAGAATCACACAATCATTAATAAGAGCCATTCATGAAACAGGGATTAAAGTGTTTACTGATTTTCACCACTCTCCTTCATATGTTGAAATGTAGGTTGGAAACTGCTGGAGGCAAGGATCTCTTCTCCTTACTCTTAAGAGCACCCAGTACCTTAATGAGATGTTATGGTTAGTGATAGTAAGAAAACCAAAAACATGAGGAAGTAAGCAGTCCATGTAATGTTTTCTCTGTTACATCTGTCTTGTCCATCACTATCCATGTAGGAACAGAGTGGTATTGTGACCAGGCTGAGCCCGAAGGAGGGGTCAAATGTGTGTGTGTGTGTGTTTGTGTGTGTGTTTATGTGTATGTATGTATATGTATACGTATTGCATATAAGCTTGTATTTATGTGTGTGTCAGTAGTGGGTTTCACCTTTGCTACTGGTTCGGAACTGTGAGCGTGTGCGCTTGCTTCACTCACGTGTGGTGCTTCTGTGGATGCGCAGAACCTTCAGTGCATGCGCAGAGCATCTGTGATGCCGTCCGGATGGGTAGGCGGAGCCTCCCATCACTGCCACTACCGGTTCGCCCAAACTGGGGCGGTGGAAACCCACCACTGGTATGTGTGTGTCAGGCTTCGATGCTATCTCAAAATAAATGAACTTCCAAACTGCCAATCTTTAAGGAAATTTTCTTTTTATTCGAGTACAGCAACTGGATCCGGGCTCTTCACGGTCAATACTGACCTTTGCCCCCCAATCCCTCCCTTTCCGATCCCCAATTCTCTGCTTCTCATTGGCTATCTTCCAAGTCACTCTCCTGATTCCTTTTCCCGTCAGTTCACAGGAATGCTCCCCCCCTCCTGATCTCCAAGGAGACCGAATCTTCAAAGGTATTTAGCAGGCAAAAGTTCAGGCTTCATCCTCCCTTTTTTATGTCAGCGCTGAGACGCTGACATCGTGTGTGTGTATAGGAACCATGTAGATTGGGGGTGGGGGGGGTCAAACTTGATTTCATTGAGGGCCGCATTAGAGTTGTGTTTGATCTCGGAGTGGGGGCAGGTGGGCCTGGCCGGGGGGGGAGGCGTGACCGGCTCAAGCTCTGTTTTCACTGGAAGACCGCTGTAGCAGGCCATTGCAATTGAAAACAGAGCTCAGGAGGGATGCACATGGCCCTCCCGAGATCCGTTTTCACTGGAAGAGGCACCGCGAGTCAGTCCTTCACTGTTTCCAGGGTTGCCCCGCGGGCCAGATCTAAGCACCCCGGGGGTTGGATCTGGCCCACGGGCCTTGAGTTTGACACCCCTGATGTAGCTAAAGCTATCATATTGCAAATTTTCCTGGGGAAAACCTCAGTAGCTCTTGGTAGTCTCACACTTCCCAGTAACATTTCTCAAAAGCTGTCCATTCTTGCAGTAAATTCACTACAGTATAGGCTTCTCTGTCATAATCTACTCCTAATCATTTTCATTACAATAGTACTCGGAGTGGCATCCCACCTCCTTATTCCTGCTGATGGATCAGCAGTCATTCACAAATAAACTGGAATGTCAGAATGGATATTCTAATGCAGTTATCAGAAATCCAACATTTATTAATCCGTGTTTTTTTTTTTAACAACAAAGATGACTCGGCTACTAATGGGTGCTTTGAAAAATGGTTTGCACTTGGAACAGACTCCAAGCTTTTGACAGCAGGAAAAGGAAAGGGTGCAGGTTGTTTATTAGTGTAATTGTATCTGAAAAAGATCTTGAGAAACAGGGCAAAGATGCTGCCTAAGGAATTATAAGATAAGAGAGAGCATAGCCCCCAACTGCACACTGGGTGGAGAAAGAAGTTCAGAGAGACCTGAACTTCCCTAGTTTCTCAGGCTGTAAAGGAGATGGTGGAAGATTTGCACTTTCCAACTTGCAAGATTCTGCTAATGTAACCTTACAATAAAGTAGAATTAGCTCACCTGGTCATGTTTCCCCATCTGGTCTACCTGAGAAAGCTGACACTGGGTATTGTCAGTAAGAACACTTTTGCTTCAAAGTGCTAGGTATACAAAATTGCACAAGCTCATTTCTAAATCCAATCTTGCGTTGAAAGGTACAGGGTAAAAAAGTATGCTTGGATGCAAGCCATCCTGGAGGAAAAAATACTCTGATTTTTGAGGTATTGTTTGCAAACTGTAATAGCTGAGTTATAGAAATTTCATATGGTGGGATTTCTTCTTTAATTTTGGATTATTTTGGAAGGTTATGGTGGATGCTGCTGTTGGTTTAGGGCAGTGGTGGGTTTCAAATTTTTTTACTACCGGTTCTGTGGGTGTGGCTTGGTGGGCGTGACATGGCTTGGTGGGCGTGGCTTGATGGGCATGGCAGGGGAAGGATACTGTAAAATCTCCATTCCCACCCCACTCCAGGGGAAGGTTACTGTAAAATCCTCATGTCCTCCCGATCAGCTGGGACTTGGGAGGCAGAGAATAGATGGGGGCAGGGCCAGTCACAATATTTACTACCAGTTCTCTGAACTACTCAAAATTTCCGCTACCAGTTCTGCAGAACTGGTCAGAACCTGCTGAAACCCACCTCTGGTTTAGGGTATGTGTTTGTTTTGGGGGAGTGTTTGTTTGTCTGTCTGTTTGTTTGTTTGTTTTGCTATGCATCCTTTTCATTGCCAGGCGGTTTCATACTACCCAATTTTGCTAACTTGCAGCTGAAGAGGGTTTTATTTTTTCTTCAATATTTTTTCTCTTGGGATTTAAGCAAAACACCAGAAGCCAAGGAGAGTTCAGACTGGTTAAGAAATGATTACGCAGTGAAAGGTTAGACATTTTGGCCAACTCATCTCTATAAAGAGATAAAGAATAGCTATAAAGAATAGCAAGAACCTCACTCCCCACCCAGCAGATTTTCACTGAATTTATTTTCCCTTTTGAAAGAATGTTAAAAATTCATTCCGTAAGTGGAATGAAACTGGATAGGGAAAAATGCAGGTTATTGGGGGGCTTATCATTACTCAAAGCCTGAAGCTTGATTTATCTTTAGTTTGTTTGTTTTTATTTGTTTGTAATTCAAGGCAGCCAACATATCCAGCACACCTTTCTCTTCCCATTTTCCCCACAACAACAATCCTGTGAGATGGGTTGGACTCGGTGGTGGTATTCAGCTGGTTCGGACCAGATCGAGTGAACCTGTAGTGGCAACCTGTGGATGGTGGTGGGCCTGCCCACCCGCCCAGACTCTATGCCGTCCTATTTAGCCACGTTTTCTAAGCCGCGTGCATGTATGCAACAGGGGTGGGTTCTAAAAATTTTTATTGGCCGTGGCTTATTTTGTGGGTGTGGCTTGGTGGGGGGGTAATGTGACTGGGTGGGCATGGTCAACTTTTTTTTTTTAATTTTTAAAAGCATTTTTTCTACAACCTTAAGAGGTTGTAGGAAAAAAAATGCTTTTAAAAGCCTCTGCCAAGCAGGGAACTCAGCTGGGATCGTCAGAGGCTTTTAAAAGCATTTTTTCTACAACCTCTTCAGCCAAAGAGGTTGTAGAAAAAATGCTTTTAAAAGCCTCTGACAATCCCAGCTGAGCCGCACGATCATCAGAGGCTTTTTTTTTTTACTTTTAAAAGCATTTTTTCGGCCGAAGAGATTGTAGAAAAAATGCTTTTAAAAGTTAAAAAAAAAGCCTCTGATGAGGTGGGCGGGATAAGCGACCGGCAACCGGGCCGGGGACTAGTTCGGGGGCGTGGCCATCCAATGTTATTACTGGTTCTCCGAACTACTACAAATTTTTGCTACCGGTTCTTGTGAACCAGTGCGAACCGGGAGCAACCCACCACTGGTGTGCAAGCCGTGTGCGCTCACATTTTCGGTACACAGCAAACTGTTGGTAAAATTACATGAAACCCACCTCTGGTTGGTCTGATAAAGAGTGACTGGCCCAAAGTCACCCAGCTGGCTTCCGTACTTAAGGCAGGACTAGAACTCACAATCTCCTGCTTTTAGCCTGGTGCCTTAAACCACGACTAGACCAAACTGGCTCTTGGATTTATCTTCCTCCAACATCCCAACAAATCACCCAGCTTTGCAAATATGCCACATCTCTAAATCCTCCCTCTTCCCTCTTGGAAAAGCAAGCAGAGGGTAACTGATAGCAGGGAATCAGTAGGGAATCCTAGCGGTTAAGGGGATCCATTCAGAGGAAGAGAATCAGTCAGCACATGTGATCTAAACAGTAACTGGTGTTCCCTTGCTCCGTCAAGTAAATGAGCAAAGAAGACTTGGCAACTAATTCATTCTGAAATGTCCCAACATAGCTGGAGGATGAACGTCCAACATAATTGCTACAGGAACTGAGATCTGTGTTAGATGGATGAGTGCCTTTAAAATTTATCTATCTACTTTGGCTTAGTTTCCAGTAGAGTATTAAATCTGTATCTATGGTGCAAATACAATTTACCATGGACCGATCTTTTGTTGATTGGATTTTTTTTTCCAGGGAATTTTTCTTTCTTTTTTTTTTTTTTAATTCATATGAAATTAGGTTTCAGTAAGCCGCTGGGCTAGAACGTCCTCCAAATTTTGATTTTATTTGTAGAGGAAATACCTTTTCACAGGGGCAGGTATTAAAACTGCATTTACTATCTGCTGTCTGAAAAAAAAAAAGATGGCCAAGTCAAATTTACCCATATATTAGAGAACTGGAGATCCTTAATTTTTCACGAATGTCTACTAAATAAATAAATTAATGCAATTTAAATCAACAGAAAATGGAGGGAACCCCTTTTAAATGTATTTATAATATTGATTTATAAATTTGTGCAACAGTTTGATAAGCAACTGGTAGGATTGCCTCCAGGGGTGGGCTTCAAAAATTTTAGCAAGAGGTTCTCTACCTGGTTGCTGGGTGGGCATGGCCATGGTGGGCATGGCTTAGTCGGCCTCTTGTACCACGGCAGGGGGCGTTTTTGCCCTCCCTGGGCTCCTTGAGCCTCCAGGAGGGTGAAAATGGCCTCCTCAGGCTCCAGGAGGGTGAAAATGGCCTCCTCAGGCTCCAGGAGGGTGAAAATGGCCTCCTCAGGCTCTGGAGGCCCTCTGGAGGCCGGAAACTGGCCCATTTCCGGCCTTCCTGAACTTCCGGTAGGCCCGTTTTTCGCCCTCCCGAAGCCTCCGCGCATGCCCTGCACTTACCTGCATCCAAAACAGACTGCGTGGGGACTCCTAGGAGTGGAGGGGTGGGGTGGGCAGGGCCATCCTGGAATGGGATTTGGGAGTTCTCCGAACTGCACAGAATCTTAGTTAGAGGGTCTCCCAAACCCCTGCGAACCCCCAGCAGCCCAACCTGGTTGCTTCTTGGGGGCCAAAGTCAACACTGATTTTTTTTCAGAAGTAATAAAATACTGTATTTGATTTTTATTCTTTTTTAAAAAAATGAAACAGACTTTGACCAAATTGAAAATTTAAGATAAATAATCACCGAATATTTACCATAGGGGTTTCTTTTACTGCTTGACAGGTTTGCTGTTAAAGATCAGTGCTTTTATTAGAATTAACCGCTTCTGTTCCTTTTTTGCCTGCTGCTGGTGATAAAAAAAATATCTCACGTTCAAAAGATTTTGCCCAACAGCAGATAAATTCACACAGGAAGTCCCTGCAAACTTTTATCAATGAAAACTCAAACCATATGAATATTGTACAAATAAATAGAGCAGGAAGAAAGCCTTCGAAGATATTTTGTTTTGCTTGAAGAACTCATTGGCAGACCCAAAAAACTTTCAGTGGGGGAGAAAAAAAAGGAACAAGAGCCATATTAACTGTTTCTCCGTCAGCTCAAAGTTATAGCTTGGTGAGCAAAAGTTATTTTTATGCCTTCTGTTTTCAGCAAAAAACCCATATACTTTGCCACTAGCAATCTGTTAGAAAAGGATTGATGTTTTAGGTTTTCTGAAATGGCCAATTTCGAACAAACTGATGAGCCATCAGCCAATTACTCAATATAGATGTATGATCTATTTCTGAAATAGCTGACATAATCAAATGGCCTCGTGTTGATATCATGGAGCAGATTGCTTGGCATAAATGTAAATTAAGAGTGCACCTTCTATAGCTACAAATTTTTCATCACTGTCTAATGCCATTATTAAGCAAACTATCTGAAGGCATTAAAGCCCTTTATTCAGCAAGTCCTGTGACAGTGACAGAAAACCCAAGGAGAACTGTTAACATTTTGTTCCAATAAAGTAAAATAAATAGGACACCAAGAACTTAGAATACTAGGTCAAGCTCAGCCAAGAACAAGCCCATGATTTATTTTCATAGACCGTATGGATAGTATGGAATCATATGCAGCAGAGGTGGGTTTCACATAATTTTACCACCGGTTCACTGCGCACCGAAAATGTAAGCACGCGTGGCCTTCCGCGCATGCAGCTTGCATGCACTTGCAGGGCTTAGAAAACGTGGCCCACCCACAGATTGCCACTACCGGTTCGCCCGAAATAGTCTGAGCAGCCTACATATCACGACAGATATGCAGGACCCAAAAACCAATAATCAAGGTTCATTTATTTACCGTATTTTTGGGACTATAAGACGCACCGGTGTATAAGATGCAGCAACATTTCAGGGAGGTAAGTAAGGAAAAAAAGTTTTTGCCCTCTCCGGCCCTCAGGAGCACTCTGCGGGCCTCCCAAACCCTCTGCGCGCCCCGTTTTTCGCAAAAATGGGCCCATTTTTTGCCCATTTTTCACAAAAGTGGGGGCGTTTTTGCCTTCCCTCGGCTCCCAGGAACACTCTGCAGGCCTCCCAAACCCACTGTGTGCCCCATTTTTTGCAAAAACAGGCAAAAAATGGGCCATTTTGCCAAAAATGGGATGCGCAGAGGGTTTAGGAGGCCTGCAGAGTGCTCCTGGGGGCCGGGGGAGGGCAAAAATGCCCCCGTTGTTACAAAAATTGGGCAAAAAACAGGCCTGTTTTTCGCAAACATGGAACGAGCAGGGAGGGGGTTCGGGAGGCCAAAATGGCTGTATTCAGTGTATAAGATGCACCATCATTTCCACCCTCTTGGGGGGGGGAAGGTTTACTCCGAAAAATATGGTATTCAGTATGGACTGGAGGAACTTCCTCCATAAAATAATGGGAGGGACTCCTGCAGAGAAATAGATGTATCTATATATTTCAGGAAAGGAGAAATTGAAATATAAGCATAGGTAATAGATGATGTAAAGATAGATGTTCATAATTAGCAAACCTCAAGTTACTTCCCTGTGTACTGTTACCATCCTCAAGAAAAAGTTATTGCCTGTTGGTTTGAATTTGATGTCCCAGAGCACTTCAGTTTCTTTATTTTCTATGATGGCTCTCTATTTTATGGTCCCACCATTTCTTCCTTGCAGGCAAATGGCATTTCTTGCAGATCTTTCAATGCACCATTGTTGCCACTTTGTCATGCCGTTGTTTGAGGTCAATCTGTGTGATCTTCTTGCAGCAGCTAACCAGGTGGTCCATTATTTCTTTAGCTTCTTTGCAGAGATGGCCTTCGCTGTCTGTTGCTGTCTTCTCAATTCATCTTCTTCTTCTTATCATTAAATTTATTTTCCATCCATCTCACAGTTCGAGATGAGTCTAAGTGAATGGTATTTAATCTGTTAAAACTTGACTGTTTTCTTGGGAGAAAGTTGACCAAATGTCTTTTATTGTAGAAGCTGGAGATGTCCTACTGAATTATCTTTAGCGATTGATCATATGGTGCAATCCAACTTTTCTTAATATTTTGTTTGGGACAAGAAAAAAGGTAAATGTTTTAGTTGGGAAATGAAGGGGTTTTTGAAGGAAAAACTATTGGAGCGCCACTGAATTTTATGAGTGATATAGAACTATGACAGAACAAAAAAATTGTCTGAAGTATTTTAATCCTTTTAGGCTGATGAAAGGAGAAGAAAAATCACAATGTTGGCATTCATTTTGAGATATTCTGTTTGAAACCCAAAACACTTTTTTTTTGGCCAAGAAATATGACAACCAGTTTCTTGTTGATGTCTAAATGCAACAGAGATTTTTTTTTTAAAAGGCTATTCATTAGCCAATATTTGGAAAGGAGGAAAAGAAAAGTTAGTAAGTAAACAAAACTATGAGTTATTTTTCATTATATACATTGTACATTCTACAATTGTTGGGAGAATCCCCTTGCAAAATGAAGCAGGGACAATACTAACTGCTTTGGTTTTTTTAAAAAAATTAATCAAAATATATTTGGCCTAATAAACTATAATTTCAAGAGATTTCTTCTCCTGTCCGAGATATTAATCTACCAAAAGTATATCTCTGGAAGGAGATCTAATGGAAACTTTCAGATCTGAATGCTTCTTCGAAATCTATTTTATGTTTTGTGCATGTTAGCATCAGAGGAGATTTTACATGGAAGATTTTAGGCAAAATCGGTGGCAAAGGCATAATAATGGTAAATAAAGTGCATTGTTTTTCTTGACAAGGTGAGAAAGCTGAAAAAAAGAGACCGGCTTGCAATTGTGCCGGAGATTTTTTTCCCCACTATGACAAAGAAAAAAAAAATACTATATTTGGCTGTTGGTTATAACAGGATTTCTTTTAAATTATCTTTTCTGCTGGAAACTAATGGCATAAGTAAAATGTAGAATAGTTTGTTTTTCCAGATCTACCCCACCATAATCTTGCCGGACTCTATATAAATAAAATAAAAATGTTTTTATTTTTGTTTGCTGTGATGTATCCAATTCACTTTGTACTCCCTAAGAATAGGACAACTTGATTTTGATTGTTGCCGAGAAACATTCATTTATGTGTTGGGGTTTTGCTGTTTTTCTTCTTCTTCAAATGTTCATTAAAGCGTTTCTTCACGTCTTCTATTGCAGACATCCAGGAATGATGCCAGTGAGAGTTTCCAATGCATGAGATCATTGCCAAAAAGATTTTATTTTTTGTCATGCTTCTGGCATAAGTCTTCTGAGCTATTAAAATATTGATTTTATCCAGGATGTAGTCTAGGTCAGTGTTTCTGGGGAATTCTGGGAGTTGAAGTCCACGTGTCTTAAAATTGCCAAAGTTGAGAAACACTGGTCTAGGTAGCTAGAACTTCTTTACCTCAGAAATTTTCTTCTCATTCTTTTTTTCAATAGTAACAACTGGAAGTATCTGTATTATTATTAATATTATTATTGTATAAACAGAGGCATAGAATCAAGATCACGTGAAATATTAGGGCTGCTTTACAAAACCCTATAAGGAGTGGTGGGTTTCAAGCAGGGGTGGGTTCTAATTTTTTTACTACTGGTTCTGTGGGCGTGGCTTATTTTGTGGGTGTGGCTTGGGGGGTCATGTGACTAGGTGGGCGTGGCTAGTTGGTCAGAGTCATTTCTGGAAAGTCCTCGCACTTACGACCAGTCCTCGCACTTACGACCCGACTCATTTGTTTGCTTTTAACACTGATCAGCTGTAGGACGGCCCTTTGAAGCCCCGCGCCAAGAGTTTAAACAGTTTTTTTCCCTCTAGTCATCAGCTGGGATTCAGGAGGCAGCAATAGATTGGGGGTGGGACCAAATAAAAGGTAAGAATAACGTGGGTGGGGGGTAGGAGGGCGGGGGGGAGAACCGGTTCGGTGACGTCATATCATCACTGCTACCGGCTTGGCCAAACCGGGAGGAACCCACCACTGGTTTCAAGTAATTTAACAACCGGTTCTCTGCCCTAATGATTTCTTCCAACAACCAGTTTGCCAAACTGCTCAGAAAATTAACAACCGGTTCTCCCGAAGTGGTGCGAACTGGCTGAATCCCACCACTGCCTATAAGACCATATCTGGAATACTGCAACCAATTTTAGTCACCATACTGCAAAAAAGATGTTGAGACTTTGGAAAAAGTTCAGAAAAGAGCAACTAAGATGATCAAAGGCCTGGAGACTAAACCAGTGGTGGGTTTCAAATTTTTGTACTACCGGTTCTGTGGGCGTGGCTTGGTGGGCGTGGCATGGCTTGGTGGGCATGGCTTGGTGGGCGTGGCTTGGTGGGCATGGCAGGGGAAGGTTACTGCAAAATCCCCATTTCTTCCCGATCAGCTGGGACTCGGGAGGTAGAGAATAGATGGGGGCGTGGCCAGCCAGAATAATTACTACCGGTTCTCCGAACTACTCAAAATTTCCACTACCGGTTCTCCAGAACTGGTCAGAACCTGCTGAAACCCATCTCTGGACTAAATCATATGAAGAACGGCTGCAGATTTTGGGTCTGACTAGTCTAAAGAAAAAAAGAATTAGGAGTGACATGATAGCAGTATTCCAGTATTTGAGGGGCTGCCACAAAGAAGTGGGGGTCAAATTATTCTCTAAAGCACCGGAGGGCAGGACAAGAAACAATGGATGGAAACTGATCAAAGAGAGAAGCAACCTGGAATTAAGGAGAAACTTCCTAACAGTAAAGATAGTTAACAGCTTGCCTTCAGAAATCGTGGGCACTCCATCACTGGATGTTTTTAAGAAGAGACTGGACAGTTACTTATCTGAGATTGTATAGGTTCTCCTGCTTGAGCAGGGGGCTGGACTAGAAGACCTCCAAGGCCCCTTCCAGCTCTATTCTATTCTAATATTCTAATGTTTAATGAAACAAAGTATAGCTGTGGGCAGCAGCGATAGTAAGAAATATTCCACTTGCTAGGATTCTGTATTAGTCAAGTCATTCTGAATTTTTGTATTAACCTATTACGATCGCCTTGATAGATAAGAACAAGGCCTGTTTGCATATTGTCCTGGTTCCAGAATGGATATGCTCACAGGCAGAATGTCATGGAGATTCTCAGTCATCCAGGTCATAGTTGTCCCAAAGGTGCTTCTTTCTTCAAAAAGCAACTGGCCTGTTTTTTCCTTGAGGAAGAAGAAGAAAACATTTCATTTCTCATCCAAGAAACTTCATCAGTTCTGATGGTGGGGGGATGGAAGGATAGGTATTGAGACTGGATGATGGGGGGGATGGAAGGATGGGTCTATGGCAATTTGCCATGGCCAACTTTCTGTGGCCAACTCACCATGACCAACTCGCCGCGAGATAACTTGCTGAGGGACTGTTGTGACCTAGGCTTCCTGAGTCATTAAAACACACACAATAAAAACCTCTTTTATTGCAACAGCTGTGAATTACGTTCATTCACAGCTGAGTCCCAATTAGTTGCAAAAAGTCCTTCGGGAGAAGTCCTTCAGGATAATCACCAACCTTTATCTCCCTTGACTCTCTGCCAAAGACCTACTTGGCAAAGCCACATGGATTCCAGAATCAAACAGAGATGCTGGCTGGGAACAGAATTAACAACGTTGCTTTCCTGCAAAGGTCCCACGTGCCTTTGCTCCTCTTTTAAACCTTATGGGAGGGGCCAATCATTTCCAGGCCTTAATCCCAAATTGTCCCTTTTGTTTTAACTGTTCATGCCTTCTGGCAGCTCTGCACATGCGCGCACTAGGAATAGGCTCCTCTTGTTCCTCTGCCTCTCTGATGTCCGACTCTGGAAGCTCCGGAGTCTGCACATCACTCCCAGATGGCCCCGGCCCCATCTCTGCTTCTGACGCAGACCCCTCGTCTGGGCCTTCCCCAGATTCCAGGACTGGCCCATGTTCCTCCCCAGCCTCCTCACTGTCCGACTCCGCTGCCAGCTCCGCAGGCTGCTGGCAGACCACAACAGGGACAAGAGTTACACTAATATCAAAGAAATGGTGGAACAGAATCATTAAAGAATGGATGCAGAAGGAGAAACAAAATAAAATGTGAATGACAAAGATTAAAAAAGATTTTTTTAAAAATTATTTGAAATAATTAAATTGAATTGTTAAATTGTCCTGTGTTGAGTTGTCCGAGGCGAATTGGCTGTGGCGAATTGTCCCACAGCTACTTGGCCCTGTTGAGTTGGCTTTGGAGAGTTGGCATGGAGAGTCGGTCGTGGCGAGGTGGCCGCAGTGAGTTGGCTGTGGTGGGCTGTCCCATTCCATGGTTCTGTTGGAAGGGGGGAATAGAAGGATAATGACCAGATGACTGCAAAGAAATACAGTCCTTCCACCCCCCTGTCAGGCCTGGAAACCATCTTTTGCATTAGGCCTTCAGACCTGCCACGTTTACTACTGTGAGAAACTGGGAGGGGGGATTGTATGGAGCATGGATGATAATATAGTTGTCAGACTTCGATGCTATCGCAAAATAAATGAATTTCCAAACTGCCAATCTTTAAGGAAATCTTTTCTTTATTCGAGCACAGCAACCGGATCATGACTCAATGCGGACAAGACTGACCTTTTGCCCCCCAATCCCTCCCTTTCCGATCCCCAATTATCTGCTTCTCATTGGCTATCTTCCAAGTCACTCTCCTGACTTCTTGTCTCGTCATTTCACAGGAATGTCCCCCCTCCCTTCATTTCCACGGTGACCGAGCTTCAAAGGGATTTAGCAGGCAAAAGTCCAGGGCTTATCTTGTAATTGCAATTGTACAATCTTCCTTTCTATGTCAGCGGTGAAACGCTGACAATAGTCATAATAACATTCCTTTCTCAGAGAGTCAAGGACAACTTGCCCTGCACCTGGAAGGCTGTAACTGGGAGGCATCCCCAGTTGGGACGGTGCTTTGATTGGACCATGTGATGGACATATGGATGTTGGGCATGGACTTGAACTTTTCTTTGGGTGGGGAAAACCTGGAAGCTTTCAGATTCGGGTTTTCCCAGATGTGCCAATATGACATCTCTAATAAAATGTAACTTTGAGGAAATTCAAGCCTCGGAGTTTTCTTTCGTTGGGGGTGTTACTTGGAACCCTGACACCCCCACCATCCTATCAGAACCTGTCCTTCCACAGAATGGGTCAACCTGCCACAGCCAACTCTCCTATCCTTCCATCCCTCTCATCATCCAGTCTCAATGTCAGTATGTATCCTTCCAACCCCCCCTCCCCACCAATCAGAACTAACGAAGCTTCTTGGATGAGAAGCAAAACTTCTTCTTCCTCAAGGAAAAAAACCAATCCAGTTGCCTTTTGAAGAAAGAAGCACCTTTGAGCTCACAGGTAGAGCAGAGAGGCTTAGGAGAAAGCCAATTCCATTGTTTTTGGCACCTAATATTGTTTTGTTTATTTGTTTACCTGCTGCCTCAGTCCAAGAGGATTCTTCTGTTCAAACTGATACTTGACCCCAGCTTCTGGAGTTTAGAGCAAAAGCGATTCTGCTCAGGGAGATATTTTACACCTACCAGAGTGTGAATAAATGTCATAGTGTCAATGCTAGATGGCAATTCTGGGAATTACAAGCAGAAGACATCCAGAGATTGCTGCTACTTAAACTTACAACCTTGGCTTACAACCATTATGAAAAATTTATGGAAAATTTCCATTATGATCATAAGTCATAACAGTTGTAAAACGGGTCACCCGTGAACTGACTCAATTTTATGTCCTTTTTTGGGCAGTCATTAAGCAAATGCCATAGTTGTAAAGCAAATGCCTCAGTCGTTAAATGAATGATGCAGTCGTTAAACAAACCCATTGTTTGGTATAGGGCATTCTTGTAGGAAACCAGAAGTAATTTCAGGGAAAAAAATAATACATCATGGTCATGTGACCACAGGACTCTGCAAATAACAGGCCATAAACACACTCTAGTTGCCGAGTGCCCAAGTGCGGGTATGTGAGCAATGGGTGGGGGTGAAACCGAGTGCCCAAAATGTGGTCATGAGACTACGGAGGAGTATGTGTGGCTGTTGGGATTTTGGAACTGGGTTGTAAGTACTTTGGGGGGAGAGGTCTGTCATAACTTTGAACAGTTGCTAAGTGATCAGTTGTAAACCAAGGCCTAGTTGTAATTCTCTCTCAGCGATTTCTATGCTAGTGACTATTTTTCACATTGGATGTGAGAAAAACTCAAGGCATTATTACTAAATATCGCCAGCCAGGTTAATTGATTAACCTTAAGAGAAAGGTTGGATTGCCTCTGGATTAAGGTGAAATGTGTTCCTGTTGGATTACTGGGACTCATCCTCCATGGGACTGTCCTTGAAGACCATCCAGAACCTGCAACTGGTCCAAAACGCAGTAACACACACAGTTTTGGATGCCCCATAATTCACCTGAGTTATACCAGTGCTGTGTGAGCTGCACTGGCTCCTAGTTCCTTTTTGGGTGCAAATCAAGGTGCTAGTTCTCACCTTTAAAGCTCATCCTTAATAGTTTATTTGTGGGACTTTCTCTCGCTGAGGTTATCTGCCCATCCTACTAGATTAGATTGAGTGGATAAGCTCCAGTCCTCCTCCTTTAAATGATGCCATCAAGAGGCACACCATCTTGGTGGCCTCCCAGCCCTTTAGAATAGCCCCTTGTCTGAAATTCAAAGGTTTTCTACCAGGGGTGAAATTCAGCAGGTTCTGACAGGTTCTGGTGAACCGGTAGCGGAAATTTTGAATAGTTACAGAGAACCAGCAAATACCACCTCTTGTTCTGCCCCAGCTACGGATCCCAGAGAATGCAGCACACACAAACTGTGAACCAAACTCAATTTACTTCCAAACGTAGTTTTTTACAAATGAAGGCTGTTAACTAAAACGTCCTTAACAACCTGCCAGAAATTCCACAGAAAGATAAAGTCTTACGAGAGTTGGCAAAAAGCCCAGAAGCAAGTTTGCAAAGAAAATCCAGATTCAATGATCCTCAAGCGAACATGCGTTGTTTCCTGCAGCTTTTTAGAAGCTGCGTGCAAACTTAAATAGGCTAAGGGAGTGGCCAATTAGCCCCAAGCCTTACTCTCGAGGAGACCTCCTCCTGAGTAATCACTCCTGCCTTTTGGCAGCTCTGCGTGCCCGTGCATTGAGAAGAGGCTCCTCCACTTCATCCTCTGCACTTAAAGGAGCCTCTGGATGTTCTGAAGGCCCTGGCTGAATCCCTGCCTCTGGCACCACATCTTCTCCAGCCTCCTCGCTGTCTCACTCGAGCACCGGCTGCACAGGCTGCTGGCGCAGCACCACACCAGCCTCCTCGTCGTTGGGATCAGCAACAATCTGTGGAGGCTGCTGGCGGGCCACAACACCTCTGGCTGGCTCCAGAGTGGGATGGGAATGGAGATTTTGCAATATCCTTCCCCCAGGAGTGGGGAGGGAATGGAGATTTTGCAGTATCCTTCTCCTGCCACGCCTACCAAGCCACACACCCCAAGCCACACCATGCCCACTAAGCCATGTCCACAGAACTGGTAGTAAAAAAAATTGAATTTTACCACTGTTTCCTACCTTTTTAGCCTCCCGGATGTATCCTGATCTTTCTCCCCATGAATGGAATGTGTGTGTGAAGTTGAGCTGGGGGTCCATTTAGTCTGGTGCACGGGGAGGAGAACAGTGGAAAATATTATTGTTTTAAAATCTCTGTGTGATTGATTTTTGTGAGCTACCCAGGCTTATAGATGAGACAGGCAGCCGTATCAATCCTATAATTAAATAAATAATCCTTTTCCGACTATGACGACGTCTTTCCGTGTGTTAACACTTGCCTGAAACATAATCATGCATTTAAGAAGGAAGATTTTCCTCTTTGAGTTTTTTGTAGGAAGAGAATTACATTACTGTAGTCTACGTTAGCCAAAAAGAAAGAAAAGAAAGAAAGAAAAAGAAAAACCAGAAAGTCTATTAGCAGCTATTCCAGCTAAGAGATTTTATGAAAAGGCTTTTTGTGTATGCCTCTTAATAACATTTGTTACTTGGAAAAGGTGCGATCAGACTCCTATTTATTTTTTTTTCATCTTAAGATTTCTTTTGATCTCTCTAACACAAGAATTCGTATTTCCTGTCATTGTTTTGAATAGTTTTCTCCAGCATTGGACTTTCTAACCCCAAATCGTTGCATATCTACAGATTCAGAGGCTTGGGCCACAGATTATTCATCACATCTTCTTCACAGCTTTGTCATATTTTTTTAAAAAATATTTTTTTCCTCCTTGATGTGCGGCACTCTTTCAACTTTACTCTTGCCGTGGGAAACATTCCTAATTTGCTTCTTCTGCTTTGACAGTTTTGAATAAATGCCATTGGAATCGGTGGCTTTCCTGCCAACATTCAATAATAGGGTATTTAGCTGGAGTGCAAAAGTCCTTAACTTGCCAAATTTGTCAACAACTTAGGACCCTGTCACGTTCTTGAAAAATTAAAGCAAGCATCATTGGAGATACCCACCCAGAATGCTAACATGTGTTCTGAAATTATAGCAATTCAACTTGAAATTAAATACTGCATCAGAAAAACTAAAATCACTTAGTTAGAATATTGTCTGCTTGTTTTGAGATTCAATGTGGAACAATTGTGAGGAATTTTTCTTGAAAATTTGAAGAATGTATCACTTGTAACAGTCTTTATTTCAATATTTGTGGAGTATTGAAATTGTTAACAGCGTCCCAATGTTTATCCCAATGTTTTTGCAAGACACTATCCTACTGGTATCCATCAAAATATCCACCGGTATCCATCAAAACCCAAATCAGAAAAGAAGGACTAGGAGTGACATGATAGCAGCATTGCAATATCTAAGGCAGGGCTGTCAAATTTGCGGCCCGTGGGCCGGATGCGTCACGTGCTGGCCACACCCACGCCCGGTTTAGCAAAGAGGAAAAAAGTCACGATACGTCACGTGACGATGCTGTGACAATGCAAGTTTGACACCCCCTGATCTAAGGGGTTGCAATAAAGAAGAAGGAGTCAAGCTATTCTCCAAAGCACCTGAAGGCAGGATAAGAAGCAAAGGATGGAAACTAATCAAGGAGAGAAGCAACCTAGAACTAGGGAGAAATTGCCTGACAGTTAGAACAATTAATCAGTGGAACGACTTGCCTCCAGAAGTTGTGAATGCTCCAACACTGGAGATTTTTAACAAGAGACTGGACAACCATTTGTCTGAAATTATATAGGGCAGCGTGAAATCCGGCCAGATCTATCCGGCTCGCGCGAACCGGTAGCGCCGGTGGCAGGAGGCTCAGCCCACCCGCCAGGACATCATTATGTCCCATTTTTGACCCTCTGCGCATGCGCAGAAGGCTCTGTGCATGTGCAGAAGAGGTGCGCATGCTCACATTCCCGAACCAGTAGCGAAGGTAAGTGCATTTCTTTCTTTCTTTTTTTTTTAATTTGATTTATATGCTGCCCTTCTCCGGAGACTCAGGGCAGCTTACAGTGCGTTAAGCAATAGCCTTCATACTTTTGTATATTTATACAAAGTCAGCTTATTGCCCCCACAAACTGGGTCCTCATTTCACCTACCTTAGAAAGGATGGAAGGCTGAGTCAACCTTGAGCCTTGGAGAGATTCGAACCAGCAGAAATTGCAGGCAGCTGTGTTAATGACAGGGTGCACTAAACCACTGTACTATCAAGGCTCACCGCTGATATAGGGTTTCCTGCTTGAGCAAGGGGTTGGACTAGAATACCTCCAAGGTCCCTTCCAACTCTGTTATTCTGTTAAAAATCTAAAAGTGTTTCATTGAGAATGTATTATCCAGAAATGAACAGAGACGGAAAGTTGGATTTGTCACAAAATGGGATTGAGACTCAATTCTAGATTGTCCTCTTATGAAGATTGCAAAGATGCATGGCTATTTTCCATTGAATGGCATATTGCCCAGTGTGGAATGTCCACTGAAACTAGAAGTCTCAGCTAAATTGAACAAGACAACAATGAGTTTTTTCTGCACAATGAAAGCTAAGGGCTTTTTAGTTTGTCATTAGTTTAGTTGTAGAATACAAAACTGGGCCCCCAAAATAAAGTTTTGAGTGATGTTTTCAGGTAGTCCTCAACCTGACAACGGAACTAAAGAAAATGACTTACAACCAGTCTTTTTACTTACAGCCTTCACAGTGATCATGTGATCAAAATTGGGTGCATGGCAACCAGCATGTAATTACAATGGTTGCCGCATCTTGGGTCATGTGATCATCATTTGTGACCTTCCCAGCTGTCTTCCAGCAAGTAAAGTAAATGGGGGGGCGAGCTGGATTAACTTTATGCCCATCAGATTCACTTAGCAACTGCAGGGGTTTACTTAAAACCCACAAAATTAGGCATGGCTCAAATGTCTTGCTTAACAATGAAAATTCCCAATTGTGGTCCTAAGTCAAGGACTACCTGCATAATAGCAATAGCACTTAGACTTATATACCGCTTCACAGTGCTTTAACAGCCCTCTCTAAGCGGTTTACAGAGTCAGCCTATTTCCCCCCCAACAATCTGGGTTCTTATTTGACCCACCTCGGAAGGATGAAAGGCTAAGTCAACCTTGAGCCTGGCGAGATTCAATCTGCCAAATTGCAGGCAGCCGGCAGTTAGCAGAAGTAGCCTGCAGTACTGCACTCTAACCACTGCGCCACCACAACTCTTTCAAATGCATAAGGAGTGCATTTGAAATAACTCAAGTCTTTTCATTGCTAATGGTGTTTATGCATGGCACACACTGAATATGCTAGATTCTTTTTTAAAAAAGTTTTTTTTTATTTTTTACAAACACATCAATGTGTGAACAGTGTGACACCTGAGTGTCATACATTTTAATACAAATAAAATAGTATTAATCATATTTGTTTAATTTAACAAGCTTATATAATCTGTGTAATAACACACATTTTTATTAAATTGTAATCTTTCATTCTTTAATCATTCAATATTTCAATATGTTATTTCTATGCCAATCACCCTGTTCTAAGCATCATACCTTTTAATACAAATAGAATGTTATTAATCATATTTATTACTTTTAACAAGCTTATATAGTTCTAATAATAGTACAAACATTTATGCTGAATTGAAATCTTCCATTATTTGCTTGTTCAATTTATAATCCTTCATTATTTAGTTATTCAGTACTTCAATATGTTATTTTTATGTCGATCACCATATTCTGCATGTCATACATTTTCATACAAATAAAGTATTTTTGATCATATTTGTTACATTTAGTAAATGTACACCTATTCATATTGAATTATAATCTTTCATTATTCATTTAATCAATAGTTCGATGTATTATTTTTATGCCAGTCACCATATTATTTAAGTATACTTAGTAATACCATCATTCAAATTCTAATTTCCCCTCTTACTATTACTTCTCCTTATTATATAAAAATGTGTATTTTATTAATCTCCCTCTCTCTAGTTTCCATCCCTATCCCTATTGAATACGCTAGTTTCAAAGGGTTCTCACACAAGCTAAGATTGTATCGCAGTGCCGTTGGTCAACCATTTTTCGATGTATTTGGAGCTTATCCCAAAGGTGCTTTTTCAAAAGGCAACTGGACTTGAAGATGCTCTGAGCTGAAGAAACTTTTTGGATGAGAAGTGAAATATTTTCAAAGAAAAACTAGAAAGTCCAGTTGCCTCTTGAAAAAGCACCTTTGGGACAACCATGACCTGGATGACTGAGAAACTCCATAGATATCTGGAACTTAGAAACAAGAAATTAAAAATTATGAAATTTTCAAGATATTTGGGCGTATAGAATACAGGTGTCCTCGACGTACAACCACAATTGAGCCCAACAGTTCAGTTATTAAGTGAGGCTTGATCCATTTTATGATCTTTCTTGCCACCGTTGTTGAGTGAGTCACTGCAGTTGATAAGTTAGTAACCTGGTTGTTAAGTGAATCTGGCTTCCCCATTGACTTTGCTTGTCAGAAGGTCGCAAAAGGGGATCACAGGACCTTGGGACACATCAACGGTCATAAGTATGGACCAGTTGCCAAGCATCTGAAGTTTGATCCCATGATCATGGGGATGCTTCAAAGGGCGTAAATGTGAAAAATGGTCTTAAGTCACTTCTTTCAGCACCGTCGTAACTTTGAACGGTCACTAAATGAACTGTGATAAGTCAAGAACGACCTGTACTTGGTCAATGAGTCACCTTAGTGGCCCTCCAGTTTGAATCAAAAGTGATGCTTGTAGGAACTTAGCACAATAGACACAATACAAATGTTTGTCTATGGAGATTCTCATAGTCATCCATGTCACGGTTGTCCCAAAGGTACTTTTTTCAAGAGGCAACTGGACTTTCTGGTTTTTCTTTGAAGATGTTTCGCTTCTCATCCAAGAAGCTTCTTCAGCTCTGAGCCGAAGAAGCTTCTTGGATGAGAAGCGAAAGGTCTTCAAAAGAAAAACCAGGAAGTCCAGTTGCCTCTTGAAAAAGTATATTTGGGATAATACAAATCTTTCTTCCTTCTTTACTCCAACTATAAACACAATCCACCATAAAATAACTCGAGGATTTCAGTGCTATAGTTATGGCTGCCTGAAAATACATACAAAAGGAAAATATGGTTTGCTGTCATCATGACTTTTTTAGTGAAGCTAAGCAGTGGTGGGATTCAAATAATTTAACAACCGGTTCTTTGCCCTAATGACCGTTTGGGTGGGTGTGGCCATGGTGGGCGTGGCCAGGGGGTGTGACAGGCAGCACTCGGCCTCCTGAAACCCCTGGGAGCAAAAATGGGTTGTGGGGGGGAGGCGCCCCCCCTCCGCCTTGTTTTGGGCCTAGGAGGCCTCTCTGAAGCCTCCTGGGAGTGAAAACAGGCCACTGGGGGCGCACCGGCCTGCACCCCATTTTGAGCCTTGGAGGCCTCCTGCACTTACCTGAGAGCCAAAATGGGGTGCTTGGGGACTCCTGGAAGGAACGGGAAGGGGAGGGGCGGAGCCAGCCAGCAATTAACTACCAGTTTGCCCGAACCGGCCCGTATCGGCTGAATCCCACCACTGACTAAGTCACTGCAAAAATCCAAAATCTGGTAGGGGAAAAAAAGATGCTTTTACTACGTTAAAATGTGTCCTGGAAGCCCTCGACAGGGAAATCCAAAGCTCACTCGAATGGAAAATTAGCACTATGTTATGCCTCTCTATTTGGCATTGCTGCCAATGGAGGATTTCCTGCCATTCCAAACAGTAGATATGGATCAGGGGTTTTCTCAGGATTGCAATAATTCCCCCCTTCTCTACAATTGCACTAATCCCAGTCTCTCTCTCTCTCTCTCTCTCTCTCTCTCTCTCTCTCCCTCTCCCTCTCCCTCTCCCTCCCTCTCTCTCTCTCTCTCTCTCTCTCTCTCTCTCTCTCTCTCTCTCTCTCTTTTAACTGTGCAAATAACGTAGAATGGTATATTTGTGTTTTGGATCTAAGATATTTGGAAAGGATTCCGGCTATTTTTATTTTTATTTTTATTTTCAGATCAAAGGGATTCCGTTTTCTTTCTGCAAGGCAGTATGGGGATTGGTTAAGGATTATTTCAGATGGAAGATGGGGATAGGAACCTCCAAGCTCTTTTAAGGCAGAGTCTCTTTGAATCTTTTTCGGTCAGAATATTTGCATAACGGACCAAAGTCTGTGTACTTAATAAGCCTCTAACAAGATCTCCCATCCGTGCTTAGAGATAATCCACTTTCTTTCTCTGCTTTGGCACGACGTGCAACGGAATGTACTTTTAAGGTCACTCCAGAATTTCCTAAAGAAATGTAAGAGACTTCTGATAGGGGAGTTGAGCGGCATAAAGATTAATTAATTAGTATTAGTAATTAATTAAATACTACAGTTTCCATCAGCTCCTTCCAGGAGGCAAGGCTGAGAATGACAATTCAGCAACATCTGAATTCATTCAGATTGAATATTTTACTCTGAAATTACATGAAGGAATAACATTAACTTGTTTGCTTGATTTCAGGCTTAAGCATTAGCCATCAATCATGGTAAGGTCCTTAGCCTGGTGTGCCCCTGGCCAAAATAACATCTGAGCCGGAAAGATAAATTAATAAGGGTGAAGGTTGGTTCTCCAGGCTTATGGGTTGGTTTCCGAATGCTTTGTTACCAGGCTAGGTAACATCTTCAACGGAGTTAGGGGAGCAAGCAACCACCCCACTGCACACAAAAGAAGCTGGGTCCAGACCTTGTTCAGAAAGGCCAGGATGTGTAGTGTTGTGCAACACCACAACAGTAAGAAAAGCAGAAAAGAAACGGCTGTTCTACGTCTTTCTCAATAACGACTATCCAAAAAGCCTTCCTATTCCAACACACAGCACCTAAACCACACCACACCACACAGCCAAGCCAACCACCATGTGAAAACTAACCCTACCGTACACAAAAGGGGTGTCGGAAATGACAGCCAGAATCTTCCAGCAATAGCCCACAAACCCACAGCCATACTCTGCCAGGAATTATCCTGAACCAAAGACAAAAAAACAAAAGGATGAAAGAAACAATCTAATTTACAAAATCAGCTATAATCATTGCAACCAATTCTATGTGGGACAAACATCATGTCAATTAAAACCAGGATCCACGAACACCGGCTGGCAATCAAACACCATGATCCCAAATCTTTACATCTGTCGATGGAGGAAATAAATCAATGTATCGTAAACCTTTATCTCTATTAAGATCTACTTTAACAAATGAGCCTCTGAAGCAGTTAACAATAAATGTTTTTATTAATATAAAAACAAAACAATATCTATTCAAATACTAAATAGTATTTCGTTACTTTGCTTAAATATCCTCATCAGAACTGCCCTTCTGGACTGATTTCTGGACTACCATCAAGAATCTCCTTTTATACTGTCAACTGTGACAGTTAGGGGAGGGAACATAAAAACCCTGGAGATTCAAACCCATCAGCTGCCTTCTGATTGGCTCACCCACTTGTCCATTCCAAAAGCCATTAATAGGCACAGCAATTGAGAAATAACTTTTCTCTCACAACAACCAACCCACACGCTCAGTGAAACGAAGTTGGCCCTCATCCTACACCCGAGCTACAGATATTCACCACTATTGCAAAGATAGATTCATATCTTTTCATTTATGTATAAGTAAGTAGATAAGTGTGACACAGGTACAGGTGGAAAGACCCTTAATATACAGGAATCCCTTTATATACAGTTGAAACATTCTGGGTTTGGAATCTGTTCTCTCATTGGCCAGCATAATTTGAATCATCAAGCATCTACTGAGCATGCTCAGTACCTATATGTTTACATCAGAGATGCGTTCTACTTACCTTTACTACTGGTTCGCAATGGGATCGCAATGGGAAGCTTCTGCGCATGTGCAGATCGCCAATGATGACATCTGAGGCGGTGGGCGGGGCCTCCCGCCAGTTTTACTATCGGTTCTTGTGAACCGGTCCGAACCGGGGGCAACCCACCACTGGTTTATATGTAACAATTTATACTATTCCATAATATTCTTAGCATGATATTGTTAATCATTAATTGAATATTCGAGGGATATGTTTTTAATATTGTAATGAATTTTGAGTTACTAGAGTTTAATTTCTGGGCAATTCTCACCTCTGTCCCCTTGAATCTGTTGTTATCAGAATCCACATTCTTACTTGTCTACTTCAAAGAAATGGAAACATTAATCACAGGCATTCCTTTTTACGGAAAATATTACCCAAATAGGCCTCTTTCTCTTGCTCCCATCATTAGATGTCATATAAACCAACCATTTTGGCTTAGCATCACCCCAGCCAGGTATAACTTATTTAGCAAACCATGGCTACTTTGTGTAAATCTAACCTGCGTAGACATATACAGTGCAGAGTTTATCACATGTGCTGGATTAGAACTAGAACTAGAAGAAGTAGAACTAGAAGTAGACTAGAACTAGAATGCAGGACAAGAAGCAATGGATGGAAACCAATCAAGGAGAGAAGCAACCTAGAACTTAGGGGAAATTTCCTGACTCTGAGAACAATTAATCAGTGGAAAGACTTGCCTTCAGAAGTTGTGAGTGCTCCATCACTGGAGGTTTTTAAGAAGAGATGGGGCAACTGTTTCTCTGAATTGGTATAGGGGTTGGACTGGAAGATCTCCAAGATCCCTTCCAAATCTGTTATTCCCATTAACCTCCAGCAACATGGCATCATATTTCTTAATCATTTTTTTTTATTTTTTAAAAACTCAGCGGGAATCTACATCAATATTATTATTACTGGACCTCATCAGATGTTACAAATTCTAAGCATCCTCCATTGAGAAATTTGCTTCACGATTCCTTTCAGCCATTAGAGGTGTTCAGACTGTGGACAGAGAGTGAGAGAAAGGTCATTAGTAAGAAGTTAGTGACTGATGAGGCAAATGATTGTGGAAGAATACTTGACAGGATTGATTTTGTAAAAGAGCTGAAGGTCACATTTCTGTGGTTGGAAGTCATTCCCCTCTCGCCTCCCATTCTCTTTCTCTCATTCTCTCATTCTCTCCCTCTCATTCTCTCCCTCTCCCTCTCTCTCTCTCTTTCTCCCTCTCCCTCTCGTTCTCTCTCTCTCTCTTTCTCATTCTCTCTCCCTCTCTTTCTCTCATTCTCTCATTCTCTTTCTCCTCATATTAATGTGCAAACGATTCAGTGCCTTCACAGGAGAAATATAACACCCCTGTTGCCCTGTCCAGTTCTGATCCATTCTCTACATTGCTGTAATTTTGTTCTCTTTTTAAAGGAATAACTTGAAACTGACATTTGGTGAGATTGTGTAACTCATATTGTAACTTTGGACTGGTTTACAGGTAGGCCTCAACTTATGACCATAGCGACATTCCGTTGAAGTTCTGAAGGACCTATCTGGCGGCATTTACAGCCCAGATTCAAAGTTCTGATGGTCAGCCCCTTCCCCCCACCTCATGGTCACTGATTGCCCTTCAGCTACTCAAACGCTGGGCTGCATTTACAGCCATTTGCATCATCCCTCGGTCACGTGGCCAAGTTTTACTTCCAGTTTTTGGTGTAAATTGCACCCATGGCAAACCATTGGTTTATCTAATGATTGCGGCAATCGCTTAAGGAGTGCAGTGATTCATTTAATGAACACCACACAAAATGTCACAAAATTGAGCTGGTCATTTGACCGATCCATTTTATGACTGTAACAGTGGTGAGTTGCTTCCAGTTCGGTCCGGTTCGGGCGAGCCAGTAGTGGTGATGATGTGACATCAGCGAACTGGTTCTCTGTGACTGTGAGCTGGGCCCTCGTGTTATACCTACCTTTATTTGTCGTTTTTTAGCCCAGCTGATAGGCGCAGCAGAGTGGATTGCTGCGCCTCAGCTGGTGTTCTGCCCCAGCTCCGGATTCCCGAGGATATTGACACACACCAACGGTCCTTATCAAATTTATTAAGTAGCAAGAATAAACCAAAGTCCAGCAAAGGTTGGCAACCAGCCCAGAAAACAAGATATGATAAGACTTTTCCAAAAATGCTCTGATGATAATTACAAGTTGTTTCCAGCAAGAAACTTACTAATGGTGTGTGACTTAAATAGGCTAAGGGAGTGGCCAATTATCCTCAAGCCTTAGTCTCGAAGAGACCTCCTCCTCCTGAGTAGCCACTCCTGCCTTTTGGCAGCCTTGCGTGCCCGAGCATTGAAAAGAGGCTCCTCCACTTCGCTCTCTCCACTAGAAGGAGCCTCTGGAGGTTCTGAAGGCCCTGGCTGAGTCTCTGCCTCTGGCACCACATCCTCTTCAGCCTCCTCGCTGTCTGACGCGAGTGCCGGATGCACTGGCTGCTGGTGCGACATCACACCAGCCTCCTCGTCGGGATCAGCCACGATCTGCGCAGGCCGCTGGCGGGCCACAACAGCTGGGCTGAAATCAAATGCACTTGTGCAGAGCACAAATTCGGCATGCATGTGAGCGAAGTGAGCACGAAGAGAACCGGTGGTAACACCGGTTGGAACCCACCACTGGACTGTAATAACCTCAAAGTTGTAACTCAAGGTTTTGTTTGCCTTGCTCCAGACTGGCCACTTGGAGCTCAAGTTAAGATTCTGGGCGGGGAAAGCTGTAGGCTGTGGTCAAGCTGACCCTTTCAGCCACGTTCCTTTGTATACACTCAATGGGATCTGGCACTGGTGGTGGCCCAATCAGTTCAGCATTTTGTTGTTGTTGTTGCTGTTCAATCAAGTGCCTGTTGTTCAATCAAGGGGCTGCCACAGAGAAGAAGGGGTCAAGCTATTTTCCAAAGCACCTGAAGGTCAGACAAGGAATAATGGATGGAAACTGACTAAGGAGAGATTCAACCTAGAAATAAGGAGGAATTTCCTGATAGTGAAAACAATCAACCCATGGAACAGAAGTTGCCTTCGGAAGTGGTGGGAGCTTCATCACTTGAGACTTTCAAGAAAAGATTGGACGGCCATTTGTCAGAAATGGTGTAGGATCTCCTGCTTAGGTGGTGGAGTTGATTAGATAACCTATAAGGTCCCTTCCAACTCTGTTAATCTGTTTATCTTCACAACCCCATGGGCCACAGCACGCCAGGTCTCCCAGCCCTCCACTGTCTCCCAGATAAATAGTAAGCCATTTGAATTGGAATTAGGGAAACTTATTCTTTAGGTTTATTTATTTATTTTTTTTAAATTCTGGCATGTTATTGCAGTACGGGATGAAAAGGGAGGAGAGCCTTTCTTTCTAATAATAAGCAGAAAGCTTTTGTTCAGCCTGTTCATGGCAGTTACAGTATATGAATCAGGTTTCTGTAATTTGATTCCCACTTGTGATGCAGCTGAGTCAGGGAGCCAAATTATCAGTTTTATTGCCAAGCTCAGCATGGGAGAAAGGCAGAGCATGGAATTCAGTTTGCCCTGTTCTCCTGCTGCCCAAACAGATGTCAGGTGGCCTTGCCAACAGTTTGCTGCTCAATCTGACATTTCAGCCAGGTCAGTAATATACATACAGCCTTCTTTCCCCCTCACTGACTTTAGTTCCAAAGGCAGTAAACAACATTCCAGCTGGACATATTGGTAATTACGGGGTCCTGATTGATTGTTGAGCTTGATTGTTTCCTTGCAAACGTTTCTTTACCAAACTAGGTAACATCATCAATGCTAGGCTTGTCACCACTAGCACTGACCTCAGAGGACTATGGAGATTCTCAATCATCCAGATTGTGGTTGTCCCAAAGATGCTTTTCCAAAAGGCAACTGGACTCTTTGGGGTTTTTTTTTTCCTTGAAAACATTTTGCTTCTCTTCCAGGAAGCTAAAAATAATCTTCTCCTTCTCCTTCTCCTTCTCCTTCTCCTTCTCCCTTCTCCCTTCTCTTTCTCCTCCTCCTTCTCCTCCTCCTCCTCCTTCCTCTCCTCCTCCTCCTCCCTTCTTCTTTCTTCCTTCTCCCTTCTCCCTTTCTCTTCTTCCTCCTCTTCAGTTGTATTTTGGAACAAAAGAACCTTAGGGACACCCAAGCTCAAACAGCACCATGGATCCCACAGTTCAACCCTGAGCTATAGATATTCTCTTCTATTAATATTGGTAATTGATCTCCAGTATGTGCAATAGATTCCAGGTTGGGGAAGTTTGGTAGATAACAGTGGCCTGCGACCATCTTACAAAAGAATGCAGAAAGTTGTATCAAATAGCGTCCCTAAGTAGTGCAATATGGAATCAGATTTTGAGATTTCCTTTCAAAATGATGGAGGAAAAAAAACTGTTTCCCTAATTCAGGTATAGAAATGCTCCTGGATTTTCCTTGCCTTATGACTGGCTTTTCCAATGGCTCGGCTACAAACTATGGGTTGTATGGGGGGGGGGAAGGACCATTAGCAGGAGAAAGGGCTTCTGGCAAAAGGCATAATTATATGATAGAAAGGAGAGCTTCATCATCTAAGTGATGTTTGTGCTTTAGGCTGTTCTGCTCACCTGAGAATTGAATCCCTGCTAAGCAGTTGCTTGGAGTATAATTGGTGTTTCCCAGTCAGGACACATGGGACGCGGTGGCTCAGTGGCTAAGACAGTGGCTGTCTTAGTGGCAGTGTCAATCGGCAATTCAGTGGTTCGAATCCCTAGTGCCGCGTAATGGGGTAAGCTCCCATTACTTGTCCCCGCTTCTGCCAACCTAGCAGTTCGAAAGCACATAAAAAATGCAAATACAAAAATAGGGACCACCTTTGGTGGGAAGGTAACAGTGTTCCATGAGCCTTTGGTGTTTAGTCATGCTGGCCACATGACCATGGAGATGTCTTCAAACAGCGCTGGCTCTTCGGCTTTGAAACGGAGATGAGCACTGCCCCGTAGAGTCAGGAACGACTGGCAGATGTGTGCGAGGGGAACCTTTACCTTTAAGAAAGACAACTCCCAGATGTGTAGACTTCACCACTACGATTTCTCAGCAATAACCATGGAAATTGCCCTGATGGGAAAACATTCTTCTAAAGACACCATCCCATTCCTTCTTTTAATCTGGCTCTGCCTCCCTGAGTCACTTTAGGGCATCTTATAACCAAGAGGATACGTTTGAAGGAGGATATGATGAATTACCTGCAGTTAATGGACGACAGGTTTCCCAACCTAAAAAGCAATTTTGCTTAGAGTATTGGGGCTGCCTCACTCTATTGCAGAGAGAGCACAGTCTCTGATGCTGGAGGAGATGATGTCTAAATAGAGTCCAAGTTAAGATATTTTGCAATGAGGTCAGGATTCGGTTATACCCTGAGTCTGGGAATATGGAATTGGCTCAAAGCCATCAGGAACACAAAGGTAATAAGGAAAAAAAAAACCCACCAAAAAACCCAATGCAGTGAGGTCAGGAAAGCACAGAGAGTACAGCTGCCGGCTAGAATTCCCTTAATTTTTCATGTGGAATTTGTTTTGATGCTGTATAAAGATTGAATTAGTAGCCCTGACAGGAATCAGGTTGTAGTGAAAGCTTCCTGCTTTCAGTGCAATTCTCCACCCATAGGCACCGCATTTGTACATTTGGCCATTTGTAGCATCCTTACTCAGACTTTTTGAGATATACATAGAACAGCAGAGCAGAGAGAGTCTGCAAAGTTAATCGACTGCCCTAGAGTCTTGCAGGAGCAAGCAGAATGAGAGCCTTACGCTTTTCTCTTTTAATTGGGGTTTTATCGGTTTTTCCGGACGATCGCTTTAGGACCACGTTGCCAAATTCCACCTATGATCTGAGGAACTAGCATGCTTCCCAAGTATTACAAGGTAAGGGATGGGCCTCCTTTGGCAAGCAGCTAGAGACAGTATTTTGGGAAGGTAATAAACAGAAATGAGAGGGCTCAGTCTTAAAGATTCTTCCGAGGCACTTAAGGGCTGATCGCAAAGATGCCCAGACGCGAAGAGGGATTGAAGGAGAGTTTCTCCAATTTTTGAAGTTCCTGCTTCATGTGGATGGGCAGAGTCATAGCTTAATTTTCTGAAGAGGAGAGGTTCACGCATGATGCAGAGGGCAAAAATCTTCCCTCTGGATTAGAGGGGTTGAAAGACCAGCGTAGAAAGTTTCTGCCTGTAGGGGAAAAAATGCAGTTCCTGGACGAAGATCGATCTATCTGGGCCGACGGTAACAAAGTCCTGACTGGCTCAGATTTCTTTCTTTCTTTTTTTTAATTCTCTAGGCTAGCCTGTTTCTGAGGCCTAGTTCCTATTTTACAGCAGGAAAGGTTTAGGATCGTTACGGCTTAGCTGAATCATGCTGGATTCCAGAAACAACTCAGGAAGTTCTATTCGGTGGCCGGGGCATTGAAATGTAATTTTAGGGTTAAAAGATGCTACATAATCTTGTTGGTACAAAAAAAAAAAAGATGCTGAGTCACAGTTAGCTAGAATTCTGGAAAGAGGCGAGCTATGTTGTAGAAATGAATGGCAGCTTGCCTCTACCACAGAATAAATCAATGCTTTTCCCCACAAAAGGAACCAGGGGGGAAAAAAAAGAATGTAGTTGGATGCATATCTTGTACATTATTTGGGTGGTGCTGAATCCCATTCTAGTTGCTAGATAGATTCTTTCCTTTCTAATGCAGCTATGGTCATTTAACTTCTTTCCACCTCACCCTAACCACACCAAAATAGGAAATTAATTATTATCTGGGACTGAGCTTTTCCCTCCAGACACCATTTTTAAACCAGTCCCATAAACTCTATTTGGAAATTTCACTCTGGGTAACATACCAGAGCAATGGTACCTTATCTAGCAATTCCACTTGCATATAAATATCATATCCCTATTTTTTTTTTAATTAAACTACTGCACCTCCTGCAGCAAGGCATTCTGTTTGATGAATTTCAGCAACATCTGGGAAGAGAAAATAAAATAAAACTAAGACTGTGTGATGGGTCTGTGAGGACCAGCGGAGGATGGATGGCAAGAAATTAGATTCTGGTCATATTTAAAAGTTGTACTAGTGGAAGGAAAGAATTTTGCTGCTTTGGAAGCTCAAAAGTTATGAAAATGTTTAATGCCATTAATTTTCTGCGTGTGTGTGTGAGAGAGTACAAACAGGCATCCGTTTATGTAATGGATTTAATTCAAAATTGAGATTATTTCCTCAGTTGACGAGGGCAACTCAGTAAACAAGGTGTTGTGATTTCTTTGACTGCCATCATAAAGTATCTGTCAGGGTTCCAATAGCACCCCCAACGAAACACCTTCGGATCTTCAGGGCTGCCAGTATCATTTGCTCCGTGCCTGCAGCTGCCGCCATGAATTGTGGGGCCTACCATTTATACAGGTAGTCCTCAACTTACAACCACAATTGGAACCAGAATTTCTATTGCTAAGCACATTGTTAAGTGAGCTGCATCTGATGACCAGGGGGGGGGGGGCGGCCTGTCAGGCCCGGAAGCCATCTTTTGTATTAGGCCTTCAGACCTGCCACGTTTACTACTGTGGGAAACTGGGAGGGGGGATTGTATGGAGCACGGGTGATATATAGTCATAATAACATTCCTTTCTCAGAGAGTCAAGGACAGCTTGCCCTGCACCTGGAAGGCTGTAACTGGGAGGCATCTCCAGTTGGGACGGTGCTTGGATTGGACCATGTGATGGACATGTGGATGTTGGGCATGGACTTGAACTTTTCTTTGGGTGGGAAAAACCTGGAAACTTTCAGATTCGGGTTTTCCCAGATGTGCCAATATAACATCTCTAATAAAATGTAACTTTGGGGAAACTCAAGCTTCAGAGTTTTCTTTCGTTGGGGGTGTTACTTGGAACCCTAACACCTGCTTTTACAATTTTTGGCCATGATTGTGCAGTTAAGCGAATCATTGCAATTGTTAAGTGAATCACGAGGTTGTTAAGCGAATTCAGCCTCCCTCATTGACTTGTCAGAAGCTGGATGAGAAATTTGCAAATAACGATCACATGACCTCGGGAGAATGCATCTGTCATAAATACATGCTGGTTGCCAAGCGCCCGGATTTTGATCATTTGATTGATGGTTGCTAAACAAGTGATTCTAAGATGAGGACTACTTTCCACTCCCTCTTTTTCTGTGGAGCCACGTTTCATCACACCCTCCTTAGAGAAATGTGATGGTTCCCTTTACATTCCCACCCACCTTCCCCTTGTTAAACTTGCATGTGGTGGAATGTAGTCTGGATTCCCAGGAGGGAGAGGCTGCTTTTCAGAAAGTAAAGAGGTTGCTTAGTTTGGAAAGTTCAGTTAGCAGGAAGAGGGTTAGAATGGCTCCTTTCTAGCAACTCCCAGAGTATACCTGTAGTTATGCAAATAGTTGCTTTAGTCTGGCAAGATTCTGTCTATAGGTGAAGTACAGTAAACTACTCTTAAGTAATGCCATGTATCATTCTTGGTTCTTGGGGCCTGACAAGCAATGACAAGGAAATCTTAATGCGGATTGTAGTTTAGTGTGGACTGAAGTTCATTTTCACCTAATGGTTTTATCTTGCTCTAGTTTTTAATGATGGCAGAGATTTAAACATTTGAACTTATTGTGTTTTAAAATGTTGCCCTTTCTTGTATCCTTCTTTGAGCTTATTTTACCATATATACTGTGTTTTCCCGAAAATAAGACCCTGTCTTATATTTTTTGAACCCTGAAATAAGTGCTTATTTTCTGGGAGGTCTTATTATTTTGGGGTGCGTGGAGCAAGACAGGGCTCCTCTTGCCATCTTACCTGATTCCCAGCTCTCTCTCCCTAACCCTAACCAGAGGAAATGGCGGGGACCAGCTGTGCATGCATTTAAATATTTTCAGGGAAGGCTTATTTTTTTGGGAGGGCTTATTTTCAAGGGAGGTCTTATTTTGGGGGAAACACGGTATACAAAAAAAAGAAGAAATTCAGCCTAATTTTGTTGAAGCAAGGAAAGCACAGAAGCTGAGAAGAAAGGGGAGGGTCTGAAATGAAGGAGGGAGGGAGGGAGGGAGGGAGGGAGGGAGGGAAGGAAGGAAGGAAGGAAGGAAGGAAGGAAGGAAGGAAGGAAGGAAGGAAGGAAGGAAGGAAAGAGGTAGTTTTCTGATCAACCTTTCCTGTCTTGAATAATCTACTGTAAGGAGGGGAGATGGATCGGAGGAAGAGGGGGAAAAAAGAGACTGATAAAGAGAGGATATGGCTTGGTCCAAAATACCTGTTGTTTCATTTTTCATTTCATTTTTATTTTTAGATAACTCTGTCTTTATCAACTGATCAGTCAGTGGTAGAGGAAAATACTTAGGCCGGTCCTACTGAGTTCAGAAACACGTAGGTGGGATTTCTTTAGTTGCCACTTTGTGTAGATAAGGCAAAATAATGCCTTCACTTCTGTGCGATCCTTTACTGGGAGAATGGATGTTGTCTGAAGCACGCTGAATGTAGGAAATGTGTCATTTGAAATCTCAGTATTATTATATGAAAGCAGGTGCAATTGAAAGCTCAGGATTAAGCCAAAGGCTCTCGGAGGGCCCTCTTGGGCTTTTCAGAACGAAAATAACTTTTCCCTGGAAATACTTGTGGGGCAGAATTACTTGTCTGGATACTGAAGAAGGGAGCCAGGTGTCCTAGAACGGGAAAACAAACTATTGCATTCACCTGGGGATCCTGCTGAAGATGTGTTTATTTCACGGAGCTTCCACTTCCATTTTGCTGTAACAAGTACCGAAAAGAATGACACACGCAGCTATTATAAAACAATAAACTCATGATCCAGCCCATGAAAAAACCTAGCTTCTATTGAGCTTCAGTGAATGCTTGAAACTAATTTCCTTGGGTTTCAATAAGAATATAATGGCGTTTTGGCAGGATTATGCTTTATGGGGAAAAAAAAATTGAATCAACATTAAAAGCCCAGTGCAATGCAATAGGAAGTCAAATAAAAATTGTAGATGTTAAAGCAGGGGTGTCTAACTCAATTTCATTGAGGGCCACATCAGGGTTGTGTTTGACCTTGGGGAGACCTGGGGGGTGTGGCACAGGGGTGAAATGTAAAATTTGTTACTACCGGTTCTGTGGGTGTGGCTTGGTGGGGGAGTTAATGTGACTGAATGGGCATGGCCAATTTTTTTTTTTTACTTTTAAAACCATTTTTTCTACAACCTCTTCAGCTGAAGAGGTTGTAGAAAAAAATGCTTTTAAAAGCCTCTGACGATCCTAGCTGAGCCGCACGATCATCAGAGGCTTTTTTTTTTTACTTTTAAAAGCATTTTTTCAGCCAAAGAGGTTGTAGAAAAAATGCTTTTAAAAAAAAAGCCTCTGATGATTGTGCGGCTCAGCTGGGCATGGTCGGAGGGCAGGGATTTTTGCTACCGGTTCTCTGAACCACCCGCCACCCTCGCTACCAGATCAGGTGATCCAGTCCGAACCGGGAGGATTTCACCCCTCCCGGTTTGGACCGGATCACCGTGTGTGGCAGGGGTGGGCGTTGCCAGGGTGGGCATGGCCAGCTCGACATCCTGCAGCCCTCTGCCAGCAAAAACAGAGCCCGGGAGGGCCGCGTGCAGCCCTCCCTGGCTCCGTTTTTGGCTGCGACATTCTCCTGCAGCCCTCCTGAGCTCTGTTTTCACTGGCAGGGCCACCGCGGGCTGATCCTTTACTGTTTCCAGGGTGGCCCCACAGGCCAGATCTAAGCACTCCATGGGCCAGATCTGGCCCGCGGGCCTTGCGTTTGACACCCATCTGTTAAAGCTAGTTAACAAAAGTCATAAAACTATGGCTAAAGAACTACTGCAATTAAATTTGGAATATTATTGGCTGGTCAGGACGAGAAGGAATATCAGTAGGTCACACATACCCTCTCAGACCAGGTGTGTGAACCTGGACTGCTAATAATGCAGCCCCACAAAAGTTTAACATTATTATGTGCATTCATGTACATTACACCTTTAAAGCGCTCCATGGCATCGGACCTGGGTATTTGCGGGGACCGCCTTCTGCCACCAATAGCCTCCCACCGGCCAGTACGCTCCCACAGAGAGGGATTCCTCAGGGTGCCGTCAGCTAGGCAGTGTCGGCTGGCGACCCCCAGGGGGAGGGCCTTCTCTGTGGCAGCACCTGCCCTCTGGAACGATTTGCCCCCGGAGATACGGAGGATATCAGATCTCCGGGCTTTTCGCCATGCCCTAAAAACTTTTCTCTTTCATCAGGCAGGGCTGGCGTGAAACCCCCCTCCATTTTTGAGACATTAGATTTTTAATTGTTTAATGGGTTTTAGTCGTAAGGTTCTTAATTTTTCGGCCAAAGGATATAATTCTTTTAAATTTTTAACTTTTGTATTGGATGTTTTTTACTTGGCTGTGCACCGCCCTGAATCCACCAGGAGAAGGGCGGTATACAAATTTAAATAAAATAAAATGAAATAAAATGAAATAAAATAAAATAAAATAAAATAAAATAAAATGAAATAAAATAATAAAATAAAATAAAATAAAATAAAATAAAATAAAATAATAAAATAAAATAAAATAAAATAAAATAAAATAAAATAAAATAAAATAAAATAAAATAATAAAATAAAATAAAATAAAATAAAATAAAATAAAATAACTATGTTATATATTTTATATATGCCCCAGGACAATTCTTCTTCATTCAGTCCGGCCCAGGCAAACCAAAAGTTTAGATATCCATTCCTTAGACCAGGGGTCTTAGGGGTCATGCATTAGATTAGAGATCTCCAAATTTAGCAGCTTTAAGACTTGTGGACTTCAACTCCCAGAATTCCTCATCTAGCTTCATCCAGAATCTGGGAGATTCTACTAAGAGTAAAAGGAGTGTTAATTATGTTAAACCATTTAAATCCGATGTGATTATGTTATGAGGAACACATGCAACAAATAGCTGACTGATAGATATTTTGATGAATATCTTTTTTGCACAAGGATATAATCAATCAAGGGGAGGGATTATTCTTTTCTAAGCTGCCATAAATTTTAAGGTTCAAAAGATTCTGAAAGATAGGGAAGGTATATATATATTTATAGAAGGGGATTTGATACTAATTAACTCCAGCATCTGTTTATAATCCTAATCAGGGTCCAATCAATTATCCACGAAAGATAATAAAGCAACAAAAAGTTAATCCAGACAATTTTATAAATAGGAGGGGGACTTCGCTATTGATGCATTCAATTCTCAGACAGGAATGGACAAGAGAATTCAAAACTTTAATGCATAGCCTTAAACTCATAAATACAGGGACAACAAAAACGAGACCACATTTATATTCAGGTAGATATAAATCACATTCTGGGATAGAACTATATACTGTATGACAGATGGCAGAGGGTGGTGGTAGTGATGGGATTTAACAGATTAACAGAATTGGAAGGGACTTTGAAGGTCATCTAGTCCAACCCCCTGCCCAAGAGTTCAACCTAAGCTCACACATGCAGAAATAAAGCTTCATGCACTCACCCAACATTTGTACAGCCCGATTCCCAATTGTCCACGGCTGGGGCTTGGGGACCCCTGCTGCAGGAATATCTAAAACTTTTTCAGATTTTTTGTAGCAAATCAAAATGGCACCAATACTGATACCAGATCATGCTCCATTCAAATTATAAAGCCCTAGTAAGACCACACCTAGAATACTGTATCCAGTTTTGGTCACCACACTATAAAAAAGATGTTGAGACTCTAGAAAGAGTGCAGAGAAGAGAAACCAAGATGATTAGGGGACTGGAGGCTAAAACATAAAACAGATGAATGGTTGGAG
The DNA here is from genome assembly GCF_059756535.1 of Pantherophis guttatus. Classification (NCBI taxonomy): domain Eukaryota; kingdom Metazoa; phylum Chordata; class Lepidosauria; order Squamata; family Colubridae; genus Pantherophis; species Pantherophis guttatus. The sequence goes on from NC_142068.1 coordinate 12,496,773, forward strand.
GAACTGGGCATGACTAGCCTAGTGAAGAGAAGGACCAGGGGAGACATGATAACAGTATTCCAATATTTAAGGGGCTGCCACAGAGAGGAAGGGATCAAGCTATTTTCCAAGGCACCCAAAAGGAATAATGGATGGAAACTGATCAAGGAGAGATTCAACCTAGATTCTAGAAAAAAAGGAGAAATTTTCTGACAGTGAGAACAATCAACCAATGGAACAGCTTGCCTTCAGACATTGTAGGAGCTTCATCACTGGATGTTTTCAAGAAGAGATTGGATTGCCACTTGTCAGAAATGGTGTAGGGCAGTGGGTCTCAACCTTCCTAATGCCGCGACCCTTTAATACAGTTCCTCATGTTGTGGTGACCCCCAACCATAAAATTATTCCATTGGCCATTGAAAATATGTGTTTTCGGATGGTCTTAGGCGACCCCTGTGAAAGGGTCGTTCGACCCCCAAAGGGGTCCCAACCCACAGGTTGAGAACCACTGGTGTAGGGTCTCCTGCTTGGATGGGGGGTTGGACTAGATGACCTGCAAGGTCCCTTCCAACTCTGTTAATCTGTCTAAATCTATCTAAAGGGCGGTATACAAATTCAAAAATAAAATAAAATAAATAAAACCTTCTATTTATTCATAATTGACATTTCAGTCCAACAATGCTATACAATGTAATAACAAAGCGAAGACTAATTCAAATTTGAGAACCATTTTTCAAGATAAATCATACATATAAAACACCGGTAAGAATAGGTTGGCATGCTATGAAGGCAGTATTAAGAGGGAAAGGGGCATGATTTTAAAGGTATCAGCACAAAAGGCAAGTAGGTTTTATTTAGAAATTAATGATTTATTAGCAAATTATAATAGAACTGTGGTAGAGAGAATTTACAAACAGATACTAAATAAAAGGATGAAAGTTGGAGTGTCACAAAATGTGAATTCCACCAGACCTCCCTTGACTTGGAGACAGATAAAATCTCCTTTCAGTTTATTGTTGCCAAGCAAAAACACTATAAATATGATAATAATAATTTTAGCGTACTGACAAATAAACTAAAAAAAAGCTAATGAGAAGAAGTTTTTAGTGCAATTTTAAAAAGTGATAGTTAAATTGTGACCAAAACTAAAATAATGAGTCAACAATTTAAACTCTTTTTTCAACAACTACAACCCTCAAATAATCAATGACCAATAAAAAGTTAATCAATACTTAAATACAGTAACATTCCCAATATTGTCTGCAAAAGATATACAATTCATAGAATCTCTGTTTCCTGTTTCAAGAATCACTGAAAACCATTCAAAATGGAAAATCTCCTGGCCCTAATGGATTGTCAGGGGAATATTATAAAGAATTTAAAGAGGTCTTAATTCCTGAATTTCTACTTTTATTCAATACTTTGCACAGGAGCAGTGTGGTGGCCTAGTGATGAAGACGCTCCCTCCCACTTGGAAGGTTGAGAGTTCAATCCTAGCCAGTGGCAGATGTTTTTCTCTCTCAGGGTGCAAAGAGAATATATTTGCTGTGAACTCTGCTTAGGCATCAGGAAGGGTATCCAGCCAGTAAATATCCAGCTCCACCCAATCACCCTGACCCTGGATCAAGGAACTATAGGGTTGTAAAACGGAAAAAAAATCAATACTTTGCACCAGGGAAAACCTTTATCAGAATCCAAAAGGCACTGTAAGATCATTTTGATCATTAAATGGGTAAAAACTCCCAGGATTTAGCATTTTGTAGGACCATCAAACATCTCAATATGGATTATAAACTCTAATCAAAATGGTTATCTAATCCATTAAAAGTGATTATAGATAAAATATTCATATGGATTCCAAACCATAATATATCCATCCCTATCATCATTAAGTAGCATACAAATTAGTAAAAATTAAGCCATATATTCTTTAGATATATTTAAAGCCTTTGCCTCTCAGAATGCAAATTTTAAAATAAATATGAATTAAATTTAAATTTGATGCTGGCTCCTGTAAGATGACTGAACATATTTATGGACCAACTAAAGCTCAGATAAGATGTTAACAGTTACAATTCAGATCCCCTTATGAATTCAATAGGTACTAAGCAAAGGTTATTCTTTTCACGTTTACTGTTTAGCTTAACTATAGAAGTGCTGGCAACAGCTCTTAGATCTAATAATCAGATTAACACAATAAAAATGGGAAGCAAGTTGTACCATATCTTTTAAATCTATTTGCAGATGATAAGATGTCGCCTCTCTTAAATGCTTCTTATTCAGCTAGCTATATTAAGGAGCTACAGGTCTTTGCAGAGGTGTCTGGATTATCAGTTAATTTTAACAAATAACATCTCATGTTAGCGGTAAAAGAAAACCAGGCCGCCAAAGAACATGGTGGCCAGCCACTATCAAAGCAGACATAAGTTAGAGCATAGAAAAACTCAAAGAAGTAGTCAAGATCAGTAGATGTGAGAGAGACCTGGTCCATCGAATCAGACAAGACTGAATGGAAAACATCATCACCATTACCATTATTTATTTATTTATTTATTTATTTATTTTACTCAATTTGTATACCGCCCTTCTCCTAGTGGACTCAGGGCGGTGCACAGCCAGAACTAAAACACATAACAATACAAAATTTAAAATTATTAAAAGAATTATATACTTTGGCCCAAATTTAAAACAATTCGAATTAAAACCCATTGACAGATTAAAAGCTAAACAACTAAAAAACTAAAAATGTTTCTTCATACATTCCCCAAAATTCAGAAGGTAATTGGAGCATAAGTTACGTAGGGTCAGAGCTGGCTTGCTATCACGGTTCCAACGGATGCCCTAATTAAATCATGAGTCTCGAGCCAAGCTTCAAAAGAAATCCAGTTATTAGGAGCTTCATGTCGGCACGTTCCCAAGTGAAGCTAGCTCTGATCCTACGTAATTTACGCTCCAATTATTACCCTGTTTCCCCTCTCCTTAGTGTGTCATCAATAACGTACACCAACTCTCCTCTGGTTGCTGTAAGCAACCCTGGGATACAGCCTTAAGAGAGATAAGTGTGGAATGTGCATCTGTCTTTGGCTGCTGTGCCATTTCGCCAGTTTCTCATCCCCTCTGGCCTATGGCAACTTGAGAGCAGGCCAGGGATGCTTTGCGAGTTGACATTCTACACTCTTAGCAAATAAACAGCAAATAAACCTTTAAAATATTTAGGTATTGTCATAACTAAATATATTAATAAAAAAACTTTACAATTAATATGTATCAGAACTTCAGAATTTTTCAGTATTTTAGGCTAAATTGCAGGGGTTAAAATGAAAATTCTTGCATGGCTTAACTTTTCAGATCAGGCTTTAAATCTTTGGTAAAGCAAACTAGAAAGTTTTTGTTTCCATGCACAAAAATTAAATAGAAGGATTTTATATAGACATTAGAAACAATTTGTTAATATATTATTAAGCAGCACACTTAAGGCATATAATTCTATATGTTATAGGAGACTCTTTCAAACAATGGTTTCGTATTGAAATTATGTTAGGGCTACATAAATTTATAAATCAATGCTTTTTTTCACCCACAATATTCTTCTAGAATAAAAGAGATTGAAAATGTCTTTACCAGAAAATGCTTCAAATATGGAACAGCTGTAGTTTTGATAAAAGATACTTCCCCTTTAACTCCTCTAATAACATCTGTCAGTCAGGTTGATTATCATGGTTTGGCTAAAATGAAATCTTTGAAGGAATATATATGTAGTCTTTATAGGCTAATATAATAAGAAGGAACCTTTCAATAAAGATCAAATTGAGCAACAAATAACTGATAACTTCCCATGGTTCTTCTGGTATCAACTTAAATCTCTTTTGGGAAAAAAATATTAGAGATTGTGCACTCGCATACAAGAGACAATTTGAAAGAAGTTATGAAAACTTGGTGGATTCACTTCAGCTTAAATACAAGAAATGCAACGAAAGATTTTACATGGCTGGTATTAGGCTGATGTGTGTGTGTATTTCCTTCCTTCCTTCCTTCCTTCCTTCCTTCCTCCCTCCCTCTCTCCCTCCCTCCAGTGTTGGGTTTCAACTTTTTTTACTACTGGTTCTGTGGGCGTGGCTTGGTGGGCGTGCCTTATCTTGGTGGGCATGGCATGCTTGGTGGGCATGGCAGGGGAAGGTTACTGCAAAATCCCCATTTTCTCACGATCAGCTAGGACTCGGGAGGCAGAGAATAGATGGGGGCGGGGCCAGACAGAATTTTTACTACCGGTTCTCCGAACTACTCAAAATTTCCACTACCGGTTCTCCAGAACTGGTCAGAACCTGCTGAAACCCACCTCTGATGTAGCTGTGATATAAATATATTCTTAGATTCTGTATTACTGAATGCTGAAACGCTTCTAGGCAGTGAATCTCTCTGACAGGCAATGAATCTTTCACAAGATGACTTGTTGATTACTCTCTGTTGGAGTGGGAGATTCCCGCCAATGGCACAAAAAGGCATATCTACATTTTGCCTGTCAGCTTATATTTAATAATCCTTTCCAGAAACACTTCTAAAGCAAGGAGATGCAAAGAAAAAAAAAAGGTGGGGGGAATAATTAAAATGCAGTCAGGCAAAGCAGAACTAGAGTAGTCATCGTAGGACTATAATCTGATATTAATTACTGTAGAAAAAGAAAGTAAATGCAAATACATTCAGGTTTTTCTAAGCCCCAAGGGCCTGAAAATAATAGGCTTTAAATTCTTGACATTTCTTAAGCATCTTTTAATTGAAGGGGGATTTTTTTTTTCTATTACCAAGGACAACTTCATACTATACATAGGATTATGTATACTCTAAGGCTGTTTTAGTGCCTTAGATTTGATTCCCAAAAAAGTGTCTTACAACAAACAAAGATACAAGTATAACAGAAGAGAATACATATAGCCCTCAATTTATGACCACAATTTCTGTTGTTAAGTGAGACATTTGTTAAGTGAGTTTTGCCCCATTTTACGATCTTTCTGGCCATAGTTGTTAAGTGCATCACTGCAGTTAATAAGTTAGTAACCTGGTTGTTAAATGGATCTAAATTCAAACCTTTATTGTCAGTGCACAACATATGTACAATGAGATTGGTTTTCCCATTGACTTTGCTGCCCAGAAGGTCACAAAAGGGGATCACATGACTTTGGGACACAGCAATGGTCATAAGTATGAACCAGTTGTCAAGCATCTGAATTTTGATCACAGTTATGAAGGTCATAACTGTGAAAAATGGTCATAGGTCACATTTTTTCATGCTGATTTAAGTTTGAACGGTCACTAAACGAATTGTAGTGAGTTGAGGACTACCTGCATATGAGCCGTGGTGGTGCAGTGGTTAGAATGCAGTACTGCAGGCTACTTCTGCTGACCGCCGGCTGCCAGCTGTTTGGCAATTCGAGTCTCACCAGGCTCAAGGTTGACTCAGCCTTCCATCCTTCCGAGGTCGGTAAAATGATGACCCAGATTGTTGGGGGCAAATATGCAGAGTCTGTCAACGGCTTAGAGAGGGTTGTAAAGCACTGTAAAGCAGTATATAAGTCTAAATGCTATTGCTATATATATATAATGACTTTATTGTCATTGTACGTGTGTACACAGTATACCCATACAACGAAATTCACTTAACACCCAAAAACCAGATCCAACACATATAACAATCCCCAAACACACTCCCACCCACCACAAATTCCCCACTCCTAAACCACCCAAACATCCACACAACAGACCAAGTAGTACTGTCCAACAGCTCACTTTAGTTCATTGTTGAGTGCAATTATAGCTCTGGGATAAAACTATTCAGAAGTTGTGTGGTCCGAATTTTAATTGTTCTGCCGGAAGGCAACAATCCAAAAAGTTTGTAAGCAGGATGGGAAGAATCACTGATAATGTTATGCAACTTCCTCAAACAGCGAGATGCAAAGATGTCATCCAGGGCTGGTAGCTGGAGCCCGATGATATTCTGGGCAGTTTTAATGATTCTCTGTAGAGCTTTTTTGTCCGCTACAGAGCTGCTCCTATACCATGCAAGAATGCCGTATGTCAGGACACTCTCAATGGTGCTGCGATAGTAGGACAGAAGTAGATGCTGAGATAGATTTATATAATTCAGTATTGTCCTTGGTGTTCTCTGAACTTCATCGTTTGCTTCCAGATTTTTCATTACTTGACTAAGAACCTTATCAGTGCCAGTAAGTAAGGGTTTTGGTCTGTGTTTTTATACAGTAGTTTGTCCTGACAGTTTTGTGTGATTTCTTCCTTGGATTAGGGTATTATTTTCTGCTTGATTGAAACAAAAATTTTGCTTCCTGAACACTTTGGGATATATCTTATAGATATTTGGCTGTCAAGCACAAAAATAACATGTAATGTTACCTATAAAGAATAGTTTTATACAGAAACCTTCTATTTTTGCATAACCCCATTGGGTATTCCGTACACACGAAAAAAACATGTAAGTACTGTACTTTTAGTTTTATTCAGCAAAGAGTGCTTCTAATGCCAAGTGATTATATATTATCATGTTATTCTGCACACCGGTTTATGATATTGAAAAATAACTTTAAAATCTCCACCTTCTAGTTAATCAAATTGAACTGTAATTACATTGCAATTTTATTGACTTATTAACTTCCATATAATTAACCTCAGTTTTCCCAGCTGCCACTTCATTAATTAAATCCACAGAAAGAATTCAACCTGCCCTTTAAAAGCAGAAAGTTCATTAATTTCTCTAAACTAGAAAGTGGCGGAGAAGCTTGTATGTATGTATGTATGTATGTATGTATGTATGTATGTATGTATGTATGTATAAATAAAACATTATTGCTGCAGCTCTGAATGAAATCTGCCCTGTGATATAGTTTTCTCTGTTAAATAAATTAAGCATGCATATGCAACATTATAATTAAAATGATTGGTAATGAGAATGAAGACTGAAAATTTTATAGTTCGATATTGAATTCACAAACCTGCTTTTACCTATGAATCCATTTAAATGTTGGCTCTTATTCCTTCTAATGTTTGCCAATTTTATCATTGGAAATATGACCAGCCAGTTCAGGGTGAATTGAATTGTAAATTGAATTAATTTGGACACTCCCAAATTACATTCATTTGGGCATTAATTCCAAATTGTTCCAAAATGACTTTATAAGAAGGTGAGAGACCTTGGTCTATATACCAAACGAATGACCCATTGGGATCCCCATATCAAAACAACTTACCTTTGGTGCAGTCAGAATCTGAAAATAACATTTAACACAGCACAGGACTTAAGCAAAATGGTTCGGTTGAGATCAATATATTTTATTTATTTATTTATTTATTTATGAGATTTATATGCCGCCCTATCTCCAGCCGGACTCAGGGCGGCTCACCACAGTTAAGAAACATCTAATAAAAAGTTTAAAAATTAAATCCAAATCTCATAATTTAACAGTTAAAAGTACAATTAAGACTAACAAGTTAAAATTAAATTAGAATTAAAACCCCATCAGTCCAGGCCGGCCAAACGAAACAGCCACGTTTTCAGGTCACGGCGGAAAGAGCAGAGGTCAGGGGCTACCCGGAGCTCCAGGGGCTGTTGATTCCAAAGGGTAGAATATGTGGTACTGATTGGGGTAGATTGCAGGTGTAACAATGAAATATAATTTTATCATATTTTATCTGTCCCTTACATTATTGCATTTTATTCCAATTTCATTTTAAAGCGTATTTTATTCCAATTTCATTTTAAATTGTATTTTATCCAATTCCATTTTAAATTGCTTTATCAAATTTTAGTAATAATTTGTTTCTGTAACTCTGCACTTTGATAAAGCCCAAGGGCTAATCAATCAAAACATAAAACTTTATGCGATCACAATAATATTATCTAGAACCGTGATGGCGAATCTATGGCACGCGTGCCACAGGTGCCACGTGGAGCCATATCGGTGGGCATGTGAGGATTGCCCTAGCTCAGCTGTAGCGTGCATGTGCATACCGGCCTGCTGATTTCCGGGCCTTCCGGGCCCACCGGAAGTCAGGAAACCGGCTGTGGAATGTCTCTCCTTTCTAGGAGCCTGGGGAGAAAGAAAACGGCCTTCTCACTACCCCTGGAGGCCGGAAACGGCCCGGGGCACATTGAATTATGAGTGTGGGCACACACACATGTGAGCCCCCCCACTCCCTCCACTTTTGGCACATGACGGCAAAAAGGTTAGCCATCGCTGATCTAGGAGGATGAAAAAAAAAAACTCCACCCTTTCTATCAGGCTGCATCTCAGAGGCAAATTTTGACACCCTTCTGTTGTTTCGGACTGCAGTTCCCATCAGCCTCAACCAACACAACCAGCAATAAAGACTACGGTAGATGTAGTTCAAAGATTGGTAGATTGGTCACACATGTTCACTTATACAAGAGTGGGTTTAACCTCACTTTTCTATCGGCTCTTACAGATCGTACTGGTCGTCCTCAACTTATGACCACAACTGGGACCAGAATTTCCCTTACTAAGCCAGGCAGTTGTTAAAGGAGTTGCAACCGATTTCACAATCTTTTTTGGTCATGGTTGTTAAGCGAATTACTGCAGTTGTTAAGTGAATTGTGGGGGTTGTTAAATGAATCTGACTCCTCCAGCCCTTGACTTTGCTGGTCAAAAGCCGCCTGGGAAGGTGTGCAAATGGCAAACAGGTGACCCTGGGATGCTGCAACTGTCACAAGCACAGGGCAGTTGCCAAGTACCCATATTGTGATCATGTGACTGGGGACAGTTATAAATGCAAGGATGGATTGAAGGACACTCTTTTCAATGCTGTTGTAACTTTGAGAGGTCTTGAGAGGGACTTGAATGGCTGCAAGTTGAGGACTGCCTGTAAAATAAATCTTTTCAGGTACAATCGTCAGACTTCTGCCAAATTTGTACTGAGGAAGAAAGACCGAGGACATTTGAGAACTGCTGGTATTCAGTGTCTGATTACAAAGGATGGGATAGGATAGGATAGGATAGGATAGGATAGGATAGGATAGGATAGGATAGGATGGGATGGGATAGGATAGGATAGGATAGGATAGGATAGGATAGGATAGGATAGGATAGGGAATGGGGAGAGGAGAAGAGAGGAGAGGAGAAGAGAGGAGAGGAGAGGAGAAGAGAAGAGAAGAGAAGAGAAGAGAAGAGAAGAGAAGAGAAGAGAAGAGAAGAGGAATAAGAAGAGAATAGAAAATTAGAATAGAATAGAATAGAAAAATAGAATAGAATAATATAATATAATAAGTAAGAATAGAGTAGAATAGAATAGAATAATAGAATAAAATAGAAAAATAGAACAGAATAAGAATAGAGTAGAGTAGAGTAGAATAGAATAGAATAGAATAGAATAGAATAGAATAGAATAGAATAGAATAGAATAGAAAAAGAATAAGAATAGAGTTGAACTAGGGTAGAATTAGAGTAGAGTAGAATAGGATAGAATAGAATAGCAAATGAACCAGTGGTGGGTTCCTCCCAGTTCCGCCCGGTTCTGCCGAGCCGGTAGTGGTGACAATATGATGTCACCGAACCGGTTCTGCCCCCCCACCCCCTCCGCCCCCACCCCCACCCCCTGCATTATTCTTACCTCTTATTTGGCCCCACCCCCAATCTATTGATGTCTCCTGAATCCCAGCTGATGGCTAGAGGGGAAAAAACTGTTTAAACTCTTGCCACGGGGCTTCAAAGGGCCGCCCTACAGCTGATCAGTGTTAAAAGAAAACAAATGAGTAGACCGTTGCCTGCAAAAATACATGAATAGACCGTTGCCTGCAAAAATACATGAATAGACAGTTGCCTGCAAAAATACATGAGTAGATCAGTGCCTGCAAAAATAAATGGGTAAATCGATACAGCCTGGTAGACCAGTACCTCTGCTAAATCCTAAATAATTGTCACATGACCATCAAGCCATGCCCACAAAATAAGCCACGCCCACAAAATAAGCCACGCCCACAGAACCAGTAGTAAAAAAAATTTAGAACCCACCCCTGAAATGAACCTTCTCCACGACTGGCAGCTTTTGATACAACTAAAAAAGAGTAATACAGGCTATCAAAGAGAGTAGAGGGTGTTGCTTCCCCCACCCGTTGGTGCTTTCACTCACCCGAAACCAGGTTTTTTTTTTCCCTTAATCCACAAGACTTCGATTGGAGGGGGAGGCATGTCAGCAACATTGAAACTTCATGCCTCTGACATTTTACAAACTCTTTGCAATCCCGAAACGTTGTGCTGACTCACGGCCAAGAAAGCATCTGCCACAAAGGCCAAAAGGCTCGCCTTGATTCTGATTTTGGAATATCGGTTCCCAGCTGGATTCTCTTTGGGGAAAATAAATTAGGTTTCTTGCTTAATTGCTGAGATGAGGGTTTTTGTTTGCTGTCTGCTTGCCGCCAGGGTTGTGTAATTACACTGGTCCTTTTCTCTAGGTGGGGAACTCATTTCTTTTCCTCCACAGACTGCCTGCCAACCATTTTATCTTGCAGAGCACCTGGTGCTAGGAAAAGACCCTGGCCCATTTTTATAATTATGTCTGTGAAGGAAGCATTTTTTTCCCTTCACAAATGTGTGAGTTTCTGTCTCTGTGTGTGTGTGTGTGTGTGTGTGTGTGTCTGTGTGTGTGTGTGTGTGTGTGTGTATGCATATACATACGTATAACTGGTTCAGAGAATTCTATCTTCTATGGCTGTTTTCCTGCAACCACCAGGGGAAAAAAGGACTTTATCTACTCAGTGATACTTTATCTAAAATATTTTTTTTTATTTCCACCATACATACCAGCAGTGTGCAGCAGCTGCCAAAAAAGCCAACACAGTTCTAGGCTGCATAAATAGAGGAATGTAATCAAGATCACGTGAAGCGTTAATACCACTTTATAATGCCTTGGTAAGGCCACTCTTGGAATACTGCATCCAGTTTTGGTCGTCACGATGTAAAAAAGATGTGGAGACTCTAGAAAGAGTGCAGAGAAGAGCAACATAGATGATGAGGGTACTGGAGGCTAAAACATATGAAGAATGGTTGCAGGAACTAGGTATGTCTAGTTTAATGAAAAGAAGGACCAGGGGTGACATGATAGCAGAGTTCCAATATCTCAGGGGTTGCCACAAAGAAGAGGGAATCAAACTATTCTCCAAAGCACCTGAGGGCAGGACAAGAAACAATGGGTGGAAACTAATCAAGGAGAGAAGCAACTTAGAACTAAGGAGAAATTTCCTGACAGTTAGAACAATTAATCAGTGGAACAACTTGACTCGAGAAGTTGTGAATGCTCCAACACTGGAAGTTTTTAAGACGATGTTGGATAACCATTTTCTGAAGTGGTGTAGGGTTTCCTGCCTAAGCAGGGGGTTGGACTAGAAGACCTCCAAGGTCCCTTCCAACTCTGTTATTCTATTTCTGTTCTATTTCTATACTTTTAGTTATAGGATTCCTGGTGGTTAGAATGCATTATTGCAAGGTAACTCTGCCCACAGTCAGGAATTCAATCCCAGACCGGTTCAAGGTTGGCTCAGCCTTCCATCCTTCCGAGTTTGGTAAAATGGGGGCTGGATTGTTGGGAGAAGTAAGAAGGCTTTGTAAATGGCTTAGAGCAGGGTGTCAAATTCAAGGCCTGAGGGCCGGATCCAGTCTGTGGGCTGCTTAGGCCTGGCTTGCGGGGCCGCCCTGGAAATAGTGAAGTACTAGCCCATGGTGCCTCTGCCAGAGAAAATAGACCTTAGGAGGACAACGTGCAGCCTTCATGAGTTCCATTTTCGCTGGCAGAGGGTTGCAGGAGGCCATCGCAGCCGGAAACGGAGCTTGGGAGCCCGTTTTCACTGGCAGAGTGCTCGGGCCACCACAGGCACCCCTGACACAAGTGACGTCAAGCTGGCCACACCCACCCCAGCCCCCCAAGGTCTGCATCACAACTATGATGCAGCCCTCAATGAAATCGAGTTTGACACCCCTGGCTTAGAGGGTGCTGTAAAGCACTGTGAAGCGTATATAAGTCTAAGTGCTATTGGTATTACGACAGCGGTGGGATTCACTTACCTTCCCTACCAGTTCGCAAATGTGAGCGCATGCGCGCTGCCTTCTGCGCATGCACAGTGGTCACGCATTATGTCCGGGCAGGGGGGCAGAGCCTCCCGCAGTCAGCGCTACCGGTTTGCCCGATCCGGAGAGAACCGGTTGAATCCCACCACTGTATTAGGATCAACCCAAAAGTTACAAGCATTTGAACTTTTCGTCAGGCAGGATCTCGTGAAAAATCAAGGGGTTGAGGAAGTTGCAGGGGGGGGAAAAAATCCCATGCGCTTTAGAAATCAGGTCAGATGTTTCAGCTGCGCAGCTTGTTAATCAGTCTCAAAATGATGTTTGTAGATTGAGTGCATTTGTCAGCAGTCTTGGGTTGTATGAAGGTTATCGGAGAAAAGTGCTAAAGGGTAATGGGCTATGAGAATAACGATGAAGGTAGGAGGAAGAGCCACAGAGAAGAGATATGTCAGCCCAGAGAAGGAATGGAGGAATGGAAAGTATCTCAGAAAGAATCCTCTTGAGTGCTCTGGGAAGTAAAGGCAAGGGAGGGGAGAAGTGTCTTTGTTGTTGTTGTTAGTTGCGAAGTCATGTCCGACCCATCGTGACCCTATGGACAACGTTCCTCCAGTCCTTCCTGTCCTCTATCATCCTCTGGAATCCATTTAAGCTCACCCCTACTGCTTCAGTGACTCCATCCAGCCACCTCATTCTCTGTCATCCCATTCTTCTTTTGCCCTCAATCGTTCCCAGCATTGGGCTCTTCTCCAGTGAGTCCTTCCTTCTCATTAGGTGGCCAAAGTATTTGAGTTTCATCTTCAGGATCTGGCCTTCTAAAGAGCAGTCAGGGTTGATCTGCTCTAGGACTGACCGGTTTGATCAACTTGCAGTCCAAGGGACTCGCAGGCATCTTCTCCAGCACCATAGTTCAAAGGCCTCAGTTCTTTGGTGCTCATGGCTTTCTTATGGTCCAACTTTCACAGCCCTACATTGCAACTGAGAAAACTTATTTTTAAAAAATATATAAACCTTATTTGTTTATTATTATTAAATTTGTATGTTTGTTTGGAGCCATGGTGGTGCAGTGATTAGAATGCAGTATTGCAGGCAATCTCTGCCTGCAGCCTGCAGTTCAATCCAGACCATCCTTCCATCCTTCGGAGGTCAATAAAATGAGGACCTCAGATTGTTGGGGGCAATATGCTGACATTGTAAACTGCTTCGAGAGGGCTGTGAAGCACTACGAAGTGGTATATAAGTCTATGCGCTATTGCTATTTTATTTCTTTGCTAAATTTGTATGCCACCCGATGTTAGCATTCTGATGCTGCCATAAAAGGAGGAGACAAGGCTTGACTTTTCACCTACTTATCTTCTCTATAGATAATATCCCCTAGGAGATGGGATGGGAGGGGTACATTCCTGTGGGCTGAGGTTAGAAACTGGGGAGACTGGCTTGGAAGATGGCCAATGAGAAGATGAGAATTGGGGAATGGAAAAGGAAGGGTTTGGGGGTCAGAGGGTTAGTATCGGCTATGACGAAGTTGGGTCCAGATCTGTCGTACTCAATAAATGGAATATTTCAGCAAAGATTAATTGTTTGGGAGTGCAATTTATTTGAGATGACATCGAAACCTGACACCCATCTCTCTCCCAAAGCAACTCTGGATGGCTTACAACACCCTAAAAATAAAAATACAAAACTTTCACATGCTGTTCAAATGAAATTAGATAAGTTTCAGGCTTGCAAGATCATGTGACTATCTCCTCACAATAAAAGTAGTGTTATTACTTTTGGTTTTCTGTCTGAATGATCTGGGAGGAGTCACATAAAACCAGAGAGCTACTGCAACAAATTTTTATTAAAACCAGAAGAGATGGAGCCTGTAATGTATTTTTTTTCCTCACTGCTGGCTGCAGGCTTCATCCGCCTCATTAGTGTCAAAATCGGGACTAGCTCATTTCTCTAAACAGGTGTATCTTAAAACCTGCCAAGACAGAGAAGCTTCAGGTGCATTTGGCATCCAGTTTCATCAAACATGCAAGACTAATGAAAGGGTAGCTCTCCCATCCCTGTAGACTGAAAATAATCCAGTACAAAGCAGAAATGAATAACTGCCTGGGCTACCACTCATATAGGGGTAGCCCCAGTGGTGGGTTCCTCCCGGTTCGGTCCGGTTCGGCCGAGCCGGTAGCGGTGACGATATGATATCTTTTGACGATATCTTTTCTTGCCACATTTGATAAGTGAATCACTGCCCTTGTTAAATTAGTAGTACCGTGGTTAAGTGAATCTGGCTTTCCCATTGACTTTGCTTGTCAGGAGGCCGTAAAAGGGGATCACATGACCCCGGGACACTGCGACCATCATAAATATGAACCGGTTGTCAAGCATCTAAATGTAAATCACATCGCCATGGGGATGCTGCAATGGCCATCAGTGTGATAAAAGTCACTTTTTTCAGTGCCTTTGTCACTTTGAACGGTCACTAAACGAACTGTTGTAAATTGAGGACTACCTATACTTCAGCCTATTTAACCCTTCCACCGTAGTTGCTGTTCTCAATCCTAAATTAAGTCACCAAGAGCCTAATTTAGGTGGCAAGTTGTAGGAGAAGAAGAGGCAGAGCCTGAGGGTGGAGTCAAGAGAGGAATCAGTCTAGAGTTATTATGTTCCCACAAGTGATTCAAGTCTAGCCATTCCATTGACTCTTATCTAGCAGCACTTCATTGTTGTTTGTTGCGAAGTCGTGTCCAACCCATCGCTATCCCATGGACAATGTTCCTCCAGGCCTTCCTGAACTCTACCATCCTTTGGAGTCCATTTAAGCTCACACTGACTGCTTCGGTGACTCCATCCAGCCACCTCGTTCTCTGCTATCTCCTTCTTTTGCCCTCAATCTTTCCCAACTCTTTTTTTTTTTAATTTGATTTATATGCCGCCCTTCTCCGGAGACTCAGGGCGGCTTACAATGTGCTAAGCAATAGCCTTCATCCTTTTGTATATTTATACAAAGTCAGCTTATTGACCCCACAACTGGGTCCTCAATTTACCTACCTTAGAAAGGATAGAAGGCTGAGTCAACCTTGAGCCTGGCGAGATTCGAACCAGCAGTAATTGCAGGCAGCTGGTCTTAATAACAGGGTGCTTTAGACCACTGTACTACCAAGGCTCCTCCAGTGAGTCCTTCCTTCTCATTAGGTGGCCAAAGTATTTAAGTTTCATCTTCAGGATCTGGCCTTCTAAAGAGCAGTCAGGATTGTTCTCCTCTAGGACTGACCGGTTTGATCGCCTTGCAGTCCAAGGGACTCGCAGGAGTCTTCTCCAGCACCAGAGTTCAAAGGCCTCCATTCTTAGGCGCTCAGTCTTTCTTATGGTCCAACTTTCATAGCCATACATTGCAACTGGGAAAACAATGGCGGCACTTTAGGGTTGGCCATTAGTTGACTAGATTCTTGTGCATAGGATTGTTAACATTAATAATGATTCTTCACACCTGACACAGCCCAATTGCTGATATAGGAAGACAACAACTGGAAGAATTGTCCCAAAGGTGCTTTTTCAGGAGACTTTCAATTAGACTTTCAATTAGACTTTCTTGTTTTTTTTTTCTTTGAAGACATTTCGCTTCTCATCCAAGAAGCTTCTTCAGCTCTGATAGGATAATGGGGAATGGAAGGATTTATATTCCTTGCAGACAGCTGCTCATTTGCATCCTTTTAGAGAGTTGTTGAAGTACTTGGAGGTTTTTCTGTATCCTCAGGGTCACCTGAGTGGTGATCCTGGTTCCGGTAGACTGCAATTTTTTTCTCTGGAAATCCATTCCTACTCCCCACACCATTCAAAGGGTGTTCATCCCAAATTGTATAGCTAAAAGTCTGTAGAGATTCTCAGTCATCCAGATCAGTGGTGGGTTCCTCCCAGTTCTGCCGAGCCGGTAGCAGTGACGATGTGCTTTGTTTGGGAGCTGGGCCCTCCGCCCCCCCCATTATTCTTACCTTTTATTTGGCCCCGCCCCCAATCTATTTGCTGCCTCCCGAGTCCCAGCTGATCGTCTAGAAGGAAAAAACCTGTTTAAACTCTTGCCGCGGGACTTCAAAGGAGCCCTACAGCTGATCAGTGTTGAAAGGCCTGGTGGCTCAGCAGACTGATAGCATTGTGATTAACACCAGCTGTCTGCAATTACTGTAAGTTCGAATCTCACCAGGCTCAAGGTTATCTTAGCCTTCCATCCTTTCTAAGGTAGGTAAATTGAGGACACAATTTGTGCGGGCAATAAGCTGACTTTGTATAAATATACAAAAGTATGAAGGCTATTGCTTAATGCATTGTAAGCCACCCTGAGACTCCGGAGAAGGGCGGCATATAAACCAAATTAAAATAAATAAATAAATAAAAATAAAATAAAAATTTTTTTTTAAAGGCAGTGTGGTGGTAGACCAGTGCGCTCAAAAAACAAATAAGTAGACCAGAACGCTCCAAGAACAAATGGGTAGACTGGTATAGCTCTGCAAGCAGTTAAAAGCTGGTAGACCAGTACCTCTACTAAATCCGAAAGAATTGTCACATGACCATCAAACCACGCCCACAAAATAAGCCACGCCCACAGAACCAGTAGTAAAAAATGTTAGAACCCACCCCTGATCCAGATCATACTTCCAAGTGCTTCAACGACCCTCTAAAAGGATGAAAATGAGCAGCTGTCTGCAAGGAATATGAATCCTTCCATTCCCCATTATTCTGTCAGAGCTGAAGAAGCTTCTTGAATGAGAAGCGAAATGTCTTCCAAGAAAAAACAAGAAAGTCCAGTTGCCTCCTGAAAAAGCAACTTTGGGACAATCATGACCTGGATGATTGAGAATCTCTACAGACTTTTAACTGGAAGAAGCCTTAAGGAACAACCACATTGGTTTTGGAGAGAACTGTTGTTCTCTGTGTGATCTTGATTTATGTCATTTCGGAAGTACAGCTGAGATTCACCCAGTTCTAAGTTAATCATAACAACAAATAAAGAAAA
This sequence comes from Pantherophis guttatus, assembly GCF_059756535.1. NCBI lineage: Eukaryota > Metazoa > Chordata > Lepidosauria > Squamata > Colubridae > Pantherophis > Pantherophis guttatus. Next base: position 12,513,828 of record NC_142068.1, read on the forward strand.
GATGCTTCAGTCTTTTTAATTCCAGATTTTAATTCCAGCTTGTTTTAAATGCCAAGGATTCTTCAGAGCTATTCCTTATTACAGAAACATTCCTGTTAACACTGTTTTATTTTTATTTTTATTTTTTAAATCCCCTGCTAATGAATCACTAATTGTAGAGGCTGTATATTGCTTTTTAAACATGCACCAGTTCCTAACTGTGAATTAGAGGATATTCTATGATCCCCCGTAGCTGTTTTTGCTACAGAACAATAAAGAAGTATCAAAAGTAAGCCAAATTAAGGATGGGGTGCAGAATGGAAAAATAATGCAAGATGATGCCAACAGGGCCTACATACAGAATGTAGAAAATGTATAATCTTCGAATCTTGGGAAACAAGCATTCGTACTGGGTGAAGAAATCGACCTGCTGATTTTAAAAATAATTCCAGCTATCGCACCTCTGAAAATAAATTTCACCATGGGCTATGTCGATGCCATGTTGATACGATGGGAGGTTTATTTCAAAGCTACAGTTGGGCTGCATCAAATGTCTTGCACAGAGATATAATGGTGCCCAGTCACGAATTCTGCTGGATTTTGCTCCATCTAGATTTCAAACAAAACCTATCGGCATTGATTTTTCAATGATCAAAAATGAGTGGGAGGAGAAAAGAGAAATATGTTACAGGCAAGCAGCAGTCTTGAAGTTTAAATAGAGACATCACATAGGGGAAATTTGCATTTTAAAAATCTGTATCTGGGGAATTTATCTGTCAGCGAAAGAAAGCAGATTTGCATTTATTTTTTTAACAAAAAGAAAGCCTTTGAACAATGTATACAGCTGCCTAGCCACCGGTTTCACAATGCAGTGACTCTAAGAAAAGTGTAGGATCAAAACCAAAATAACAGCTGGAAACAATCCTAGACTGGAACCAAACAGATCAGTTTACAGGACTCCCTTAATCTCCTGGACCAAAAGTCTAGGAGGGAATAGCCAGGTTTTAATGCCTTTCAAGACAGCAACGGAGTCAGAAATCAACCAATCGATTCCACATTATAATGCCTTGGTAAGACCATACATGGAACATGGCATCCAGTTTTGATTGCCACGATATAAAAAAGATGTTGAGACTCTAGAAAATATGCAGAGAAGAACAACAAAGATGACTGGAGAATTGAAGGCTAAAACATATGAAGAACAGTTGCAGGAATTGGGTCTGTCTAGTTCAAGGGTCTGCAACCTTACACACTCAAAGAGCCATTTGGACCCATTTCCCACAGAAAAGAAAACACCGGGAGCCCCAAAACTCTTCCTGTACCTGACTATTTCTTGAGCGACCTGTGTAGTTGAATTAAACGTTCTGTTTTCTTCTGAAACTTTTCTTTTCTTGGATTTTTCCATGGTTGGCCTACTGGAGGTTGAAAAACTCAACAAATCGCGTGTCGGTGGGTTTCGCACATTGGCGGTTGTGACACATTTTGAGTGACGGAGCCGCAGCAGGGGGGTGAAAGAGCCACATCCGACTCGCGAGCCACAGGTTGTTGACCCCTGCTTTAGGGTAATTGCATCGGACTAGATCACAGAATCTAGCTAATCTATTCAAAAATCTAAGAATAACAAAATCTGGCTAATAATTGGATAAGAGACCACCAAGAGATCACAGTACTGTAGCCTAGATTAGGAAATTGAAAATATAACCTGAAAAAAGGCATCGGCAAGCCATTTCTGCACTGCTGCCAAGGAAAGTACAGATTCTTGCCAATAAAATCAGGAGTCAAGTTCAATTTGACCTTTAAAGTAATTAAATGTATCTTAAAGTTTACATGACTTTGCACTTCTATTTTATACTTACAGATGAATATTTTTTAAAGTTTCCCATTTTTATTTCAACTTTCTTTCAAACAAAACAGAAAGCTGAGATGGTTATTATGAGGGAAAAGCTACAGCATGCTTGTACTTTTATATTTCATTAAATTCTTCTAAAAAGCCCCTTTCTCCCTTTTTTACTGAGTGGAACGTGCTTCAAATAGACATGGAGAGAGAGGAAGGAAGGAAGGAAGGAAGGAAGGAAGGAAGGAAGGAAGGAAGGAAGGAAGGAAGGAAGGGAAAGAGAGAGAAAGAGAAAGAGAAAGAAAGAAAGAAAGAAAAAGAAAGAAAAAGAGAGAAAGAGAGAGAAAGAAAGAAAGAGAAAAAAGAAAGAAAGAAGAAGGAAGGAAGGAAGGAAGGAAGGAAGGACATCTCAAAAGAGCCTATTTTAGGGGGAAAATTTAGGGGAAGCAAAGACATTTAATTGGGTGTGGATTTCATAAAATGGATCTACTCAATTTGGATTCTACACTTGAGACAGAATGGTTCTTCAGTTCAAGAATTGAACAGAGAACTGAAGACACTCCTTGGATGAGAAACTTTTTTCAAGGAAAAAATAATAAGAAGAAAGTCCAGTTGCTTTTTGGAAAAGCACCCTTGGGACAACCAAGACCTGGATAACTGAGAATCTCCTTAGACATTTGCCCGGGATGGCAATGTGAATGTTATCTAGAATTGGAACTTGACCATGATATCCCAAGGCATTGCAAACCACTTCATCATTCCACTTAACTCAAATGTCTGCGGTGCAGTGTTGGCCTGGAACCATGTTGCTACCATGCCAATGCAGAAAAAGACACAGATTCCTCCAGAAGCCCTTGAAAAATAAGAGATCAGAGGTGGGTTTCAGCAGGTTCTGACCAGTTCTAGAGGACCGGTAGCAGAAATTTTGAGTAGTTCGGAGAACTGGTAGTAAAAATTCTGACTGGCCCCGCCCCCTATCCATTCTCTGCCTCCCAAGTCCCAGCTGATCAGGAGGAAATGGGGATTTTGCAGTAACCTTCCCCTGGAGTGGGGTGGAAATCAGTGGTGGGTTGCCCCCGGTTCGCATCGGTTCTATAGAACCGGTAGTAAAACTGGCAGGAGGCTCCGCCCACCGACCCCGACATCATCAGAACGCTTCTGCGCATGTGCAGAAGAGCACGCGCATGAGCGAAGCATACACACGCGGCCCCATTGCGAACCATAGTAAAGGTAAGTAGAACCCACCCCTGGTGGAAATGAAGATTTTACAGTATCCTTCCCCTGCCACGTCCACCAAGCCACGCCTACCAATCCATGCCACGCCTACCAAGCCACACCCACAGAACCGGTGGTAAAAAAATGTGAAACCCACCACTGTAAGGGATAATTGTCCAGAACTCAGGTTTCACTTCATATCTCTTTTCTGCTGGGAAGATACTAGGCATTTTTTTCAACAAAGCTCTGGGCTTCGGCCTCCCACCACTTCAAGTCAGGGCCCTTGAAAATAAAAATATTGCTAGAGGCTTTGGACCTTTAATCTGTAGCATGTTATCTTCAAGGGTTTTAATTAAAATATTAAACATTGCAATATGTTGGACAAGAGGCCATGTTATCTACTCCTATCAGAGATAATAATTGCTCAGGCTAAATGCAGATGTACGTAGCTCTGTTCGGAGAGCTGCAATCCACAGTGATTGCTTCTGACAGTTTATTTCTCTACTTCAGTTAATCTACCATCATTGTCTTTACTGTATTTATTTATTTTGTACAATTGTGGAATGCTTCCTTCCTTTAACTTCAGTGTCTGGAAAGGTATTTGATTAATGGGCCCAGCTATCTATATAAAGTTTGTGAACTGGCCACCTTATTCATGGATTATTTCAGTGTCCAGCTGCAGCTATAAAGCCAATGTTGGGTTAAACATTCATATGAGGTGACTGAGGTGCAAAGTGTTATTTGAGTAGCAGTCCTTTAAAAATATAACACGACCTAAAATGTTACATCTGGTCTTTAATTTCTGCTGTCAAATTCAGCATATTTTGTAGTACTGGAATATACATTTCTAAAAACATACAGATTTTAAGTGCCAATAATATAATCAAGAAGGGACGTGGTGGCTCAGTGGCTAAGACGCTGAGCTTGTCGATCGAAAGGTCGGCAGTTCAGCGGTTTGAATCCCTAGTGCCGCGTAACGGCGTGAGCTCCTGTTACTTGTCCCAGTTTCTGCCAACCTAGCAGTTCGAAAGCATGTAAAAAATGCAAGTAGAAAAATAGGGACCACCTTTGGTGGGAAGGTAACAGCGTTCCATGCGCCTTTGGCATTTAGTCATGCTGGCTACATGACCACAAAGACGTCTTCGGACAGTGCTGGCTCTTCGGCTTTGAAACGGAGATGAGCATCGCCTCCTGGAGTCAGGAACGACTAGCACATATGTGCGAGGGGAACTTTTACCTTTAATATAGTCAAGAAACCAATAGATCCAAATGGGGAAATGAAATTCTGGTCTTCAGCCTGGAAGAAAATTTTAAGAATTTTTAGATTATGTGGAGAACTTCAACTCCCAGAATTCCCCAGCTGGCATGCATCTATAATGGCTGACTCATGACTTCTCCCTTCTCTGCTAGAAGTTAGAATAGTTTGTAACAAACTTTTTAAAATGAATATTTAATTGACACAAACATTTTGATCACAAAAGACAGATGTCAACTATTATGCAGAATCCAAAACATGATTTGAGGCACAAAAGTCTTTTTTTTTTTTTTTTTTTGAGAATTAGGACTTTCAAGTTTGTGATAATATCTGGTGATATTCAAATATCAGAGTCATCTGCAAAATAAAATGTTCAATCAATTAGAGTAATGTTTCTCAACATTGGCAGGTTTAAGATGTTTTTTGAGGACTTCAATTCCCAGAATTCCCTAGCCAACATGCATCTAAAATGGCTGACCCATGACTTCTCCCTTCCCTGTTAGACTTTACAAGTTTGTAATAGGCTTTTTAAAATGAATATTTAATTGACCCAAACATGCTGATGATTGCACTTAGCACGAAGACAGACAGATCAAGTATTATGCAGAGTGCAAAAAAAAAAAAAACCTTGAGTTGAAGCACAGAAGTCATTTTCTTGAGAATTAAATTTGTAGTGAAATTTCGGAGGTCGGACTCACCGCAAAATCAAACGTTCGATCATTTAGAGTAGTGTTTCTCAACCTTGGCAATTTTAAGATAGGTGGACATCAATTCTTCGGGGCTAATTTAATCTATGGGAGAATGATGTTCCTAAAGTCACTTTCTGGGTCTCACTTTTCGGGTCTCACATGATGGTACTTCTTGTGCCAGATATCCCAGAGCAGGCAGAAATGATAAGGAGTCCTGCAAATAACCATGCCATTTTTAGACATGACCAACAAGATCGTGACTTTGCATCTACAAGTTTACTAGTATTAGTGCATTTTCATGGAGCAGGAGTCTTAACATGTGGCACGAGAGGTGCTCATCAACTTCCTGTGATGCCACGTTCTGAACCCGATGCAGCTTTTGGATGCTCTCCAAGGACAGATCCATGTGGAGTATATTGCAGTAGCTCTCGCAGGAGGTGTCTAAGACATGAGCGACTATGATCAGAACCTTTCAATCCAATACAATCTTTCCCAGAGGCTTTGCACAAGGCATTTTGCTGCCTGGGGCAAGGGATGAGATGGTAGCAATTTTTCCCATCCTATTTAAATGAACAATGAGTTCAGCAATAATGATAGGATAACACCCCTCCCACTGCACCTATTAAATTATAGGTTAAATTATATATATAACATACATGAGCAAATCTGCCTACATCTCTAGAATCTGTTTGTTTGTTTGTTTGTTTATCAAACATGTACAAGAAAGCAGATATAGACATAAGCATAACAAACAAAGGAAGTAAGTATAGATAAATGGGGACAGTAGGACTGGGATGGTAGGCACGCTGGTGTGCTTATGCATGCCCCCTTTATGGACCTCTTAGGAAGGGGGTGAGGTTCACGGTAGACAGTATGAGGTTGAAGCTGTGAGGGTTTGAGACTGTAACAATGGAATCGGGTAGAGCATTCCAGGCATTGGCCACTCTGTTGCTGAAGCGTATTTTTTGCAGTTGAGTTTGGAGCGGTTTACCTTGAGTTTGTATCGATTGTTTTGCCTGTGTATTATTGTAGCTGAAGCTGAAGAAGTCATTGATAGGTAAGACATTGTAGGAGATAATTTTGTGTACTATGATTAGATCGGACCGCAAGCAGCACAGTTCCAGATTGTCCAAGCCCAAAATTTCAAGTCTGGTGACATAAGGGATTCTATTGTGAGTAGAGTAGTCTTCTTGTGAAATACCGCTGGACCCACTCAATCGAGTTAATGTCCGATATACAGTGTGGATTCCAGGCGGAGGAGCTGTATTCAAGAATTGGTCTGGTGAAGGTTTTGTATGCCCTAGTTAGCAGTACAATGTTACCGGAGAAGAAGCTTTGCAAGATTAGGTTAACAATTCTTAATGCCTTTTTGGCAATGCTGTTACAGTGAGCTCTGTTGCCTGAGGACATCAGCACAATCTGTCTAAAGAGAATCAAAATCAGAATAGAGCTGGAAGGGACCTTGGAGGTCTTCTAGTCTAGCCCCCTGCTCAAGCAGGAAAACCTATACCATTTCAGATAAGTGACTGTCTAGACGCTTCTTAAAAACCTGCGGTGATGGAACGCCCATGATTTCTGGAAGCAAGATGTTCCACTGGTTAACTGTCCTCACAGTTAAGAAATTTCTCCTCAATTCCAGGTTGCTTCTCTCTTTGATTAGTTTCCATCCATCGTTTTTTGTCTTGCCCTCAGGTGCTTTGGAAAATAAATTGACACACCCACCCTTCTTGGTGGCAGCCTCTCAAATACTGGAATACTGCTATCATGTCTCCCTTAGCATCACACTCATTTTTCACAAAATTACCACATCTCCATCCTGAAGTGTCCATAATATGGGACAATAGTTCATTTCTTGCAGACGTTTTATCTACTATTCTAGTCTGAGATGTTGATTGTAGTCAAGACTAAGAAGTCAACAAAGAACCAAAATAGGTCCAGATAGATAGATAGATAGATAGATAGATAGATAGATAGATAGATAGATAGATATAGAGATAGAGATAGAGATAGAGATAGAGAGATAGAGATAGAGATAGAGATAGAGATAGAGATAGAGATAGAGATAGAGATATTGGCATTGGGGGATTATATTTAATTAGATTCTTTTGTATCCTGTATATGATCAGTCCCTTGAACTTTCCTAGCGTTCATGGTAATTTCTTTGCTTTGACAGACACTTTTCCTTATTATGTAATTTAGCAAGAAGCCAGAGACCATGTCAGAGATGTTGATGAATTTTGACATTTCTTTGGAACTTGTGACTTAAGTTATAAAGAAACTGATGAGATGAGAACAAGGGAATCAAACTGTCTAACTTCATTATTTATCCCCCATGCAAACAATCTGAATCAATTAGAATATAATGTGTTTGCTCTGAGAGAGAACTTCGATTTAGTAAAGGAAGAAGGTTCTAGGGGCAAAAATCTTTAAATGCCGAAGTAAAAGGAATTCCTGTGCTTCAATAAATTTGGAGATAACACTGGATTAATAATAGTACATGCCCTAGATACAGAGCTCTGAAAACTTTTCTACAGAAAACTTGAGAGATCTTCAGAGCAAACTAAGGCATTGTAGAACTTGAAAAACATGTTGCGGCCATTTTGTTTAACCCCTGCTCCACATAGGAATCCCAATTAAAGCCTCCTCCAGAACCTCAAAGTTACTTACACGTTCATTTTAGCTGCACAATAACTGCCCTGTAAAGTAGGTTGGGCTCAGGTAGAAGCAATGGCTCAAAATCATCCAGGAATTTTTATGACTAAAAAAGTACCTGGACTTCTGTCATCCTAGCCTAACACCTTAACTGTGGCTTATTATTGAACATCCTTACTTACACCCTGCTTTTAATCTATTCTACTTTAGCTGAATCCATTCTAAAACGTGGAGTTAATTGACATGATGTTTGTGATAGGGCAGTGATGGCTAACCTTTTTGCCATCGTGTGCCAAAAGGGGGGAGCGCAGGGGGGGTCATGCATACACGTGCCCACACCCATAATTCAATGCACCCTGCTCCTGCGCTCCCCCTACTTTTGGCATGTGATGGCACAGTGGGCCCGGTAGGCCTGTTTTTTGTCCTCCCCAGGCTCCAGGGACTTTCTTGGAGCCTGGGAAGGGCGAAAACAGCCCTCCCCACCCCCCACCGGGGCCCTTTGGAGGCTAGAAACAGCCCATTTCCAAACTTCCGGTGGGCCCCAGAAGGTCCAAAAATTAACTGTCCGGCATGCATATGCGTGCTGGAGCTGAGCTAGGGCAACACTTGTGTGCCCACATATATGGCTCCGCATGCCACCTGTGGCACGCGTGCCATAGGTTCGCCATCACGGTGATAGGGTGAACTAGTGTAGAATACTGATCGCCAGTGTGGTATACCAGTGAGGTGTTTGACTAGGGCAGGGGTCTGCAACCTTAAACACTTAAAGAGCCATTTGGACTCATTTCCCACAGAAAAGAAAACACCGGGAGTCTCAAAACTTGGGTGGGCATGGCCAACTCAACATAACTCACTCCAGGGGTGGGTTCTATTACCTTTACTACCAGTTTGCAATGGGGCCGTGCGAGCGCGCTCTTCTGCGCATGCACAGAAGTGTTTTGATGACGTCGGGGTGGGTGGGCGGAGCCTCCCTCCGGTTTTACTACCGGTTCTATAGAACCGGTCCGAACCGGGGACAACCCACCACTAACTCACTCCCATCCAGTCACATAACCCCCCACTCCTCCCCATTCACACCTACCCAGGTTTTGTGGCTCCCGGTGTGACACATTTTGTGACACATTTAGCACGCTTTACAATGAGGGAGACAGCATCCCCTCCTCCTCTTGGAACCCATCAGCCACAGCTGGGCGGGGCCAGGGTCTTGGGGCGGAGAGCAAGTCATACATCTCCCCGAGTGACCGAAGTACACACAGTGCCAACAAGACCCGGAAGAAATGCTCACAAGATGAGGCAAGTAGGCAAGGGGCACTTCGCTGCTGCTCTGGAATATGGAACGAGTCTCCATCCCCCACCGTCGCCTTTACCTTCTCAGGCCAGGCGAGGAGTGACTGGTATGGGAGGGCGAGGGGCGGGGCCAGCCAATGGTGGGTTCCGGCAATGGGGAGCCATAACAAGGGGACAAAAGAGCCGCATGCGGCTCTGGAGCCACGGGTTGCCGACACTCAGACTAGGGGAACCAGCAAAAATTGTGAGGAAAGGTTTCATCCAATTTCATGTGAATATTGCCACAACACTAGAAGGCAATCAAATGGTCTTCATTGACTTGAAAATCAGACCCTGCACAAAGAGGAAGAGGAGGAAGAGGAGGGGAGGCGGCCATTAACAGAGTCCACCAGAGTCTCACATTGTCCACAAAATATAAACGTGAAGATATATTTTAAAAGAATATATAAATTTGAGAAATTTGTGTGGAAAAAGAATTTGTTAAAGATATCTGCCTTTTAAAAAACATCCATCAGAGAGAGCGACATGCTGTATTTTCTAAGGGCCTCTACACTAAAGTCATAAGATCAGTAAACTTACAGTATTATTTCTGTACTGAGATCGCAAGATTGTTGCAGATTAAAGGATTAGTCAAAATTGCATTTGGCTGTAAAGAAACATTCCCAGTAGTTTAAGCAAAATATGTTTAAAGTGCTTTAAAAAATAATAATAATAATATTAATAAAAGCAGTAGAATTATAGAATTGGAAAACTTCATGAAAGCGAACCTATCTCCATGTTTATGGGTCTACTGTTAAACTGCTAGGATTGTTATGGACTTTCTGTAATTTAATTGGTTTAGTTCAGGGGTCAGCAACCTGCGGCTCCGGAGCCGCATGTGGCTCTGTGGGCCCTCTGCTGTGGCTCCCTGTCAGGTGATCCCACCATTGGCTGGCCCCACCCCTCGCCCTCCCCTCCTTCTCACCTGGCCTGAGAAGGTAAGGGCGACGGCAGGAAATGGAGAAGTGGCCAGGGCAGAGACAGAGAGATACAGAGAGGAAGAGAGAGAGAGAGAGGGTGGGGGGAGAGAGAGAGGGAGGGAGGGAGGGGAGGGAGAGATATGTCAAAAGGACTTTGTGGTTCCTGGTGTTTTTTAACAACTGGTTCTCTGCCCTAATGACCAGCTGAATAGGCGTGGCTAGAGAGTCATGTGACTGGTGGAAGTGAGTGACATTGAGTTGGTCATGCCCACCCAGGTTTTGTGGCTCCCGGTGTTTTCTTTTCTGTGGGAAACGGGTCCAAATGGCTCTTTGAGTATTTAAGGTTGCAGACCCCTGGTTTAGTGGTTAAGGCACCAGGTTAAAAACCAGGAGACTGGGAGTTCTAGTCCCGCCTCAGACTTGAAAGGCAGCTGGGTAATTATGGATTGTACCACTGCATTCCGCCCTCTTTCCATTTCCTTGCATTCATTTTATTCTGGAACACCAGTGCTTTGAAATGAACAGCATGGATTTACCTTCCTGTGTATCATCCCGATACACTTAGGTAAGAAAAACCAAAAGCACACATATAAACTGGAGGAAACCAGGCTTAATAGCAGTGACTGTGAGAGGGATCTTGGAATCTTAGTGGACAACCAGGTAAATATGAGCCAGCAGTGTGCAGCGGCAGCCAAAAAAGCCAATGCAATCCTAAATTGCATTACCAGAGGAATACAATCAAGATCAAGCGAGGTACTAATACCACTCTATAAAGCCTTAGTAAGACCACACCTAGAGTACTGCATCCAGTTTTGGTCACCACACTATAAAAAAGATGTTGAGACTCTAGAAAAAGTGCAGAGGAGAGCAACCATGATGATTAGGGGACTGGAGACTAAAACATACGATGAATGGTTACATGAACTGGGCATGGCTAATCTAGTGAAGAGAAGGACCAGGGGAGACATGATAGCAGTCTTCCAATACTTGAGGGGCTGCCACAGAGAGGAGGGGGTGTCAAGCTGTTTTCCAAAGCACCTGAAGGCCAGACAAGGAATAATGGATGGAAACTGACCAAGGAGAGATTCAACCTAGAAATGAGGAGGAACTTTCTGACAATGAGAACAATCAACCAATGGAACAGAAGTTGCCTTTGGAAGTTGTGGGAGCTTCATCACTTGAGACTTTTAAGAAAAGATTGGACTGCCATTTGTCAGAAATGGTCTAGGGTCTCCTGCTTGAGCGGGGGGGTTGGACTAGATGACCTATAAAGTCCCTTCCATCTCTGTTAATCTGTTAAATCTGTTAAGTATTGAAACAACTGAAGCAGTTTGGTAACAGTAGGTTCATTGCTATTACTCAGTTGCGTTGTGGTCTGCAAAATACAACACATGCAGAAGGTCTCTTGTTGAAGCGATTTGTCTTTGCGAAATATTTGACACCTGGGATCGAGGAGGTCAGTTTAATGAGAACAAATGAGACACAATGAAGGTGCAGTTGTATTGGAGTCGTTATTTTTTTTACCAATACCATCAGGGATCCTGCCACCTTCATGGCTATTTACTTTAAATCACTCCTAATTAAAATTGCTGGCTTTCTGGCATTATTTCCCTTCTCAAGATTTCCTATTTACTGGGAAAGGTATTAATCATTGGATAACAAGAGCCAAATTAGGATTGTGTACAGTTGTATATCCTGTTCCTGCTTTCAGGCGCGCCCTCCAAATTATGGCTGCATTGCAGATTATTACAGCATCTATTGTACAGTATATTAGATAATTTTACAGAGCAATGGAAATCAATGTTAGATCTCTGAACAGAGTACATTCCGATAGCAGAAGGAAAAATTAAACAGACTAATTTAAACAGGTGCCCCAAAGAAATGTTACGGGTCAAAAAAATCCCAAGGTCTAGAATGCCGGCGCCTGGCCAGATGCAATTTCAAAGAGTTAATCGGAAGTTAAAATGAGTTGGAAACCTCAACTTTTGGTCATTCCAAGGGACTCTCTTTTGTCCAAGAGCTGGCAAAACAATAGGCTGTATTTGTATGATTTACATTATTACGTTAAATTAGATTATTTAAAACTGTAGCAGATTCTACTCAGTCTGCACTCATATTGAATCCTGCATTAATTTTATAGGTTTGCACTGTACATTGAATTATAAATCATACATATTTGGATTATATAACAACCAACTTGGTGTAATGGTTAATGTGCTAGCCTAAAAACCAGGAGACCGTGAGTTCTAGTCCCACCTTAGGCACATAAATTGCCTGGGTGACTTTGGGCCAATCACCAGAAGACTATGAGTTCTAGTCCCGCCTTAGGCACGTAAACTGACTTTATGCCAATCACCAGGATACTGTGAATTCTTTTTTTAAATTTTTTTTTTAGTTTTAAATAAAACAAAACATAAAACAACCATAATCCATTACAATTACAGAAAGTGTGTCGATCGGTTATAATTCTTTTGTGCTTAATCCCATATCCAAAATTTACAGGTTAATTAATTTGTCTTATTTGACAATTTATTATATCCCTTTACACTATTGTTCTCATTTAACAATTATTTAACAATGGCTTGTCTCCTATAAAAAAAGCACTTCATATATTTTATTATTACATTTATTTCATATTTCATACTTCATTTCCATGCTTTATTATCTAGCCATTGATAAAATAAATCCCATATCATATAATATTGTTTATCTTCCTGTTCTCTAATTTCAAATGTCAATTTACTCATTTCAGCACATTCCATAACTTTTTTAATAACTTCATCTTCAGTAGGTATTTGTGAATTCTAATCCCACCTGAATGAAAGACAATTGGGTAAAAGTTAGGCCAATTATCAAGAGACTGTGGGTTCTAATCCTGCCTTAGGCATGACAGCTGACTGGGTGATTTTGGCCAGTCACTCTCTGTCAGCCCAACTTACCTCATAAGGTTGTCATTGTGGGGAAAAGAGAAGGAAGGAATGTTATGTATGTTCACCACCTTGAGATACTTATAAAAATAATAAAAGCAGGGTAAAAAAAATCTAAACAGTAAAAATAAAATAATCAAACACTTTGGAATTTCCCAACACACTGAATCAAGGCAAACACTAACCAAGTTTAACATTCTATATAGATGTATCCATTAGATCAGGGGTGTCAAACTCGCGGCCCGCGGGCCGGATGCGTCACGTGCTAGCCCTGGCCCCGCCCAGTTTAGCGAAGGGGGGAAGTCCCAATACGTCATGTGACAATGGCGTGACACCACAAGTTTGACAACCCTACATTAGATCTTTATCTGATCCAGTTAACAAGGTTTTGGGAATACAGCCAAAGAGCTAAAACCAAGAAGTCTCCAAAATCTTAAGAGTTAGGAATTTGGGAAGGACTATTCTTGAACTTTTTGAAGAAGTTTCTCCCCACCAAATAAAATATAGCCCACCCTTCCATATAATCTGAATCAAGAACATATAAGCATCTCCTTTTCTGGTGAATTGGTTTAAATTTAGCATCTTTGTGCAAGGCTGCGTCTATTATGTGGACAGCAGCACTTTTAATTCTCCCTGCATGTAGCTATTTGAAACCTAAAGCTAGAATCAGTATGAGTTGCTGGCATGAGTTGGTTCTATAAAGACATTGCTACAGTGGTGAAATGTAAAATTTGTTACTACCGGTTTTGTGGGCGTGGCTTGGGGGTGGTGGTAATATGACTGAGTGGGCGGGGCCAACTTTTTTTTTTTTTTTTTTTACTTTTAAAACCATTTTTAAAATGCTTTTAAAGCCTTTGACGATCCCAGCTGACTTGCCTGATAGGCAGAGGCTTTCTTTTTTTAAAAAAAAAGCCTCTGACGATCTCAGCTGACTTGCTTGATCAGCAAAGGCTTTCTTTTCTTTTCTTAAAGCCTCTGATGATCCCAGCTGACTTGCCTGATCGGCAGAGGCTTTTTTTCCTTTTAAAAACATTTTTTCTATAACCTTTCTTGGCCAAAGAGGTTGTAGAAAAAAATGCTTTTAAAAGCCTCTGATGATCCCAGCTGAGCCACACGATCATCAGAGGCTTTTTTTTTTTTACTTTTAAAAGCATTTTTTCACCCAAAGAGGTTGTAGAAAAAATGCTTTTAAAAATTAAAAAAAAAAGCCTCTGATGATTGCGTGGCTCAGCTGGGCAATGGGGGGGGGAGAGATTTTTGCTACCGGTTCTCCAAACCACCCGCCTCCATCACTACCGGATCGGGCGATCCGGTCCGAACCGGGAGCATTTCACCCCTGCATTGCTAAATAGGCCAACATAGACCCCTAGGGCTCTCTTTTTGCAGCATTCAGATTACCTTAGAACCCAGCCAGTTAGATAATTTAGCAAATCATCGGGAAGAGCATTGTGTGAATTTACTGATTCAAACAGAGCATCGATCTGTCTGGTGCAATATTATACACCCATTTTTATGATCATTAATCTTAAATGTCTTTTAGCTGGAAGGTTAATTATTGAACCTGGAACTTCAGAAGTGTGAAGAATAGGCAGTGGGCTTTTTTTCTTCAGAGTGCTTTCAAGGGCTTCTTTAAAACATCGCACCAAATTATTTTCCTCGCTCTGCTTTGGTAGGTAGCACAGCTATTTATCGTAGGTCTACTTTTTACTTTTAATATACAAAGCAGCCACCTGGTGAGTACGGGATTTTATTCCCTCTCTTTCTTTCTTTTGGCATATTCTTACGTTAAATTAGTCCAAGAATGACAGGTACTCCTCCACTTGCAACAATTCATTTTGTGACCATTCGGAGTTACAGTGGCACTGAAAAAAAGTGACTTATGACCGTTTTTCACACTTACGACTGTTACAACATCCCCATGGTCACGTGGTCAAAATTCAGTTGCTTGGCCACTGGGATGTTTTTATGCCAGTTGCAGCATCCTGGGAGGATGCTGCAACTGGCATAAAAACCCCATTTGTAACCTTCCAACCAGCTTCCAACAAGAAAAGTTGGGGGGAGGGGAAGTCAGATTTGCTTAAGAGTACATAATTTGAAGGGTCCTTGGTGCTCTCTGAGCTTGCTCATTTTCTCACAAACGTTTCATTACCCAAACTAGGCAACATCATCAGAATATATTTGTCAAGTATTTGCAAGGCATTGGCACATGTGTCATATAGACACCAGTGGAGGCAGAGAGTGTCTCCACCCAGTGGTGGGTTCCTCCCGGTTTGGTCCGGTTCGGCCGAGCTGGTAGAGGTGACGATATGATGTCACCGAACCGGTTCTCCCCCCCGCCCTCCCCCCCACCCCCCCACGTTATTCTTACCTTTTATTTGGTCCCACCCCCAATCTATTGCTGCCTCCTGAGTCCCAGCTGATGACTACAGGGAAAAAAACTGTTTAAACTCTTGCCGCAGGGCTTCAAAGGGCCATCCTACAGCTGATCAGTGTTAAAAGCAAACAAATGAGTTGGGTCGTAAGTGCGAGGACTGGTCGTAAGTGCGAGGACCTTCCAGAAATGACTCTGACCAGCTAGCCACGCCCACCTAGTCACATGACCTCCAAGCCACACCCACAAAATAAGCCACGCCCACAGAACCGATAGTAAAAAAAATTAGAACTCACCCCTTTCTCCACCCCATGTGGAAAGGAGGGGCTTACCCTGAGTATAAAACCCCCTCCAACCTTTTCCACCTTGCTCTCTCCATCTCTCTCTTTTCGTGTTTGTTCCTCATGAGACTTGATCTCTGATCAGGGTAGTCACACACACTGTGTGCCCTCTATCCTATCATGAATACTGAGACAGCCTTTGTACATAGTTAATATGCTTTATTATATGAATAAATACATTTAAGACATTTATTCATGCATCTGCCTCTGAACTCTTCTATGCTCCTGGGTGTTTTTACGATCCCAACTCCACAATATTAGAATATAAACTAGTATATTTAGATGCTTGGCAACTGACTCATATTTATGATGGTGGCAGTGGGGGGGGGGATGGTTATATGATCAGTTTTTGCGACCTTCTGACAGGCAGAGTCAATGAGGAAGCCAGATCACAATTGTGTGATCACCTAACAACTGTGGCAAGAAAGGCTGTAAAATGGGGCAAAACTCACTTAGAATAGAATAACAAAATTGGAAGGGCTCTTGGAGGTCTTCTAGTCCAACCCCCTGCTTAGGCAGGAAACCTATACCAGTGGTCCCCAACCTTTTTATCGCCGCGGCCCGCTGAGCGCGCGCAGAGGTGGGGGCACGGCCCAGGAGCTTTTGCGCACGGCCCAGGAGCCTTTGCGCTGCAGCGTTCATGTCCCCCGGCCGCTGCGCGGCCCGGTGCCAGGTACTCCACGGCCCGGCACCGGTCCGCGGACCGGGAGTTGGGGACCACTGACCTATACTATTTCAGACAAATGGTTATCTAACATCTTCTTAAAAACTTCCAGTGTTGGAGAATTCACAATTTCTGGAGGCAAGTTGTTCCACTGGTTAATTGTTCTAACTGTCAGGAAATTTCTCCTTAGTTCTAAGTTGCTTCTCTCCTTGATTAGTTTCCACCTGTTACTTCTTGTCCTGCCTTCAGGTGCTTTGGAGAATAGCTTGGCTCCCTTCTCTTTGTGACAGCTCCTGAGATATTGGAAGACTGCTATCATGTCTCCCCAGTCCTTCTTTTCATTAAACTAGACTTACCCAGTTCCTGCAACCAGGGCCGGATTTTCCTATAGGCTAATTAGGCTTCAGCCTAGGGCCTCAAGATCAAGAGGGGCCTACATTCAAA
The DNA here is from genome assembly GCF_059756535.1 of Pantherophis guttatus. Classification (NCBI taxonomy): domain Eukaryota; kingdom Metazoa; phylum Chordata; class Lepidosauria; order Squamata; family Colubridae; genus Pantherophis; species Pantherophis guttatus. The sequence goes on from NC_142068.1 coordinate 12,530,445, forward strand.
TTGTTAGCAAAATTAAAATTACACTTTCACTATAGGTGAAAGGGCCTCATAAGTGGAATAGCCTAGGGCCTCTTTTCATCTAAATCCGGCCCTGCCTGCAACCGTTCTTCATATGTTTCAGCCTCCAGTCTCCTAATCATCTTTGTTGCTCTTCTCTGCACTCTTTCTAGAGTCTCCACATCTTTTTATCAGGTTCGCCTGATCCACCAGTTGTGTCCCTTTCTGGACCGGGATGCCTTGCTCACGGTCACTCACACTCTCATCACTTCTCGTCTGGACTACTGTAATGCTCTCTACATGGGGCTCCCCTTGAAGAGCACCCAGAGGCTCCAGCTGGTCCAGAATGCGGCCGCGCGGGTGATTATGGGGGCGACTTGATGCTCCCATGTAACACCGTTCCTGCGCGAGCTGCACTGGCTCCCAGTGGTCTTCCGGGTGTGATTCAAGGTGTTGGTTGCCATCTTTAAAGCGCTCCATGACATAGGACTTGGGTACTTATGAGACCGCCTTCTGCCTCCGATAGCCTCCCACCGACCAGTACGCTCCCACAGAGAGGGTCTCCTCAGGGTGCTGTTGGTTAGACAGTGTCAACTGGCAACCCCCAGGGGGAGAGCCTTCTCTGTGGGGGCACCTACCCTCTGGAACGAGCTGCCCCCGGAGATTCGTCGGATTCCCGACCTTCGTACCTTTCGCCGCGCCCTTAAAACACTATTATTCCATCAAACAGGGCTGGCCTAAAATATTATTTTTAATGGGTTATTTTATGTTATTTTAGATTGTGGGCCAAACTATTTAATAATTTTAAATTGTTTTTAACTTTTATATTGTTGGTTTGTATCTTGGCTGTACACCGCCCTGAGTCCTTCGGGAGAAGGGCGATATATAAATTTAATAAAACTAAACTAAACTTTTTTACATCGTGGCGACCAAAACTGGATGCAATATTCCAAGTGTGGCCTTACCAAGGCATTATAAATTGGTATTAACACTTCACACTTAACAACCGTTTCACTTAGCAACAGAAATTTTGGGCTCAGTTGTGGTCATAGGTTGAGGACTACCTGTAAATTCCCTTAGGAATTTTCCCTAGTGCCATGCCCTGTCTTTACATTGATCTTGATGATGTCTGAGAATGCAGTTTTGAGTTTTGTATTGAGTGGGTTTTCAACAGAATCTTTGGAAGCTCCTACTGGAAGCTTGAGGTGATGACAGTCCAATGCCAGATGGCACCAGAGGAGATGCAGAAAAAAAATATTTATCTTGCTTTGTTTTCTTCCCTCACCTTTTTAAGAAAAGTCCTCCCAGCCCTTGAACAGCCTCACTTTATTTCGTGACAAACTATATTTTTCATCAGAGAAATTTTATTTTCAGTGTTCTTGAGCGCTGTGGCAGAACAAAAGAAAGAAATCATGGAATGTTCTGCACCTCAGTTCAAGGGGAAAAATTTGATAAAGTGGACTGATTAAAAAAAAAAATAGCACCAGTGTATTTGTATTTGTGTTTGTGTGTGCATAGACGCACACACCAAAGAAGTGTATGGTTTCTGCAGTGTTTTGTGTATGTGCTCTTTCTGTACTTTATTTCTGTGCATCTTATTTTTTGTTAGCTACCTGGGGCCATCGGTCTTTAGTTAAAGATACAGTAGGTTGAAAATCCACTAAAAGCACACCATTTTTTTGTGTGTAGTTTTAGAGCTACTCTATCCACATAAGTACAAACAGAAGTTCAACCCCTGTGGAGACGCTGAGACAATCACAAGACATAGGCATGACCTCTATTCTATTGGCAATCCACAATTGAATAGGAAGGACTTGTTGAAAAATATTTCACCAATCACTTATTTGGAGAAGGGAACAAATGGTGGAATTGCCAGCTTAGAGGGGAAAAAAGGGGGGAGGAAATTGCCTCATTTGCAGTAAAAGTTTATTCTGCTTCTTGTATTCATGCCACTAGCACATGTTGTTGCTTACGATGGTCGATGCATAATGTAAAACTTTTAAGCAAAAGCGGTGTTGTTCTTGCACATTTGAATCCATCTGGAGACTTGTTAGAAGATAACGAGAGTTCTGGGAGGGGAAAAACCCTGAGAAATTAAAGTAATAGACTGTTCTTCTGGATGGAGAGCGTGGCTTTAATTATTAATTAATGTTATTCACTGTTAGAAGAGAATATTTGTAGCTCAGGGTTGAACTGTGGGGCCCTTGTGGCTCTCTGAGCTTGGCGGTTTTCTTGCAGACATTTCAATATTTCAAGTCCAAACTAGGTAAACCAATTTGACCCCAGTCAAGGAACTACCAATGCACACAAATGAGCTAACAATAAACAACAGCCTAATCAGCTCAATGGTAGTAACTGTGAGAGGGATCTTGGAGTCCTAGTGGACAACCATTTAGTTATGAGCCAGCCGTGTGCAGCAGCTGCCAAAAAAGCCAACACAGTTCTGGGCTGCATAAACAGAGGGATAGAATCAAGACAGGGGTGAAATGCTCCTGGTTCGGACCAGATCGCCCGATCCGGTAGCGATAGTGGCGGGTGGTTCGGAGAACCGGTAGCAAAAATCCCTGCGGGGCCCCCCCCCCACATTTCCAGCTGAGCCGTGCGATCATCAAAGGCTATTTTTTTTACTTTTAAAAGCATTTTTTCTACAACCTCTTCAGCCAAAAAAATGCTTTTAAAAGTAAAAAAGAAAAGCCTCTGATGATTGCGCGGCTCAGCTGGGATCATCAGAGGCTTTTAAAAGCATTTTTTTCTGCAACCTCTTCTGCCGAAGGCAGTATTTATTTGAATACATGGACTGACCACATTCTCCAGTCTGCTCTCTCCACCTGTAAAAAGATTGTCATCCTCAGCCACCAAAGCCATCCTATTTTTGGAGGCTAGGAATAGGAGTCCCACATGTCGAATGCCCCCAATTTAAGGACTGAGCTTAATTTTCCCATTGGAAAGAAAGTGGATAGGGGATGGTGATGGGTGCTGTCAGGATTGCCATTCATGAGCCATGGTGGCGCAGTGGTTAGAGTGCAGTACTGCAGGCTACTTCTGCTGACTGCTGTCTGCCTGCAATTTGGCAGTTCAGATCTCACCAGGCTCAAGGTTGACTTAGCCTTCCATTCTTCGGAGGTGGGTAAAATGAGGACCCAGATTGTTGGGGGCAATAGGCTGACTCTGTAAACCGCTTAGAGAAGGCTGTAAAGCACTGTAAAGCGGTATATATGTCTAAGTGCTGTTGCTATTCAGTTATGCTGTGTACTGTCTGCTGCTGGCAGCCAGCCATAGAAATGGGACGAGGGAGCTGCAGGGTGGAACAGGCGGGAGGAATACCATGAGTGAGAATCGCCAGCAGTGCCAAGGTCAGCAAAGGAATGCAGCCAGCTGCAAAGACAAGGACTGTTTCCCAAAACAATTTGTTAACACCTAATTGGATACTTCTTGACAACCAGGCGGGTGGAAGGGAACAGGGAGAAGTTAACTTTGGGCGCAAAAACCTCCGATCCAGCTTTGCTTCTTTTGTAATCATTTGGCTTTAGTAAAGTGTACCTCTGGCTAACCATGGGCCTGAGAGTCTTTCTTTTCTAACTGACCAAGTTGGGACAGCTGACAGGTGCACCACTGGAAATCTGAAAGACCAGACTGGGGACAAATTGTCACAGGGAAAATCTGTAGTCACCGAGGGTTGGCAATGACTTGATACATTTACCAATCAATCAGTTTTCCCATAAACGCCTTTTATCTCATGTACATTATATTACCTTTGTCTAGAAAGGAAAAATCTCTACATGGGGCTCCCCTTGAAGAGCACCCGGAGGCTCCAACTGGTCCAGAATGCGGCCGCGCGGGTGATTATGGGAGCGTCATGGCGCTCCCATGTAACACCTCTCCTGCGCGAACTGCACTGGCTCCCGGTGGTCCTCCGGGTGCGATTCAAAGTGTTGGTGATCACCTTTAGAGCACTCCATGGCTTAGGACCTGGATATCTACGAGACCGCCTTCTGCCACCGAGAGCCTCCCACCGGCCAGTACGCTCCCACAGAGAGGGGCTCCTCGGGGTGCTGTCAAACAATGTCGACTAGCGGCCCCCAGGGGAAGAGCTTTCTCTGTGGGAGCACCTGCCCTCTGGAATGAGCTCCCCTCGGAGATACGGACGATTCCGGATTTACGTACCTTCCGCCGGGCCCTCAAGACTTTTTTATTTCAACAAGCCAGGCTGGCCTAACTTCTCCAATTGTTTAATTTTAATTTTAATTTTAAACGGGGTATTTTAATTGTGGGGCCAAATTGTTTAATATATTTTAAACTGCTTTTAAATTGTTGTATTCTATGTTTTTTACCTTTGGCTGTTCACTGTCCTGAGTCCTTCGGGAGAAGGGCGATATATAAATTTAAATATAAATAAATAAATAAAAAATAAAAATAAAAAATAAGAAGCAAAAGTTATCTTTTCTCTCAAACTTTGGTAAGATAAACACGTGAATAAAATAACCTGTCTTCTTGCCCTTTAGCCGAAGAGCAAAAATGAACAACATATGTAAATTGTTTTCTGAAAGCTGGAGAAGAAAAATAGCAAAGATAACTAAAAGTGAAAGAAATTTGGTCTCCTATCGATCTTATCCGTAGACCATTTAATCACAATAACTCATTAAGGGGAATTGTGACTTAGCCAGAACTGCCTTATAGGGTTTGAAGAGTAGCTTAATTAATGATATCTGTCTAGAGAGTCTAGTATTAGAGCTCTAAAACAATGAAGAAAAGGACCACGCTGGCATCACTTTTCAGCTCTTAAAATAGTGTCTTTTGTGAAGAGGACACGGCTGAATAATGCATAGACAATATCACTTCCTTCTAGTAAACTATAGAGGCAGAGTGATACTACCCCAAAATCAGAATGAATATATTCAAACGCATTTCAATCAGAATTGTATTCAATACGTTTATATTAGTTCAAATACTAATATTCAAATACATTTCAATTAAAAAGAATATGGCAGTACTTTTTCCAGACTAAAAGACACCATTCCTATTCCCCTGTTGTCACTTCTGCTTTTTCTCTTCTCCTCCTTATCCCTCTCCATCCTCTTCTTCCTCCTGGGAGGAAGGGGTGACTTAGACTAATTTATTTAACATAAAAACAGGAAAGAATGTCTTCGTATCGGAAAGTAATTTAAGAATCCAAGATGAATGGAGATGTTATGGTCAGCCAGCGGCCTTCAGAGCTGGCAGCAGAGTCGGACAGTAAGGTGGTTGGGGAGGAACATGGGCCAGTCCTGGAGTCTGGGGAAGGCTCGGACGAGGGCTCCTATCGTTTTGAGGATAGGAGTTGAAACAGTTTATGTCCAGGATGCGAAGGGTCTGTAAATATTTTCACAGCCCTCTTTTTGACTCTTGCAGTATACAGCAGTGGTGGGTTCCTCCCGGTTCGGTCCGGTTCGGCCGAGCCGGTATCGGTGACGATATGACATCACCGAACCGGTTCTCCCACCCCCCCACGTTATTCTTACCTTTTATTTGGTCCCACCCCCAATCTATTGCTGCCTCCGGAGTCCCAGCTGATGACTAGAGGGGAAAAAACTGTTTAAACTCTTGCCGCGGGGCTTCAAAGGGCCGCCCTACAGCTGATCAGTGTTAAAAGCAAACAAATGAGTTGGGTCGTAAGTGCGAGGACTGGTCGTAAGTGGGAGGACCTTCCAGAAATGACTCTGACCAGCTAGCCACGCCCACCTAGTCACATGACCCCCCCAAGCCACACCCACAAAATAAGCCACGGCCACAGAACCGGTAGTAAAAAAATTTAGAACCCATCCCTGGTATACAGGTCCTCAATGGAAGGCAGGTTGGTAGTAATTGTTTTTTCTGCAGTTCTAATTATCCTCTGAAGTCTTGTGTCTGTCTTGTTGGGTTGCAGAACCAAACCAAACCAGTTCAGTTCACAATGCCATGCCATGCCATGCCATGCCCAGAATTAAAACAAAACAACAACAACCAAAAAAAACCCCACAACTGCTTCTCCAGTTAGAATGAATGAGGGCGTTATCTTTTTCTTCTTGCCTCAAGCAAGAAGCATCTTGAGCCCGTTGTCTCATTTAATGATGGAAGCACTAATTTGATGAATCACTTGTCTGCATCAGGGTAAGGAGTCAAGCAGGCAAATGAGAATGTGTTTACTAGCATGCTTTCTAATAACTGTTCCTTGCTTGATCGCATTTACCCATTAAAGGAACACGGGGATAAAAAAAAAAAATCAATGCATCACTCTTTCTGGAGAGTATGCGAATTGCCTCAGCCCTTACCTGATCCTTGCTTAATCATGATTGCCCTTCTTTTGAACAAAGTCCCTTCCGGTGACAATGACATACGGTATTTACAGAGTTTCTGTTTGCGTGGAGCATCCATTCCGTCCAATAATGGCTTATTACAGCTGTTTTGTTACTGGTCATTACCTTCAGTGATTTTCAGCATTAATTTCCATCCGTTTGGGGATATACCGTTCAATAACCTGAGGCACAGACAAATGATATTTTTCTATCAGTGGAGTCGGAACGATATTCATCCTCATTTGAGGGCCATTCCAAGTACATTTTGTAAAGTTAGAAAGCAGTTAGGGTCGCATTAAAGGCCACTTGCTTCCCCCCACCCCCCCTTGCTTGGTTCTCACCAAGCATGACATTTTCTGAATGGTAGCTGGAAAAAGACTATCAGAAAAGCTTTTGACAGCTCAAAGTGACAGGAACCGTCACTCTATGAGAGGTATACACAGCGGCATCGGTAGTGTGCCACAATTTTGCCTCTTTGGGCCATGCGGGAAATGTTGGGAAGCAGCTAAAAAAAAAGGGGGGGGGAGGCAAGGCTTGTGTTGTCGTGTTGCAATGTTGTTTATGTCAGCCTGACACACTTCCCACCCAGGGTCTCACTGGGAACTGTCAACAGTTCAGGGACCAAGCATCATAGCTAGGTTTAGGGGGGGCATATTATTATATACATACAAAGGCCTAAGTTTTTGAAAAGGACTACTAGAGGTCTTTACTGATTTTTGTTTACTTATAAAGTGGTTTTCTTATACTAATATTTTCTCTGTTGTTTTGTAAGTAGACCAACTACTTCTGTACTTATTCCTTGTGTATGTAACCACATTTGGCTAAATAGCTGTTCTGTTCTGTCGTGTTCCGTTTTCTCCCGTCCCATTCCGTCCTGTCCTGTCCTGTCCCATCCCATCCCATCCCATCCCATCCCATCCCACTCCATTCCATCCCATCCCATCCCAACCCAACCCAACCCATCCCATCCCACCCCAACCCATCCCATCCCATCCCATCCCATCCCAACTTGTCCCGTTCCGTCCCATCCCGTCCCGTTCTGTTCTGTTCTATTCTATTCCAATACCAACATTGTTTAATAAGAATAAACTGACAGTGTTCCAAGTTTCCCAAAGGAAACTTAAAATTGCAGTGAGCTTGTCCCTGCTTTGTATGATTCCTGAATTTCTTTGCGCTGGATTGTTCCCAATTATACCCAGATTAAACTCTTCTTGAGATTAAAGGCTAGGTTTTCGAGCTGTTGATATGATTATGGTCCTGGAGTAGAAAGGCCTTCCAATGAAGCTATATTAAGGAAGTGAAGAACCAAGAAACAAAAAACGACATTTAGTTATGATCTCAGAGAAAACAACCTCACTTGGAATGTTTTGTCAGGATCTGGTCCAGAACGCGGCCGCGCGGGGGATTATGGGGGCGACGAGGCGCTCCCATGTGACACCTCTCCTGCGCGAGCTGCACTGGCTCCCAGTGGTCTTCCGGGTGCGCTTCAAGGTGTTGGTGACCATCTTTAAAGCGCTCCATGGCTTAGGGCCGGGGTATTTACGAGACCACCTTCTGCCACCAATAGCCTCCCACCGGCCAGTACGCTCGCACAGAGTGGGCCTCCTCAGGGTGCCGTCCGCCAGACAATGTCGGCTGGCGACCCCCAGGGGGAGAGCCTTCTCTGTGACGGCGCCCACCCTCTGGAACAACCTTCCCCCAGAGTTACGTATAATAACAGACCTCCGGATTTTTCGTCGGGCCCTGAAAACCTATTTATTTCAACAAGCTGGGCTGGCCTGAGTTAAATTTTAAATTGATTTTAAATTGGGTTATCTTAATTTCGGCCAAAATATTTAATTATTTTAATACTGTTCTTAAATTTTGTATGCTTTGTTTTTATCTTGGCTGTGCACCGCCCTGAGTCCTATTGGAGAAGGGCGGTATAGAAATTTAATTAATAAATAATAAATAAATAAATAAAATCTTTTTGAGATTTTGTTGAAACAAAACTGCACGTGTTTTACATGTTCTATTACAGGAATAACTAGGATTTCAATGCCACCCTTAGTCCCACTTAGTTCATCAATAGAACAAAAGGTGGAGGAGATTAGACATTTTCAAAACTTCAGAAAAATATCTTCTAGTAAACAATGGAAGCAAGTATTAAGCACACACTTGTGCCAGTATCAAGAACTGAATTTAGCAAAGGAGCGACAGCAGTAGATTCATTTCAACACAGCCTGTAGAACAATGTAACAAGAGCAAGACTCGACTCGTCTAACTGCTGGCTTGTGATTTGTTCTTAATTCAGTTATACAGCTAAGCAAATTATCTGCGGAGAAAGTAGCTATCAGCCAACTCCAAAATCAACCTTCTGCCATTGGGAGTCTGTCTGAAAAAGAAAGCGGCGTTCGTTGCCGCATTATGGTCACGAGAAACCATCAATTGAATGGATGTCAGTTTAGTAGATTTGGAATGCAGTCTGTCCATAATTCCTTGGCGTGAATGTAAATGTTTGTCTATTAGATCAAGGATTTACTTGTGGATTGCAATTCACAAAGTCAACCTCTATAAGGCAAAGAAATTTAAAAGAACCCAGAAGTAAATTTACCTACCACACTGGCAGCAGATTTTCATTTCATTTGTTTTTAATCTTGAGTTTGGGTCAAAATGGCGACTTCTATTCCAGGTTTGAGATAAAGCAGAGGATCGAATGGGTTTCCTCTCAAGCTTGGAACATTTAAGTAACTAGTTTGAAATTGGGGCACTGAGCACACCTCCTTCAGATATGTAGCAGGGAAACTCTGATTGACAAGAGAGAACAGCTATTTCAGACAAGGGTATGGAGGACAGGAGGAGTAGATACAACAGCTAGCTAGATCTTACATGTTGAAGTATATGACCTGCCTGCATCTTGGTCTAACCTCTGAGTTTACATAGGAATGCAAAATCTCAAATACCTTTTGTAGTCAGGCATATACTACATATCCCGGGGCAAGCTTTGGGCAAAGTAATTATGAAAGTTCATGCTTCCATTAGAATTGGAAGGAATATTCATCACATTGAATGTGGTTAACCTTTTTTTGTGGTTCATAATACAGTACATACCGAGCCACCAAAAATAATCCACGAAGCTTAACATCTTGTATAAATGCAAACACCAGCTCTTTCTCCAACCTTGTTAAGTATGTTGTGCTTAAGTCATGTTTTAAGTCTAGTCATGTTTTTTTTACACGTACGTTTTTAGATTTCGCTTTATTTTTAATTCTTAGCTGCCTAGTTGTGACTAAGACCTTGCTTATGAGTAGTAGACCCTTAATGGAATATTTGCCAAAACAACGTATATTCAATAGTGTTCAGCTTGTTTCTGTGTTGTTGGTTATTATGCTTTGACACTTTTAACTTTTGATTGGACTCCTGCTAATTGCTACAGCCTAGATCCATGATGGCAAACCTATGGCACGCGTGCCAGAGGTGGCACGCAGCACCTTCTCTGTGGGCACGCAAGCCGTTGCCCCAGTTCAGCTCCGCCACACATGCGTGTTTGCCTCCCACCAGCCAGCTGATCTTTGGATCTCTGTCATGCATGCATTGGGGGTGGGGTGTGTGCGGGGGGCCATGTGCGCATGCACTGGAGCGGGGCACATGTGGGTGGGCCTCACGTGCATGTGGGGGGCAGGGCACATGCAGCGGGCCACACGATCATTCATTTTGGGGGTTCGGGCACACATGTGCGGATTTGCGCCCGCACCCACGCGATTTGGGCACTCGGTCCAGAAAAGGTTAGCCATCACTGGCTAATGCTAGTCCCATTTTCCAAGTCTTTCCTCCTCTGATTCAACTTCTTCTTCTTCTTCTTCTTCTTCTTCTTCATCTTCTTCTTCTTCTTCTTCTTCTTCTTCTTCTTCTTCATCTTCTTCTTCTTCTTCTTCTTCTTCTTCTTCTTCTTCTTCTTCTTTTTTTTTTGCTTCTTACATATACTTAATTTCATCCTTACTTACATCATTTACTAACGTTTCAATTTTATTTCTTAATTTCAATTAATTCCTTTGTTTTTTCAATCTTTAACACACACTTCTTTACCATCAGCAGATGATTCTCTCCAATCCATAAATCCCCAAACAACAAAATATAAACCATTCTATCTTTCATATTGCCTCTGCTGATCTATTTTACATTAAACAATATATTTCTTCTTTTTTACTTCTTACATCCATTTTAACTCTGGCAATTCTAAGTGATTGCTGCTATAGTGTTAAGGCTATGAGAAAGCTATTGTATTATTGTGTCCTTATACATTGGCACATAAATTATGTCCTCAACTCAGGAGAAGTGTAGGTTGTGGGGATGGAAGTTAAAATGTTGAAATCTGCTCTTCTTCAAATTTACTTTGCACCTCATTTTTTTTCCAAATAAGGACTGCAAAAATGAATGGGCATGTTAAAGCATGTTAGAGCTATTAAAATGTGGCACCAATAGCAATAGATTGCAGGATTTGCATTATAAAGCCTACTGTAGGAGTTCCAGATCTGGAAATTATTGAAAAAAGAAGAAGAAAAAAGACAAACCAACAGTTGGCAGCAAAGGGAAACAGAAAGCTTGAATTCCTTGTTGCCCTCTAGTGATGATTTAGAGATTGGCAGTCCAGATTTGATAGACTAACTTATTACAATTAATACCTGATTATTATTCACAGCAGGGGTGAATTCCAGAAGGTTCTGACAGGTTCTGGAGAACCGGTAGCGGAAATTTTGAGTAGTTTGGAGAACCGGCAAATACCACCTCTGGCTGGTCCCAGAGTGGGGTGGGAATGGAGATTTTGCAGTGTCCTTCCCCTGGAGTGGGGTGGGAATGAAGATTTTGCAATATCCTTCCCCCAGGAGTGGGGAGGGAATGGGGATTTTTCAGTATCCTTCCCCTGCCATGCCCACAAAGCCACACCATGCCTACCAAGCCACGCCCACAGTTTAAAAAATTAGATTTCACCACTGATTCACAGTTGCTTTTGATCTCTCTTATTGCATATAATGAAGTTAACCATAATTTCTTTACAAAGCCCATGGCATTGTAAACCTATTAACTTTCAATCTGTCACAAGCTTAATTTACTATGGAAGTCTCTATATTTTCATGGAGACAATTACAGTGATGCTAAACTCTCAAAATGGGTATTTTCATTTGATATATGGTGCACGCAACTATAAATAAGTAAGTAAGCTGTCCATCTATTGTCCTCTTAGGGCATTTTTAAAGTCAAGGGATAGGAAAAAAACAAAGAAATGAAAGAAGGCCAATTATAAGATAGCATTGGGTAGGAAGCAGAGAGGTGTGAACTATATGAATTGTCTTTTTCCTACTCATCCGTTGCTGAGAACTGATGTAAATTCAACTTTGACTTGTGTTTCTCATTCTAAGACAGCTGCAAAGGAGATGAAGAGCAGAAAGAGAAGGAATACTTATTTAATGTTTAATCGGTTTCTCAGAGAATAAAGGAATGGCAAGTTTCAACTATTTGAGTAGTGGCCAAAATTGTGGAAACCTTTTGGGAAAAGTGTATTTTCTAAAACTAGCTAATAACCTGCAACTTGTGTCCTCGCATTTACAACTGTCACAGCATCTGCACAGTCACTTGATCAAAATCCAGGCGGTTGAGAACCGGCATGTATTCATGGCAGTTGTGGTCATAAGTTGAGGATTACCTGCAGTCAGATTTGACCTGACATTAGGGGATCATAATTGCATTATATCATCAATCAGGAGAACATCTGATCAACGTTGTCAGATTACTGGACAAGACTTCATCACATATGCACCGCACAATTATACAGTAGTGGCCAAAATTGTGGGAACCTTTTGGGGAAAATGTATTTTCTAATACTAGCTAATAACACCACTTTTTTTTGGAGTAGTACCATAAAATTATATATCAATGGAAAGATAATTTAATCAAGAATGTAATGCAATAACATTTATGAAGGATTTGCTATTAGAATAGCAGTTATAGTATAAAGAAAAAAAGTGAAACACTAGAAAAAACGAGATATACAAAAACGATCACCATGTCAGTTAATACTTAGTTGGGTAACCTTTAGCATGAATTACAGTCTTACAACATCTTTCCATGGAGTGAACCAAGTCTTTTAGTTCTGCAGCTGTTATAATGTGAAACCAAGATTTTATTTATTATTTGGACTTATATGCCGCCCTATCTCCAAAAGGACTCAGGGCGGCTCACAACAATAAAACACATACAGTCTAATCCTTCCTTTTAAAAATACCCAATAAAACTATAAAACTATAAAACCATTAAAATCCCCTCTAAAACTCCTTCAGTCCAAGCCGACCAGGCGAAATAGCCATGTTTTAAGGCCACAGCGGAAAGAGCGAAGGTCAGGGGCCACCCGGAGCCCCAGGGGGAGCTGATTCCACAGGGTAGGTGCGCCCACAGAGAAGCCCGATCCCTAGAGGTCGCCAACCGACATTGTCTGGCTGACGGCACCCCAAGGAGGCCCTCCCTGTGGGAACGCACCGGGCGATGGGGAGCCGTCGCTGGCCGCAGATGGTCCGCCAAATACTCCGGGCCTAAGATTGAAGGATTGCTTCTATTAACTGGGTTTTATTGCTGGGTCGCTTCTGACTAACAAGTTTCTTTAGTCAGCTCCATAGATTTTAAATTGGGTTAAGAAGGTCTGGGCTATTCCCAGGCCATTCCAGCAGTGGAATAGGATTATCTTGAAACTAAAAAAAAAGTGGTGTTATTAGCCATCAAAAATACACTTTTCCCAAAAGGTTTCCACAATTTTGGCCACTGCTGTACCTTGGCTTGCCCAAAGCAGTCCACTCTTATTTTTGCCAGTGCACAATCTCTTAAATGAGAACTAGCACCAAGATATTCTGCTTTGTCTACTTAGATTTTGTTTTTGAGAAATTGACATAATAAAAGCAATTTTAAAAAAAACAAAAAAAAACCCCAAATCTTTACCTTCTGGCATCATCATTTGGTCCTCTGGCATTTTCAGATGTTAAGACTGACCCACAGCTACCATAGATATGCCAACCGTTGCTCTACAGATACAGATCCTTAGTAACATTAATCATGGTTGCTTGTCAAAGATACCCAGACTGTATTCTGATGCATCTATATATAAAAAGGTTGAACTTAGATCATTAGAACTGAATTTAGAGAATACTTTTTCGAACATTAATCAAAGTGACAGATGGCTTGCAGAACAGCAGGTTAGACAGAAGGAACAGCCAGTTGTAATTAAGGAGCCTGTTGAGGATAATACTACCTCAACATAGAACAAAAGGGCTCTATGTGTCTGAAAATAGGTTAAACCCAGCTGATACAATGAGATGATAAGGGTATAAAATGGATTGTTGCTGTTAAGGATATTGCTGTGTCACCACCAGTGTCATGGTTCATAAAGCAGAGTACCATCAGAAGTTTTTTACGTACGGAAACGGTTTTGAGAGCAATTGTGAATCACATGCAGACAAACTGGTTTTATAGTATTTTACTTTAAGGGTAAAGCGAAATCATAGTCCTTTAACAATCCAAGTCTTAGCCATATAAAGTGCAATATAAAATCAATCCAGGGATATAAAATCTTCTTACCAGTTTGTAGAAAAATACAAGGAACATTCAGGAACAATATAAAAACAGTTCAATAAATATCAGGAAACAGTAATAAATAAACCATGATCAAACAATGACCATTTAGAGAGATCAAAAATAGTTACAGCATAGTAGCAGGTAAAAATATGGTGTAGTGTCCACACTAACCACAATTAAGCTCTCCTTAAATACATTGGCTACAGAGCTCATCCAATCAGCATACAGAATGACTCAGCAATGTTCTTAAAGCTACATAATACAATTTCATATTACAAACATACAATGTTGGCTTATATATTTCCTGGCCAACTAGTTAGGCAATGACCATTTCCTAACAGTTGCGAAGATAATTTGGTATTAAATCAGCTTCATGTACAGAGGAGAACTATAGTTTTCCAGATTTCACAAAATCCTTTAGCAGTGTTACCTGCATTCAACATAACTGAATTGACTGTCTTCCGAGAGAGTATTCAGCATAGAAATCACTGATAGATAGAATTCTTTATTGGCCAAGTGTGATTGGACACACAAGGAATTTGTCTTTGGTGCATATGCTCTCAGTGTACATAAGGAGAATAAAATACATTCGTCAAGAATAAAAAGATACAGCACTTAGTGATAGTCAGGGTTACTAATAAGCTATCAAATCGTACTAGGAAACAAATAAAAACAATATAAATTGAAAGATACAAGCAACATGGTTATAGCAATAAGTGGGAAGAGATAGGTACTAGTAAGGAAGAGAAGAATAATAGTAATACAGTCTTAGTAAATTATTTGACAGTGTTGTAGGAATTCATTGTTAAGCAGAGTGATGGCATTCAGGAAAAAACTGTCCTTGTGTCTAATTGTTCTGGTGTGCAGTGTCCTATAGCGTTATTTTGAGGGTAGAAGTTGAAACAATTTATGTCCAGGATGTGAGGAGTCTATAGATATTTTCACAGCCCTCTTTTTGACTCTTGCAGTATACAGGTCCTCAGTGGAAGGCAGTTTCAGTTCTAATTATCCGTTGAAGTCTGTGTTTGTCTTGTTGGGTTGCAGAGCCAAACCAGACAGTTATGGAAGTGCAGATGACAGACTCAATAATTCCTCTGTAGAACTGGATCAGCAGCTGTTTGGGCAGTTTGAGCTTTCTGATTAAAAATTAATCAAATGTAATTAATTAATTAAAAATTAAAAGACCCGATTTAATTAATTAAATTAAATTAAATTAAGTTAGTTAAAAAAAATTAGTTTACTTTTAATTTTGATGTGGAAAGGTTCAAAAATTCTCCAGAAACAAGACACCTAAGAAGACGGGGTGGGGCGGTTGGGGCAATCTAGTGAAAAATGAGAATACATAGTTTTGTAAATCTCTCTTGGCACAGAAAATCTAGGTAGAATGGAATGATCTATAAGAGAAATTGGCTTTTAGGCAGGAGCCCTGAATAATAGCAGAGCACACTTTGAAAGAAGAATTTCAGTACCATGGACAGTTCATAACCATTTTTAAATCATTTATGGCTTACTGTAGCTTTCAGGTGTATTGACCTCCCATTATCTTTAGCCAGTATTTGTTATAGACGATCTTAACAAGGTTCATGATACAAGTTCTGTTCAACATCATAAATATTTTAGAAAAGGAATACCAGTGGCTGTTCCTCTCAGTATGCAATGAGAACCATCTCCCTAACTTTCGTTGAGGGAAAATCTAGGATCGCTCGCTACCTTCCAAAAACATTTTGTCAGCATATATTGAAAGATAACTGGGAGCCTCCATAGATTTTTATTGAACTGAATTCCACAGATTATACTGTGCAGTCCAGTCCAGTTATAAGCAAAATAGGAGTAACACTTTTCCTATGTAAACATGTAATGCCCACGGCAACATGGACAACAAGATGGTTTTGTTGGTCTTTCTCTTGGCTTCCTTCCAATGAATGCCATACCTCCTTTTTCAGCTAAGCATCCAACGATGTCTTCATGGATATTCATTGGAAATAGAGCAGGGCTATAAAATCAATTGATTTATATAGAATAGAATTCTTTATAGAATAGACTTCTTTATTGGCCAAGTGTGATTGGACACACAAGGAATTTGTCTTTGGTGCATATGCTCTCAGTGTACATAAGGAGAATAAAATACATTCATCGAGAATAAAAAGATAAAACACTTAATGATAGTCAAGGTTACTAATAAGCTATCAAATCATACTAGGAAACAAATAAAAACAATATAAATTGAAAGATACAAGCAACATGGTTATAATAATAAGTGGGAAGAGATAGGTACTAGTAAGGAAGAGAAGAAGAATAGTAATACAGTAAATTATTTGATAGTGTTGTGGGAATTCATTGTTAAGCAGAGTGATGGCATTCAAGAAAAAACTGTCCTTGTGTCTAATTGTTCTGGTGTGCAGTGCCCTATAACGTCATTTTGAGGGTAGAAGTTGAAACAATTTATGTCCAGGATGTGAGGGGTCTATAGATATTTTCACAGCCCTCTTTTTGACTCGTGCAGTATACAGGTCCTCAGTGGAAGGCAGGTTGGTAGCAATTGTTTTTTCTGCAGTTCTAATTCTCCGTTGAAGTCTGTGTCTGTCTTATTTGGTTGTAGAGCCAAACCAGACAGTTATTTGGTGGAAAATCATATGCCGGTTAGAAACTGGGGCTCCTATAAACAAAGATGTTGGTGGCCCTTTTTTCTACTCAACATACAGCATTTGCTTTTTATTTTAACATGGCAATGAATAGAATCTACAAGCTCAGACATTATCAAATTATCTTTGGGGGCATAGACCAGGCTGCAGAGATGATGAGTCCCATTCTCTCAACAGCCTTCCTCCTTTATTTGGCACCACAGGCAACATTATGGAATTAAAGCTATTTTTTTACTCTCCTTAGGGCACTATTGTTAGAATAAAAGTTTACAACTGGAAAATGAATTTTATTCATGTCTGCATATTGAAGAAGATATGCATGATTCCAGGGAGAAGTTTATTAGTGCTTAATTCCCTCTAAAAGAAACCCCACTGATATATTCCTACAATGTAAAATAGAAATTCCAAGCAACTGATAGCTTAGAAGATTAAAAAATGTGACTGCTCTGCAGTTACTATTTTCCTTGAGTAAAGCAGTGGTGGGTTTCTCCCGATTCACACTGGTTCGCAAGAACCGGTAGTAAACATTTGTAGTAGTTCGGAGAACCGGTAATAACATTGGATGGCCACGCCTCCAAACTGGTCCCCAGCCCAGTCGCCACTCGCTTACCCCGCCCACCTCATCAGAGACTTTTTTTTTTTACTTTTAAAAGCATTTTTTCTACAACCTCTTCAGCCGAAGAGGCTGTAGGAAAAAAAAAATGCTTTTAAAAGCCTCTGGCGATCCCAAGTTGCTTGATCGTCAGAGGCTTCTAAAAGCATTTTTTTCTGCAACCTCTTAAGGTTGTAGAAAAAATGCTTTTAAAAGTAAAAAAAAAAAAAGTTGGCCACGCCCACCCAGTCACATTACCACCTCCCACACGCCATGCCCACAAAATAAACCACACCCACAGAACCGGTAGTAGTAAAAAATTTTAGAACCCACCCCTGGAGTAAAGAATATGTTTCTATGTGTTTTTATACAATGCACCAACAGAAGAGAATATTTGTAACTTTGGGGTTCTTGGTTCTCGCTGAGTTTGGTGGTTTTCTTATAGTTGTTTCATTACCAAACTAGGTAACGTCATCAGTGCTGGAAGAGTTTGCTCTTATTTTTATATACTAGTGCAGTGTTTCTCAATCATGGTAGCTTGAAGATGGGTGGACTTCAACTCCCAGAATCCCCCAGCCAGCAGCGCTGGCTGGGGGATTCTGGGAGTTGAAGTCCACCCATTTCAAGCTACCAAGGTTGAGAAACACTGCACTAGTGGCTTGCCTTCTTAGTGTTAGTGAGAGCAGTCACCGTGGCTCTTTTATGAGGCTGTTGTTTAGTATTAATTTGCTTGTCTGCTTTGATGGTTCCTTGACTGAGGTATTGTTTACTTCTTGATTGTTGATCTAGTGTTAATCTCGGTGTCTCTGCTTTTATATAAAGCATTTTGTAGGCACCAAAGAACAACAAAGAATGCCGAAGTGCTTCTTAACCACATGAAAACATACTTATGAAATAAACTCGATTAGAAATATATACTTAAGGTAAAGGTAAAGGTTTCCCTCGCACATATGTGCTAGTCGTTCCTGACTCTAGGGGGCGGTACTCATCTCAGTTTCAAAGCCGAAGAGCCAGCGCTGTCCAAAGGCGTTTCCTTGGTCATATGGCTGGCATGACTAAACACCAAAGGTGCACGGAACGCCGTTACCTTCCCACCAAAGGTGGTCCCTATTTTTCTACTTGCATTTTTTTACGTGCTTTCGAACTGCTAGGTTGGCAGAAGCAGGAAGAAGTAATGGGAGCTCACCTTGTTACGCGGTACTTGGGATTCGAACCGCTGAACTGCCGACCTTTTGATCGACAAGCTCAGTGTCTTAGCCACTGAGCCACTGCGTCCCTTGTGAAATTAAACATGATTAGAATACATATATACAGTTATGTAAAAAAGCAAATAAAATTTCAGAGGACATATGCCACAAAATGACAAGGACGATGTGAATTTGCATTCAATGGACTTCCCAGAGATAAGTGGGAGAAACATTTTGGCAGAAATAAGGATTTATCTCATGTAAAGATCACACTGCCTGCTTAACCAGGTCAGTTAAAGATCTGGTGGTTTAGGAACAGGCTGAATTTGGATAGTGTTTATTTATTTAACACATTAATATAGCCACCCGTCTTAGAACAGACTGAGAGTGGCTCCCAATTCAAAATTAAAGTAGCATTAAAAAATCATATTAAAATGCATAAAACTTGGTGCCAAGTCAAGTTTCCGATGTGCGGTCACCTCATCTTATGTAAGCGCTTGAGGAGAAAAGCCAGATCTTCAGTGCTTTATGGAAGGTTAGGAGGATGGAGGCCTGAGGAGCGTCAGGAGGAAGGTTGTTCCATGGGGTGGGATCTGCCATGGAATAGAATAGAATAGAATAGAATAGAATAGAATAGAATAGAATAGAATAGAATAGAATAGAATAGAATAGAATAGAATAGAATAGAATAACAGAGTTGGAAGGCACCTTGGAGGTCTTCTAGTCCAACCCCCTGCTTAGGCAGGAAACACTATACCACTTCAGACAAATGGTTGTCCAATCTCTTCTTTAAAACTTCCAGTGTTGGAGCATTCACAACTTCTGGAGGCACTGATTAATTGTTCTAATTGTCAGGAAATTCCTCCTTAGTTCTAGATTGCTTCTCTCCTTGATCATTTTCCATCCATTGCTTCTTGTCCTGCCCTCAAATGCTTTGGAGTTTTTGTTAAGGAATTCGCAGAGCAACCCTAGAGTAGCAAGGGTGTGCACATGAAAAGCGATTGAGAACAGTTGTGAATAATCACAGCCAACACACAGATACACTGAGTTGTGTTTACTTTTTAGGAAACAGTAATAAGGCATAGTCCAATAAACAGTCCAGGTCATATACAGATAAAGCAGTAGATAATAAAACAATAGTCCAGGGATATTCCAATAACAAAGTCTTCTTACCAGTCGTCGTAGTCATACACAATAAACAGTTGCAAACAGTAGCAAACACAGCAAATAGCAATAACGATCAGCAAAAAGATAATAATCAGCAGAGAGAAACAAACCATGTTTCAAGCTCCCTCTTAAGGACATTGGCTACAGAGCTAACCAATCAGGACATAGTATGATGCAATACAGCAATACAGTCTTAAAGCTATATTGAGGGTTTATATATTGCCAAACCAACAAGTTAGGTAATTATCATTTCCTAACACCTTTCTTCTTTGTGGCAGCCCTTGAGATAATGGAACACTGCTATTATGTCTCCCCTAGTCTTTCTTTTCATTAAACTAGACATACCCAATTAACTGGGTTAACTTAGTTAACCAGTTTAAGCTTGCTGTATGTCCGTATGTCCGTATGTCATATAGCCAGAGGAACCTGGGAGGTGGTTCCATTACCACCCCCACCCCCCAAAAAATTGAACTAGCAAGTTCAAAGTGTCCCCAGAAGTGTCAAGGGAGATGAAACACTCAGCCTCCCCGCCCTCCATGGAAAATGTGGCTTCGACCTTGAACGCTTGAATGTTCTTTCAAAAGCACCTGCAGAATTGATAATGAGCGCCACGACAACGAAGCTGCACTGAGCTGGGTGCCCAGAGACCCAATTAGTTTCCAGAGCAATTGAAGTACAGGAACAACTAAAGATAATCTTGCCAAAAAGAAAAATGTAAACAACTCTAAAAGCAATGGCTCTGATTTTGTTTTGTTCCCGCCCCCCCGCCCCCACGACAAACTTTTAGGCCTTTTGAACTTGACATGGTTAATGACAAATGACGCCGGTGTCTTTGCCATTGTGGGGTGCTGCAAGCGTGTTGAAAATATCAGAATTTCCAGGGTGATTGGGTGATAACCAAAGGTCCCCATCCGACTGACGTTTATAGTGCAGCTCAGAACACAGGTAGCTGGAATGGCTGAGCAATTCTGGGAATTGAAGTCCACAAGTCTTAAACTTGTCACGGTTTGACACAGGGGTGGGTTCTAAAATTTTTTACTTCCAGTTCTGTGGGCGTGGCTTATTTTGTGGGCGTGGTTTGATGGTCATGTGACAATTATTTAGGATTTAGCAGAGGTACTGGTCTATCAGGCTTTTAACTGCTTGCAGAGCTGTACAGGTCTATTCATTTGTTTTTGGAGGCACTGGTCTACTCATTTGTTTTTCAAGCACACTGGTCTACCACCACACTGCCTTTTAACACTGATCAGCTGTAGGGCAGCCTTTTGAAGCCCCGCGGCAAGAGTTTAAACAGTTTTTTTCCTTCTAGCCGATCAGCTGGGACTCAGGAGGCAGTGAATAGATTGGGGGCGGGGCCAAATAAAAGGTAAGAATAATGCAGGGGGAAGGGCTGGAGGTCCCAGCTCCCGAACAAAGAGAACCGGTTGTGTGAATAATAGTTATTGCAACACTTGCCAAAGAACCCATGAAGAAATATCCCTTGTCAACTGAATGGTTTTATTCTGATATAAACAGGTGATCATTTAATCCAAGGGTGTGGGTTCCTCCTGGTTCGGCCCAGTTCGGCAAAGCCGGTAGCGGTGACGATATGACGTCACCGAACCGGTTCTCTTGTTAAGAGAGGATGACGCAAGATTAAAAATCCATGCCCTTTAAGTTGTAGTTACAGTTTCGGGGTGTAGATTGTATTGCTTTTTTTCCTAATCCTTACAGGTAGTCCTCGACTTATAAACATTCTTTTTTTTAAACAAGTTTTATTAGTTCCCCCTCCCCCCATTACACACCCACATATTTTATGGAACAGAGTATTGACCATATCATATCATATACAATTTGTCATATCCAAATATATTTTGCTTGGTTACAGTTTCTGCCAAAGTGTTCTTTTTCCATATTTTTTAATCAAATCCTAATATTTCTATTCTTATTTCTATAAACAGTATCTTCTTTCGCTCTCAAATTCTATTTTCTCCATTTTTAATCATGCATATTCTCTTTTAATTTTTTAATAATTCATTCTTTATCCTAATATATTTAAACATGTTCGAGGATGCCTTTCTTCCATGTCATCTTTTTTGTTTTACAGCAATCTTTCTTCTCTTTCTCTTCCTCTCCCTCCCTTCTATTATCCTTCCAACCTTCTTCTTCCCTCCTCTCCTATTCCTTCTCTACTTCCCCTTCCTTTCTCTCCCTCCTCCTTTCTTCCCCCCTGCCTAACCTTCTCTCCTACTCTTATTTCCCTTCCCTTCCCTTTCTTCCTCTCCTCTTCCCTTTCTTCTATTCCTCTCTCTCATTCTCCCTTCCTTCAATCTCCAGACTTATAAACATTCATTTAGTGACCATTCAAAGTTACAAAGCACTAAAAGATTATGTACAATCAGTTTTTCGCACTAATCCAACATCGTAGCATCCTGACGATCATGTGAACAAAATTTGGGCACTTGGCCATATATTTATGACAGTTATAGTGCCCCTGGGTCATGTGATCTCCTTCTCAGACAGCTTCCAACAAGCAACAATGCGAAACCAGATTCACTTAACAACCATGTGATTCATTTAACGAATGCCATTATTCACTTAACCGTGGCAAAGAAAGGTCATAAAATCATAAAATGAGAAGCAGGTGGGTCTACTGGTTAAGGCACAGGTCATGCAACAATTTTTTTTTGCAATCTACTGACAAGCAAAGTCAACGGAGAAGCCAGATTCACTTAACAACCATGTCACTAACTTAACAACTGCAGTGACTCACTTAGCAAATGTTAAGTGAATCATTGCAGTTTCAAATTTCTCACTTAACAAATTTCTCACTTCGCAACATAAATGTTTGACTCGATTGTGGTTGTAAATCGAGAACTACCTGTAATTGGGACATGTGTAGCTGTGAGCAGAGCTTCCTAATCCAGAAACAGATGCATCACTTTGCAACGGAAAATTCTTTTCCCAATTGCTGTCGTAAGTCGAGGATGGGGCGGGGGGTTGGACTAGATGACCTACAAGGTCCCTTCCAACTGTGTTAATCTGTAAACTACCTGTAATAGGAACACTGTACTACTTTCCTAGGGATCTTTCAGAGAGATAAAGCCTCTAGTTAGAAAATAATTAGAGTAAAAATGGTCTGTGCTGATTTGGAAAAAAAAATAACTGAATCTTCTCAGCCAAGAATATAATACAAAGAAATGATTAAAAATGCATGTTAGGTGTGTAGGAGGGTTCTATAGTTGTTTTATTCCTTTTGTATATATATATATATATAAAAGGTGTAGGTGGATCGAACTGTTAAACCAATATATTCTTCAGGGTGGAACAGTCAGTTGTTAAAATGATATAACTTTGACTAATGAGATGAGAATATGCAGAAGAGGTTGAAAATCTCTGCGCACAAGCATATAATGTACAGCTGGAGGAAATGATGTCTCACCAGATGGAACATAAAAATCCACTTTTGTTTCAGAGAGGACAAAGGGCAGCAAAGTGGACCATGAAGTTTATTTAAACTCACTCTCCACTTAGCAGAGGTCATAAAGATATCATTGAATTGAAACGGCTTTGTTCCTCTCTCTACTGCTTTGAAATGTTAAGGTCCTTGTCAAATGCAGGGAATTCTTCTTGCTGGATCTAACCTTGCAATTTTATAATTGCTGGGCAACCAGATATATTTCTGAAAACCCATAATTAAGACATGAAGGCAATGGTCATTGGTTATCTTTTCTCTAGCATCTGGCATTTATGTCTCTGTACCTTGGGATTTCAAATTTAGCTGATCCTTTGATTTATAACCAGATATGAGCCCAAAATTTCTGTTGCTAAGCAAGACAATTGTCCCAAAGATACTTTTTCAAGAGACAACTGGACTTTCTGGTTTTTCTTTGAAGACATTTTGAGCTTGGGAGGTGATGAACTAGTTATGGTACAGCAGATAATTCAACATTTCTTAGGCAAAGAGGATGATTCCTGCAGTCTTAACATAAGCCATGGTATGTGAAACTTCAAGTAGGAAGTTGTAGTATTTTCCTTTGTCTTATATTGTGCCTTCCATTGTTTTAAGAAGTGAGTGTGATCCTCAGAAGGGTCATTTTTACTTCTTCTGTACTCCTTATTATATATCCTTTTTAATTGCATGCAATCTCTATCAAACCATTTTTTGTTCTTTAAAACCGGCTTTTTGGAGTGAGCTGGTAATCTGTTAGTGAGAACCGATTTCAAATTAGAAATTAAAGTTTCAAACTCCTCTAAGTATGGTCCTTCAAACTTATTTCTTAGTAGAGATGTATGTAATTCTATGGTTTCTGGAGCTAACATCCATTTAGTAACTTCCTTTGCATTTTTCTTGGTCCATTTAATTTTTACCTGGGTATTTTGGCTCTCTAATCTGGGTAGGTAGATTGAGCCAACCCTTAGTAATTTCTGGTGTAATGTAAGAGTAAGGATAAGTGAATCGTGATCACTTTCCAGACGCGAGTCTACCTCCATCTTCTGCAAGAACTTCAGGAGGTCGTATGCAGTGGTGGGATTCAAGTAATTTAACAACCGGTTCTCTGCCTTAATGATTTCTTCCAACAACCATTTTGCCAAACTGCTCAGAAAGTTAACAACTGGTTCTCCCGAAATGGTGCGAACTGGCTGAATCCCATCACTGGTCGTATGATATTATCCAGTAATCAACTGTGGATTTTCTTCCTGCTCCCCGATAAGTATAGTCAGCTGGGTAGTCACCCCAAGTGGAACCGTTCAGGATACAAAGGTCCAAGCGTACAGTCATCTGTCTTACACACAGTCCTGCCCGATTTGCCTTAGTGTCTTTAAATTGTCTGGGATACTCTGGCTTCTCTTCAGATCGTATAATCTTTTCCTTTGTCACACAGTGTCCTACTCAGGATAAAACAAATTCATCAGTTAAAATTGGAGGGGGGGAGGTGGTTTAGCCAAAATGAGAGGATGAATGCCCAAATATGAGTCACAATTTTGATCCCTCTGGCCTCATCATGCAAAATCACATTAGGGACAACAAAGGGACTCGATAATTGTTTCTTAAGTATTTGATTGCACCCTCTCCTGGGAATGACGCATTGACTGTATATGGTCCCAGCTATGCTCAGAATAGAAGTTGTACCCAGACTGTAGCTGAAAATACTTATAGTGCAGCAAAAAAATGAATAAGGGCACCTCTAAATCACAGAAACACTGCACAACTGTGACTGGTATCTGTGCGTTTTGAGGAACACATTCCACATGCGGAATAACAGAGTTGGAAGGGATCTTGGAGGTCTTTTAGTCCACCCTCCCTACTCAGGCAGGAAACCTTATACCATTTCAGACAAATTGTTGTCCAATCTCTCCTTAAAAACTTCCAGGGTTGGTGCACCCACAACTTCTGGAGATAAGTCATTCTGCTGATTAATTGTTCTGTCTGGAAATTTCTCCTTAGTTCCAGGTTGCTTCTCTCTTTGATTAGTTTCCATCCATTGCCTCTTGTCCTGCCTTCAGGTCAGGGGTGGGTTCCACTTATCTTTACTGCCGGTTCGCAACAGGAGCGTGCACGCTTCTGCGCATGTGCAGAAGCTTCTGTGCATGCGCAGATCGTCAGTGATGACGTCGGGGCGGGTGGGCGGAGCCTCCCACCGCCATTACTACCATTTCTCAAGATTCGGACCGAACCGGGAGCAACCCACCACTGCTTCAGGTGTTTGGGAGAATAGGTTGACCTTTCTCTTCCTTGTGGCAGCCCCTTAGATAATGGCACACTGTCAATAACTTGAAGATTTGGTTCAGTTAAGGAGATTATGAATTGTAGGGTGCTTAACAAAAAATAAGAGTTTAGTTTTTAGAGAAGTCATTTCTAGCTCTTAACTGCAACACATGGCTTAAAGGGCTAAAACTCATTTTAGGCCATTTGGAGATAGTGGTCTGGCATCATCTGCCTAAGCAGGATTGCAATGTGTCCAACCTTCAATTTTGAAGAAGGGTGAGCTTGATTATTCATGTTGGACTCAAGACAATTGATATACAGGGGTGGTGACAAGATATACCCTGCCTAAAGGAGAGTTGGAGAAAAGATATGCTGGAAATCAGCCAAACAATGGAAGGAGTTCTGGAGGAGATTATGCTAGAAATTAGCCAAATAAAATATGCTGGAAGTCAGCCAAACAATGGAGGGAGTCTGGGAGAAGATTATGCTAGAAACTAGTCAAATACAATATGCTGGAAATCAGCCAATAATGTTGGGAGATCAGGAGGAGATAATCTCAAAAGAGTTGATAACCTGGAGAAGAATAAGCAATATGTTCTTGTGATAAAACTGTGTAATATGTGGGATATTAAATTGGAAAGTTCAAGATATTTTGATTTGATAAAAAGGATCAAATAATTAAGATGTCAATAAAATTATGTTTTATAAATTTTAACAAAATGAAGTTGTATTGAAATTGAACTTGATAATCTTGGTGATAAAATTGTAAGGTATATAATTAGAATAAGAGACTAGAATATTGTTAGTAACTATTTGGATATTGATGATATATAGATACAGAGATAATGAGTTAAAATTTAATTTGAAGTTAAAACTGTATTGATATATTAGATTTGTTTAGATGAAAGTGTTAGAATTTTATGTTTAAATTTGTTTTTTTTTCTCTGTTTTAAATTTTTAAAAGATGTAATGGAAAAGTGGAATAGAGTGTGTTAAAAGAATGTAAGCATGTTAACCATCTATGACCGGATTGAAACTCTGTTCTTGAAAGTTATATTTTATGTTTATGTTTGGGAAAAAATAAGAAAATATTTACAAGATATACCCTGCCTAACTTCTCTGTCAGCACCAATTTCTTCATATTGCATCTAATCTTTAAAATAACATTCTTATGGAGCTTATGACAGAAAACCACTTGAAGAAACTAGAAGCATTTGAAATGTGGATTTACAGATAGCTGTTATGTATAAACTGGGTTAACAAAATCACAAATGAGGTGGTTATAAGCCACCGGAGAAAGCAAAGGGAAATCATCAAAGCTATTAAAAAGCAAAAGTTAGAATATTTTGGACATGTTGATGTGACACCCAGAAAAATACGGCATCCTTCACTTAATCCTCCAGGGAAAGATTGAAGGCAAATGAGGTCCAGGCAGAAGAAGAACATCATGGCTTCAAAACCTAAGGGACTGGTTTGGACAAAACTCAGCAGCACTTTTTCATGCAGCTGTTGACAAAAATAAGATTGCCAACATGATCGCCAACGTCCGATGATGGGTAATGCACAAGAAGAAGAATGGAGCTTATATAGTGTGTATATATAAGACTAAGTATATATTGTAGAGTTCTAGTCACATTTGATGTCTAGAAATAAGACGGGGGAAAAAAAGCAAAGCTGGCTGAGGAACTCTGAGAGTTGAAGTCCACAAGTTTTAAAGTTGCCAACATTGGAGACCCCTGGTCCAAGGCCCAAGATAACTTGCAAAGAGATCAGACAGAGGCATCACAATGACAATGCACGGATGTCAGCCACGTCTTTCGGTACACAGAGGAGAAAAAGAACTGAACCCAGCAACTACTGTATGCTTTGATTTGGCAGTAGCTGTTGATCCCTATTATTACACCTTTTCTAATATATATAATAAAACTAGCTGATCAGAAAGCTGCGTCCTTGACTCTCTGCTTGATCGCCTTTGAGTAATGCACAATGCAGAGTCTGACACGCTCCGTTACAATCGCGCTCCTTCCCCTTCGGCCTCCCATAAATTGGCAGGTAGTTTTGGAAAAAAACAGCCTAAATCCGTGGCATAAAAATTTAATGTGAAAGAAAACTGAACCCAAACAAGAACCGACTTTATCCTTCTTCTTGTTTTTCCCCCTTTTATTTTAACGAAACTTCCTGGCTGTAGATCCTGGCTGAGGGAGTCAAAACCAACATTTAAGAAAAAAGGTAGACGAAAGCAAGTCATTAAGAAGAAATAGAAACTGTTGTCATTTGTATGATTTGAACAGATAGCAATAGCACTTAGACTTATAGACCGCTTTACAGTGCTTTACAGCCCTCTCTAAGTGGTTTACAGAGTCAGCCTATTTGCCCCCATCAATCTGGGTCCTCATTTTACCCACCTCAGAAGGATGGCAGGCTGAGTCAACCTTGAGCCTGGTGAGATTCCAACTGCCAAATTGCAGGCAACTGGCAGCCAGCAGAAGTAGCCTGCAGTACTGAACTCTAATCACTGCACCACCGAGGCTCATAAGAGGTCTACATGTAGTCCTTGACTTACAATAATTCGTTTAGAGACTGTTCAAAGTTACAGCGGCCCTGAAAAAAAGTGACTTATGACCAGTTTTCACACCTGCTACCATTGCCGCTTCCCCGTGGTCATGTGATCAAAATTTGGATGCTTAGCAACCGGCTCATCCTTATAACGGTTATAACGGTTGCAATGTCCCCGGGCCACGTGACCCCCTTTAGCCAATCATCTGACAAGCAAAGTCAACGGGGAAGGCAGATCCACGTAACAACCATGTTACGTGAATCTGCCAACAACTTAATCTGTTACATGAATCTGCCAACAACTTAACAACTGCAGTGATTCACTTAACAGCTGGGGCAAGAAAGGTCATAAAATGGGGCAAAACTCACTTAACAACTGTCTCGCTTAGCAACACAAATTCTGGGCCTCAATTGTGGTTGTAAGTCGAGGGCTTTTTCAGGCCGAACCTTGTTTGCCCAAATCTTTAAAAAGCCCATCGCTCCCACTTTGTTTGCTTGTGGGAAGCTGGGCAGCAGTCAGTCGGAATACTTGCTGTTCTTAGTGTTTCAGTCGGCTTCATAAATTTGCAATCCCTTTGCCCGCCCTCTGCCAAGAAAATGCAATTAGCTCTTGGCTGAGAATCTCAGCCATGGCTACAGCGATGGAAAGGAAAAGCAAGGCCAACGATCCATTGAAAATCATCAGGGCTCTCCACCAGATGAAATTGCTCTTCCATTCTTGGTGGAACAAGAGCTTCAGACACTCACATTGTTCTCGGTGCTTTCAGACTGGCAAAGAAGCATCCTTGAAAAAAGAAATGTGTGAGAGCCAGGGGAAATTAGAACAAGCCCTGAAATAGTTTCTAATAGATTTATTCCTGCCATGCAGGATATTAACTCAAGCAGCCACTGACTCAGGAAATGAATAATCGAATATATCTTACTTTATATAGGTGGATCTTTTAAAGTAGCTTTGCCAGGAAGGATTTAATATAGCGCTAGCGTTTAGAACTGTATTCCAAAGAACCCCGAACGTCCTTTTGACGGCTATCGAGATTCCTTGGCAAGATCAATATCGTCAGGACAGCATCACCATTTCTAATTATCTTCTCTTGCACAAATGGGGCAATGAATTTATGGCCTCAGGAAATGATTGAACTACAGTTCAGAGCATTCCTCATCACTAATTAAGCTGTCTAGGACATTAATGAGAAACAGTTGCAGGGGTGGGCTGCTGGGGGTTCGCAGAGGTTCGGGAGAACCTCTAGCTAAGATTCTGTGCAGTTCGGAGAACCCCCAAATCCCACTCCTGGCTGGCCCTGCCCACCCCTCCCAGGAGTCAACACGTGGCTTGTTTTGAATGCTGGTAAGTGCAGGGCACGTGCTGAGGCTCAGGGAGGGTGAAAAACAGGCCTACCAGAAGTTTGGGAAAGCCAGAAATGGGCCCATTTCTGGCCTCTAGAGGGTCTCTGGTGCCTAGGGAGGCCATTTTCGCCCTCCCGGAGGCTTGAGAAAAGCCTCCGGAGCCCGGGGAGGGCAAAAACATCGTCCCACCACCATGGTGCAGGAAGCCGACTAGGCCACCTGCGCCCCCCATGGCCAGGCTCACCCAGCAACTGGGCAGAGAACCCCTTGCTAAAATTTTGGAAGCCCACCCCTGAACAGTTGGTTTCAGGAGGAATGAGTATCAAGGAGTTCGTGGATGAAGAAAAAGTAGAGAAGGAAGAGATCATGGAGAGAAAGAGAGAGAGATGTCTCTGTTTGGGTGGAGAAGATGAAAGTATGAAAGTAAATTCTGGAGGAATAGATTTGGAAGATTAAGGATACCGTCTGTGAGATAACTATTACCTAGAATAGTGTAGGAGGACAGGAAGGGCCAAGGGGAGAGGTCAAGAGAGAAATCAACCTAGAATCGTTATGTTCCCACAAGAGGTCAATCCCTCTTGAATTCCGTTAACTGTTATCTAGCACCAATTTAGAGTGACCATTAGTTCACTAGATTCTTGTGTATAAGCATGAGCAATAAACCAGCTTAACTGGAATTTGTTGGTCCTGATTCTTTGCATCTGACGAATAAGTTTCAGTTTTTAATGAAGAATCACTCTTTGGCCAATTCTTGTTCTAAGTTTATCCCCAAACCAAAGCCTGTTGAAAGTTCTTCTGCTGTGAGTATTAAGCAAGTACTTTTGTGCAAGGTGGGAAAAATATTGTAGGAGATGACCAGGCTGAACCCGAGGGAAGCGTCAAGCACGTCATCAGTTTTGAGTCCCTTCGTGCTCACAGGAGATCTAAGTCCAGCCCACCCTGAATTCCGTTGACTCTTATCTACCGCCAATTTGCTTTGACTGTTAGTAGTTCAGATTCTTGTAGAGAGTAAATTAGCATGCGATAAAACTTGTAGCCATTGGAACCCCCTTGCTACCTGATTTCTTGCCCCTTGACAAATATAGGATCGTGCAGCCTAGCTACCCTTTGTTTTCCTGGGGCTAATTTATGGCTTTTTTCACCATGGCCCGCTCACTTCAATGATCATTTATCCTTCATCCAAATACATCTCAAATGTCTTGGGAGGGGGGGAATTGATTTTGGAAGCAATGTGTAATGCAGATAAAATGATCCTGGTGAAAAATACGGGTTTTCTGGCTGTAGAATTTACTATGCATGGGCTAGATTTTTATAAGTCTATTTGATGCCATCTGTGACTAGAACAATCACTAAATAATGTATTGCAAGGGCAAGTGTGTTTATTTCCTTTATGGCATGCCCTCTGTTGATGTGCTCTTAATGAAAAATAAGTAACGGCACTTTATTCAGGGCTTAGCTACATCTGGTTCTCCCCAGCCTTTAGGTTTAAAATAATCTACCTTCCTAACAAAGCAACATGAGCATGGCTTTAAAAAAAAAAAATCACCTCCATTAGCTGAGGTTACTTAAATATGTACATTTTTTTTCTAAACAAAAAGGCTGGAGGTAAAAATCAGGGTTTTTTTTTCCTAGCTTGCATAATAATTCTCATCTGCCTCTGACTACACTCTGCACTTATCCTTCAGTAATTAAACATTAGAAAATTGGAGGTACAATGCACATTTTAATTGCCAAGTAATTTGCCCTGAGTCACTAGAAAGTATTTTTTTTTCTCACAATACTAATTGGTAAAAGAATTAGCATTTTGCAAAAAAATAAAATAAAAATCTATCCATCCATCTTATTTTTTTTTTCAGTATGATGTAAGATAATTTCTTTTTAAAGCGCCTCTTATAAAGGTGCTTTAAAGCATCTTTTAAGCCAGAAGAAAATGTTGACGCAATTTAAATGCAAAGAATAGCAATAGCAATAGCACTTATATACTGCCCCATAGTGCTTTAGAGCACTCTCTGAGCAGTTTACAAATGTCAGCCTATTGCCCTCAACAATCTGGGTCCTCATCTTACCAACCTCGGAAGGTTGGAAGTCATCCTTGAGACGATCAGGATCGAACTCCAAGCTGTGGGCAGTTTGCCTGCAATACTGCCTTCTAATGGAATGAGACAACTCGCCACAACCAACTTGCTGAGGGACAATTTAACAATTCAATGTCATGATTAAAAATAAATTTAAAAGATATTTTAGTTTTGTCATTCATGTTTCATTCTGTCCTTCCTTTTGCATCCTTTCTTTAACGATTCTATTCCACCATTTCTTTGATGTTAGTGTAACTCTTGTCCTGCAGCAAGTTGTCCTGTGGTGAGATGGCTGTGGCGAGTTGGCCAAGGCAAGTTGTCCATGGTGAATTGTCATAGACCTGCATTCTAGTCACTACGCCACCAGGGCTCTTGGTAAGAATAGCTCTTCTTACCATTATATAGCTTTGAGTTGGCCATGATAGTGGGTGACTCTCTTGTCATTGCAATAGCCATGGCTTCCAGATTTCTTCTGCAGCCTCTAGCTTCTGGCCACATCACTTGAGTCTCAAAGTGAGACATCATACAGGAATTCCTCCCAGGAGGCATTTTTGGATGAGGAATTATCCACTTACCACAATCGAGCTCAGAATTTCTGTTGTTAAGCAAAGCAGTTATTAAGTGAGCTTTGCCCCATTTATTATCTCTCTTGCCACAATTGTTAAGCAAATTACTAGTCTCTTCTCTTCTCTTCTCTTCTCTTCTCTTCTCTTCTCTTCTCTTCTCTTCCCTTCCCTTCCCTTCCCTTCCCTTCCCTTCCCTTCCTATTCCATTCCATTCCATTCTAATCCTCGCTTCTCTTCTCTTCTCTTCTCTTCTCTTCTCTTCTCTTCTCTTCCCTTCCCTTCCCTTCCCTTCCTATTCCATTCCATTCCATTCTAATCCTCTCTTCTCTTCTCTTCTCTTCTCTTCTCTTCTCTTCTCTTCCCTTCCCTTCCCTTCCCTTCCCTTCCCTTCCCTTCCCTTCCCTTCCCTTCCCTTCCCTTCCATTCCATTCCATTCCATTCCATTCCATTCTAATCCTCGCTTCTCTTCTCTTCTCTTCTCTTCTCTTCTCTTCCCTTCCCTTCCCTTCCCTTCCCTTCCCTTCCCTTCCCTTCCCTTCCTATTCCATTCCATTCCATTCCATTCTAATCCTCTCTTCTCTTCTCTTCTCTTCTCTTCTCTGCCCTTCCCTTCCCTTCCCTTCCCTTCCCTTCCCTTCCCTTCCCTTCCCTTCCTATTCCATTCCATTCCATTCCATTCTAATCCTCTCTTCTCTTCTCTTCTCTTCTCTTCTCTTCTCTTCTCTTCTCTTCCCTTCCCTTCCCTTCCCTTCCCTTCCCTTCCCTTCCCTTCCCTTCCCTTCCTATTCCATTCCATTCCATTCCATTCTAATCCTCGCTTCTCTTCTCTTCTCTTCTCTTCTCTTCTCTTCTCTTCCCTTCCCTTCCCTTCCCTTCCCTTCCCTTCCCTTCCCTTCCTATTCCATTCCATTCCATTCCATTCCATTCTAATCCTCTCTTCTCTTCTCTTCTCTTCTCTTCTCTTCTCTTCTCTGCCCTTCCCTTCCCTTCCCTTCCCTTCCTATTCCATTCCATTCCATTCCATTCTAATCCTCTCTTCTCTTCTCTTCCCTTCCCTTCCCTTCCCTTCCCTTCCATTCCCTTCCCTTCCATTCCATTCCATTCCATTCCATTCCATTCCATTCCATTCCATTCTAATCCTCGCTTCTCTTCTCTTCTCTTCTCTTCTCTTCTCTTCTCTTCTCTTCTCTTCCCTTCCCTTCCCTTCCCTTCCCTTCCCTTCCCTTCCCTTCCCTTCCTATTCCATTCCATTCCATTCCATTCTAATCCTCTCTTCTCTTCTCTTCTCTTCTCGTCTCTGCCCTTCCCTTCCCTTCCCTTCCCTTCCCTTCCCTTCCCTTCCATTCCATTCCATTCCATTCCATTCCATTCCATTCCATTCTAATCCTCTCTTCTCTTCTCTTCTCTTCTCTTCTCTTCCCTTCCCTTCCCTTCCCTTCCCTTCCCTTCCCTTCCATTCCATTCCATTCCATTCCATTCCATTCTATTATCACGCTTGTTGTTAAGCGAATTATGAGTTACTAATAAAGGAAAATATTTGTAACTCAAGGTTGACATGAGGGGTCCTTGGTGCTCTCTGAGCTTGCTTGTTTTCTTGCAGATGTTTCATTACCCAACTAGGTAACATCATCAGTGCTAGCAACGAGTGTGGTTTGTTGTCAGTTCATATTCTACTAGAATATTCTATTAGAAGATAAACTGACAGCAAACCTCACTCCTTACTAGTACTGATGATGTTACCTAGTTGGGTAATGAAACGTCTGCAAGAAAACAAGCAAGCTCAGAGTACCAAGGACCTCTCAGATTATGTGCTCTTAAGCAAAATTGGCTTCCGCCATTGACTTTGCTTGTCGGAATCCGGTTGGGAAGGTTACAAATGGGGATCACATGATCCCAGGACAGGGCAACTGTCATAAGTACATGCCAGTTGCCAAGCACCTCAATTATTATCACATGACCAAGGGGATGCTCCAGCGGTCATAAGTGTGAAAACTAATCATAAGTCACTTTTTTCATTGCCATTATAACTTCAAACAGTAACTAAACAAATGGTTGTAATTCAAAAACTACCAGTATGGGCAGCCAAGGAGATTCAAAGAATATGCAACACTCAGCAAACAATTAAGAAGCCACCTTCTTCACCTTTGAACCAAATAAATCCAAAAATTACCTCAGGAAGAAAAATAAACTCTCAAGCTCTTGAAAGTACAACCTAGAATTATGAGAGAAAAATGTGGGGCAAACGTTTGCCTCCAGCTTCTTTAATTCAGCCCTTCCTTCAACTTATTAGGTAGAAAATGTTCTTTCTTAACCAGCAAGCAAATTATCATTTCCTACTCGGAGCAGCTCTGCTACATCTACCTGCCCTCCCTT
This sequence comes from Pantherophis guttatus, assembly GCF_059756535.1. Lineage (NCBI taxonomy): Eukaryota > Metazoa > Chordata > Lepidosauria > Squamata > Colubridae > Pantherophis > Pantherophis guttatus. The sequence goes on from NC_142068.1 coordinate 12,564,540, forward strand.
GACGGAAATTGATTTTGATGGATGAGAACAGTCTCCTGCACAACCTGGAAGGATGACTCCCAGGAAGAATGTCCTGAAACTGCAGCCCAGGAGACAGTCAGGAGAATTTCATCCATGTGAGGCAAGTTTTTGAAGCCAAGCCAACCTCCTATACAGTATATAGGTAGTCCTTGATTTACGACCGCAGTACATATAAATGGGAACAGTAGGACAGGGACGGTCGGCATGCTGGTGCGCTTATGCATGCTCCCTTAGGGATCTCGTAAGTAATGTGAAAGGTCCACGGTAGACAGTTTAAGGTAAAAGGTGTGGGGATTAGAGAGACTAACAATAGGATCAGGTAGTGTGTGGCCCGTCAGCGGCCTGTGCATCTAGTAGCTGATTCCAACAGCAAGGAGGCTGGTGTGGTGCTGCGCCAGCAGCCTGTGCAGCTGGCACTCGAGTCGGACAATGAGGAGGCTGGAGAAGATGTGGTGCCAGAGGCGGGGATTCAGCCAGGGCCTTCAGAACCTCCAGAAGCTTCCATGGGTGAAGAGGAAGAAGAGGAGGAGCCTCTTCTCGATGCACGGGTGCGCAGAGCTGCCAAAAGGCAGGAGTGGCTCCTCAGGAGGAGGTCTCCTCGAGAGTAAGGGCTAATTGGCCACTCCCTTAGCCTATTTAAGGAAGGATGACAACTGAGGCAATTTGCAGGGAACAACTTTGTTCACTCTCCTTCGTGTCTGGATCTTAGTTCTTTTATCAGTTTCCTGCAAATTGCTTCTGGGCTTTCTGCCAATCCTAGTAAGATTACGATTATTTATTCTTTGGATTCTTGTAGGCTGTTAAGAAAGTTAATTAACAGCCTTTGTTTGAAAAAGACTGATTTAATTTAGTAAACTAAGGTTTGTACAGACTTTGTGTGTGCTGCGTTCTTTGGGGTCCGTAGCTGGGGCAGAACAGGTAGAGTGTTCCAGACATTTACTACTCTACTGCAGAAGTCATATTTCCTACAATCAAGAGTAGAGTGAATTACATTGAGTTTGAATCTGTTGATAGCCCTTGTGTTATTCCGGTTGAAATTAAAGTACTCATTTACAGGTAGGACGTTTTGGTAAATAATCTTATGAACTAAGCTTAGGTCATAACGTAGATGGCATAGTTTGAGGCTGTTGAGGCCTAAAATTGCAAGCCTGGTGGTATAGGGAATTTTATTTCGAGCAGAGGATTTGAGTACTCTTCTAGTAAAGTATCTCTGGACACTCTCCAATGTATTGATGTCTGAAATACAGTGAGGGTTCCAAGCAGGTGAGCAATATTCAAGTATAGTTCTGCAAAAGTTTTGTATGCCCTAGTTTGAAGTACAGCATTACCAGAGAGAAAACTTCATAAAATAAGGTTGACAACTCTTAATGCCTTTTTTGCAATGATGTTACAGTGAGCTCTGGGGCTTACATCTTTTGAAATGAGTACTCCAAGGTCCTTGACTGAGTGTGGGTCAACTTTTAGATCGTTTCCAGCCAGCAAATATTTGATGTTCTTATTTCTAATGCCAATGTGCAGGACTGAGCATTTGAGTGGAGCTCAAACTTTTTGCTGTTGAAGTGAGACAGTTGTTAAGTGAATTTTGCCTCATTTTACGACCTTTCTTGGCACCCTGGTTAAGTCAATCATTGCAATTGTCAGTAAGTTAAGATGGCTGTTAAGTGAATCTGGCTTCCCCATTGACTTTGCTTGTCAGAAGGTCGAAAAACGTGATCACGTGATCCCAGGACACTGCAATCGTCGTAAATATGAACCAGTGGCCAAGCGTCTGAATTTTGATCACATGAGGGTGACTGCAGCGGTGTGAAAAATGCTCAGAAGTCACTTTTTTCAATGCCGTTGTAACTTTGAAAGTTCACTAAACTTTGAATGGTCACTGTCGTAAGTCAAGGACTATCTGTATATGATGGTGCCTTGAGCAATGAAGAGATTAAGGGCCGATATTCCTAACTGCTGATTTATCATCTTGCCGCAGATGCACCTGATTATAATTACAGTTCAACAAAAGGAATTGCCTTGTCCTATAATCCAATTTGGAAATGCACGCAGCGTTGCATAGCTTTACATAGCTTTCCAAGAAAAGAAAAGCTCTAAAGAAGCTTTGCAGCAGGTTTAATTCTTGATATAAGCCTGGTCAAAAAATAAAATACTGAAGGTCACCTCAGATGTTAGCTACGGTATATATGCAGATGTTAGCTACGATATATATATATATCAACGTCACAGTCATTAATCAGTTTGTTAGGTTTAGACCCAGTGTTTCCTCCAAGACCAAAGGCAGCCCCATAACATTTCCACCCTTATTTTATCCCAACCAGGGATGGGCTTCAAAAATTTTAGCAAGCGGTTCTCTGCCCGGTTTCTGGGTGGGCGTGGCCATGGTGGCCATGGCCTCCTGCACCACGGTGGGGGGGGTTGTTTTTGCCCTCCCCAGGCTCCGGAGGCTTTTGTCAAGCCTCCGGGAGGGCAAAAACTGCCTCCCCAGACTCTGGAGGCCTTTCCGAATTTCCAGTAAGCCCATTTTTCGCCCTCCCCGAGCCTCCGCCCATGCCCTGTACTTACCTGCATTAAAAATGGGCCGTGTGTGGACTCCTGGGAGGGGATGGGTGGGTGGGGCCAGCCAGGAGGGAATTTGGGGGTTCTCCAAACTGCACAGAATCTTAGCTAGAGGTTCTCCCAAACCCCTGCGAACCCCCAGCAACCCACCTCTGATCCAACTCATCACAACCCTGTGTGGTAGGTTGGAATTGAGACTGAGTATGTAGCCCAAAATTGCCCATGGCTGAAAAAGACTTAAGAAATCAACTTAGATACTGCTTCACAGTGCTTTTACAGCCCTCTCTAGCAGTTTTTTTTACAGAGTCAGCATATTGCCTCCAACAGTTTGGGTCCTCATTTTACCCACTTCAGAAGGATGGAAGGCTGAGTCAGCCTTGAGCCTGGTGAGATTTGAAGTGCCAAATTGAAAGCAGCCGGCAGTCAGCAGAAATAGCCTGCAGTACTGCACTCTGACCATTGTGCCACCATAGCTCATGGCTTCAATTCTCACATGGATTTTTAGCTTATGGGTGTCATTCATTCAGAGGCTAGGGTCAGAGGCTGTGAAGGCACGAGCATCATTTAAAGAAGTAGGACTTATAGAATTACAGAGTTGGAAGGGACCTTGGAGGTCTTCTAGTCCAACCCCCTGCTCAAGCAGGAAACCCTGTACTATTTCAGAGAAATGGCTGTCCAATCTCTTCTTAAAAACCTGCAGAGTTGGAGCACCCACAATTTCTAGAGGCAAACCATTCCCCTGATTAATTGTTCTAATGGTCAGGAAATTTTATAACATGCAGAAGAATAAAACTACAATCTTAAACTTGCAACATCGGGCTTAAATAGATCTAAGATCTATTTGCGGGACCGCCTTCTGCCGCCAATAGCCTCCCACCGACCAGTACGCTCCCACAGAGAAGGACTCCTCAGGGTGCCGTCAGCTAGGCAATGTCGGCTGGCAACCCCCAGGGGGAGGGCCTTCTCTGTGGCAGCTCCTGCCCTCTGGAACGATTTGCCCCCGGAGATACGAAGGATATCGGATCTCCGGGTTTTTTGTCGTGCCCTAAAAACTTTTCTTTTCCATCAAGCAGGGCTGGCGTGAAACCCCCTCCCCCCTTCTTTTTTTTTTTTTAGTCTTTTTTAGCTTTTTAAATTGTCAAATGGGTTTTAGTTTTCAATGTTTTAAATTTTGGGGCCACAGTTATTTAATTCTTTTAATAATTTTAAATTTTGTATTGATATGTGTTTTAGTTCTGGCTGTGCACCGCCCTGAGTCCACTAGGAGAAGGGCGGGATATAAATTGAATAAATAATAAATAATAATAATAATAAGATATCTTGAATAACATTGTGGGTTTAAAACCTTGGTAAAACTCAGCATGGGATGGCTTGGTGGGAAGGAAACTGTCAAGATATGTACACTTGTTATCTAAAACACTTGTACTGACTTTATGTTAAGATCAGTTAAATGCAATTAATATGCTGATACGTTTAACCAAATGCCCTTTCTGTTACATATGAATTATAGTGTGGTCATTCTGAGGTCATTCTAGCAGCCACATCTGGGGTTTGAATTAAAATGTGGAGCCTCACGTTGTGTAACTCTGACCAGATTCCTAAAAACTGTAGTCATTTGGAACGTAGGAGAAATTTAGATTTGTCCATCCAAAAATGCCCTTTTGTGGGTTTGCATTCTAATACACATACACAGAAATGTTAAAAATGTGCAACCCTAGATAAAAAAATAGACAACATTAGGAAGTGAATCACCCTGCTGAGTACAGTCATTAAACTGTAGCTCTGTGGGATTTTTTTTCCTGATCTGTTTTTTTTTTTGTATTGCTAGATATACCATCCCTTTAGATTTGACTGAATACACATTATCCTTGAACAAAAATTGGGCCCAAAGTCCCAGTTCATTGGGCTGGCTTATTATTTGTTGTTTTTCAATACCGTGTTGTTGTAATCCTCATTTAATTACAGCGATACAATCATGAGCAATTCCAATATGCTGGGTTTTTATCTGGTGAGCTGAAGTCATATGGTGGAGATGCAGAGATGAGGCGTTGAAGGAGGTGGGACGTAAGCTCTGGAAATTGGATATTTGTCTCTTCCTGAATTGCTCACAGCCAAACGACTTGTCATTTAATGCTGCTTTTACATGCCTAGACTCAACTCACTCTATCTCAATTTCCAGCGATGCTTCTGGCCTCCATAGAGGCCTTACGAGCATTGATAGAAAATGAAAATGGTGCTTGCAGTTAAAGTTATCCTCTAGATTCAAGAGGCAGAACGAGATTTATTGAGCATATCAGTAGTCATCGACTTATGAGCCCAACAACTCAGCCCAAAAACTTTAATTAAAAATAATTTTAAAAAATTAAAAAATATCATAGGACATGGAATAAATTTTATGAATGGATAGAGACAAGAGATAGGAATGAGAGGGAAGTTTATGAATGTCAGTACAACAAAGATGTATAAAACGATGGAAATAATATGTAAAAATTAGTAAATAAGCTAATGTAAGTAGAAATTTAGTTGAAGTTTTCTTTTTTTCTCTTCTTTTTTTTGTTGTATTACTATAATTACTATTAACAAAGTACAGTTATAGTTATTAGCTTGTATGTTAAGATTTACTATTGATCTCTTTCTCGCTCTGCTTTATTTGCATTGTTATCCTGGCATGGCACTGTCTTTTCAATAAAATAAAATACAAAACAACAACAACAACAATTGAGCCCAAAACCTCTGTGGTTAAACGAGACAGTTATTAAGTGAATTTGGCCCCATTTTAAGACACCTTTCTTGCTAAATGAATCACTGCAGTTGTAAGTTAGTAACATGGTTACTAAATGAATCTGGCTTCCCCGTTGACTTTGCTGGTCAGAAGTGATCACATGACCCCAGGACACTGCAACCGTCATAAGTACATGCCAGTTGCTAAGTGTCTGAATTTTGATCACGTGACCATGGGGAAGCTGCACCGGTCTTCAGTGTGAAAAATGGTCATAAGTCACATGTTTCAGTGCAGTTGTAATTTCAAAAAACCCCTAAACGAATGGTTATAGGTCTAGGACTATATTAAACTGTATTAACTGTATTATTATTATTATTATTATTATTATTATTATTATTATTATTATTATTATTATTATTATTATTTATTGAATTTGTATACTGCCCTACTCCCGAAGGACTCAGGGCGGTGAATAGCCGAATAAAATACATATAATATAAATGTTAAAAAACCATTAAAATACAATTAAATAATTGGCCCGGAAAACAAAATTGAAAACACCCCAAATTTATAAGACAAGTTTAAAATTTAAAAATTTAAAAAATTTTAAAAACAATTTAAAAGAGAGGTTAGGCCAGGCTGGCCTGCTGAAATAGAAATGTTTTGATGGCACGGCGGAAAGCGCGTAGGTCCGGGATCCTCTGTATCTCTGGGGGGAGCTCGTTCCAGATGACGGGTGCCCCCACAGAGAAGGCTCTCCCCCTGGGGGCCGCCAGTCGACACTGTTTGGCCGACGGCACCCTGAGAAGCCCCTCTCTATGGGAGCGTACTGGTCGGTGAGAGGCTACTGGTGGCAGAAGGTGGTCTCGTAAATTAAAGCAGCTGAGTCTTTTCTCAGCTTCAGTGGTTAGCAGCGTCATCCTGAAAAGAGATTTGTTCATTGACACATTTTTGATAAAAGCTGCATGCATGTCCTCACACACTCTGAATCACCTTATGCCCTTCTCATCTAGGTCGTTGCATAACTTTCCTCCAAAGCGCTTACACTACAGTGCGTTTTGTACTCTGGGGTCATTTGGGGGGACGGGAGCTAAGAACTCAGCTCAAGCGATAATGTAGTCATTGGGAGCAGAAGATTGAAGTGTCAGGGTTCCAAGTAATATACCGATAGCCAACAAAACTCTGAGGCAGGCAATTTTTATTTTTTTTTAATTTGATTTATATGCCGCCCTTCTCCGGGCGGCTTACAGTGCGTTAAGCCTTTCTTTTGGTCCAACTTTCACAGCCATACATTGCAACTGGGAAAACCATCACCTTGACTATACACACTTTTGTTGGCAGGGTGATGTCTCTGCTTTTTAGTATGCTGTCTAACTTTGCCATATATATAATCATATCAGTGAATACAAGCCAAATACTACGATCCAGTTAAAGATGGGGAGGAGGGCAGGATTGTGGGGAGATGGTCTTTAGGCTCTCCCAGAGGATCAGGGGTGTCAGATCTCAAACCAGTGGGCAAGATATTCCAGAGGGCAGCTGCTTAACACCTTTCTTGCTCTTCTCTGCACACTTTCCAGCATCTCAGCATCTTAGTGTGACCTCACCAGTATGATATAAAGTGGCATTGTCACTTCTCATGATCTTGATGCTATCCCTCTGTTGATGCAACCCAGGATTGCATTGGCTATTTTGGCAGCTGTAGCACACGGCTGGCTCATATTTAAGTAGAGGTCCACTAGGACTGCTACCTTTCTTTCACAATTACTGCCGTAGAGCCAGTAGTACTCCTATACTGTAGCTATGCATTTGTACATATTTTTACATAATGTTTGTATATCATGTTTTTATAAAGCAGATTCAGTAGATGTAGCTGCCTAGATAGACAAAATCTGCAGCATACTAACTAGGCTATTGAATTAATGCATTTTCTGGGTTCAGCTAATTCACTGAACCACGTGCACTAACCCAGTAAACTCTATTTGTGCGACAAGAGGCTAGACCAAGGCTAACCCTGATCCAAATTAGCCTGTGGTGTAAATGCAGCTGTGCAGCTGCTGGGTCTTTCAACTCACCTGATTAAGTCTATTGTGCAAAAATAGCTAGTGAGTCATTCAATATGATGAATGTATGCTAGAAGGCAGATTAATTTTGTATACCTGCTTTCTGAGAAAAGGCATTGGAAATTATCAGCTTTTCACTGAAGGGGGCGAGGGACGGACATTATTGTATTCAGCTATAAAGTATAATGTAATTCTAGCATTAGAACAATTTTTGCTTCTACTTATGCAATATAAGCCAAATTAAATATTAAATCATGATATTTATTGTTCTGGGTTAATGGTTAATGGCTTAATAAAGACTCAATTTTAATATTTTAAAAGATATAGCCAGTTTCGGCTAATGGTTAACACACCAGGCTAGAAACCAGGAGAGTTGGGAGTTCTAGTCCCACTTCAGTTGGCTGAGTGACTTTGGGCCAATCACAAGGAGACTAACAACTTGTGGCCTTTTCCTGAGGGCACCCAAAATGAGCTACCTGAAGGAGCCATTTTACACACACAGACACATATCATTTCATTAAAAAAAAGGTTTACAAAGAAGTACACAAAAGAGGGAAACATACAAAAATGCATCAATGTAGAATAACAAACTAAATAAGGAACAAGAAAAAATGAACTGAGTATATCACATATATGTCAAGTAATGAATATTATAAATAGGCTGTCAGGGTTCCAACGGATGCCCTAATTAAATCATGAGCCTCGAGCCAAGCTTCAAAAGAAATCCAGTTATTTATTAGGAGCTTCATGTCAGCATGTTCCAAGTGAAGCCAACTCTGACCCCACGTAATTTACGGCCCAATCTTAACCCTGTTTCTCCCCTCCCTCCAGGGTGTGTCATCAGTCATATTTGCCAACAGAGCAATTTTGCAGGTTGTAGAGATCACTCCCCTCCAGCCGCTGTGGGTAACCTTGGAAGACAGTCTTATTTATTTATTTATTTATTTTATTGAATTTATATACCGCCCTACTCCCAAAGGACTCAGGGCGGTGAACAGCCATAGAATAAAACATATAGATACAAAATTTAAAATAAAATAAAACGAATTAAATAATTTGGCTGAACAAATTTAAAACCCCAATAATTTAAAACCAAATTTAAAATTTCCATTTAAAAAGGGGAAAGACTTAGGTCAGGCCAGCTTGATGAAATAAGAAAGTCTTGAGCGCGCGACGGAAGGTACGCAGATCCGGGATCCTCCGTATCCTCCAGTCTTGAGAGAGATATGTCTGGAATGTGCTTTTATTTTTGGCTGCTGTGCTGCTTCGCCGTTTTCCCATCCCCCTTGCCTACAGCAATTCGAGAACAGGCCAGGGATGCTTTGTGAGTTGACATAGTCCTTGACTTAGGATCACAATTGAGCTCTGCCTGTATGTCTGACTATACTCACCTACTTTATATGGTATCACTCTTCCCTGAAAATGTTAAATGTGAATTCGCTAGGCTCTCTTTAATTCTGCTGGTCATGAGAAAGTCCTTCAGGCTTTACTGTGATACCCATACTAATTGTGTATATGTCCTGGATTATGGTCCAAAAATTTAAGCTATACACACCAAACGCTTTAACAACACGACTGAAAGAAAATAGAAACGTTTGAAGATATTTCTCTGTTCTCTAGGCATCAATGTTTTCAGTGATTTCTCAATATATCAAGAAACAGCTTTCAGTGCCAAGAAATCCATTAAAGTGAGTGGAAAGTGTATCTGATGATCCTAACAAAAAAGAAAATAATAATAATAAGTGGTTTTTTTTTCCTTAAAAAGGGTATGAAATTTCTCATTCAGAAAAAACAAATAGCCCTAAGATTAAAGACATTCTGAGATCAAAGGAAGAGAATCTGATGCAGATCTTACTGTTTTAATGACATATATTGATTTCTTAGCCACTGGGGTCTCATATCTAAAACGTATCGGTCTTCTATTACTGATTTCTTCCAGGAAATGTTTGTGATGTCAGCTAGAGTAGAACTTTCTGGTGTTGCCTATATCTTAACAGCAAATAAATAAATAAATAATGCAATACATTATTGAATAGGCTTAAAGGAGTGCAAACCAGGTTTCTTTTTAAATGTTAATAGGATCCATATAATGTGTTTGTGATGGTTATATTAAAAAAAAAGTGGAAGAATGGGAATAATGCTGAGTATAGTGCTTATTTTAGAATTGTGCAGTCTTCATGGGCACTTTTTTCTTTCTTTCTGCATTGTTATTGCCCTTTCATTTATACAACATTTAAATAATCCCCAAGAATTAGACAGACTGTACAATATAAATGAACGATTTCAGATGATACTTTTAAATGTAAATTTTTTTTTTAAAAAAAGAAATCAGTTAAAACAAAATCCTAAAGGAATTTTTAATAGGTACATATTCATCTTCCATCTCCTCATTTCCTCTCCGTAAAACATTAATATTTGCTGCTACGCATCTGTATCTAAACCTTAAGAATTTGGAAAAAGCAGAAATAGCTTCTGTTCATAGCTCTATCTCTCTCTCTCTTCTCAGACTATGAAAGGTTTAAATATGGTTGTAAATAAAGCCAATAAAAAGGATGGGGAAATAAATTCACAGGATGTTGTTCTCTGCTCATCTGGATGTTGATTGTACCATGTTTCCCCGAAAATAAGACCTTGTCTTATATATTTTTGAACCCTGAAATAAGCGCTTGGCCTTATTGCCATGCACTCAAAAGCCTGATTGGGCTTATTATCAGGGGATGTCTTATTTTGGGGGAAACAGGGTAGGTGTGGTAGTGCGTGGGTCTTTTTGTTCCCTTTCTGGCTTTCTGTTTTTCTTTTTTGAAGGGTATGTAAATGTTGTTTATCTCTATTGATGACCAATTCATCTTAAGTGCCAGGCTTCCAGGAATTCTCTGATGTTATTGGACTTGGCTTAGTCAAAATGAGTAAATATTTCAGACAAGTCCTCCCCTAATTCTCATGAAGGTAAAGTGAAAAAGAAGGAAGCACATTCAGACTTGCAATGTTCTGGTACTATAACAATAAAAATACTACCAACCTATATGGCAATGATGGCGAACCTTTTCAGCACCGAGTGCCAAAAAGGGAGCATGCACGCGCGCTTAGTGCACACACACATACTAGTCTGAGTCGCAACCCGGAAGAGGAGCTGCCCAGGGTGCATGTGCCCAAAAATGAATTTATGGTTTCTGGCATGCGCATGCACACTGGCCAGCTAGTCTTCCAAGTTTCGGAACGCATGCACGCGTGACATTCAGCTGGCCAGCACACATGATCATGCAGGAAAATGGAAGTCCAGCTCTTCCAGTTTCTGGCACTGCCGCACACACGAATGCCAGCTGATCATCGTGCATGCATGCACGCCAGAACCCAGAAGAGGAACGGGCAACACCGTGTGTGCCAGGCAACATGGCTCCGCATGCCACTTTGGGCATGCGTGCCATAGGTTCGTCATCACGGCTATATGGCATTGGTTTTCTATGCTGATCTGCCTTGTAGGGTTGACAGGAATTGAGAGATTCATATGAATTATTAGAAACTTCCAGTGGTGGGTTTCAAAATTTTTTACTATCGATTCTATGGGTGTGGCTTGGTGGGTGTGGCTTGGTGGGCGGGTCAGGGGAAGGATACTGTAAAATCTCTATTCCCACCCCACTCCAGGGGAAAGTTACTGCAAAATCCCCATTTCCTCCTGATCAGCTGGGACTTGGGAGGCAGAGATTAGATGGGGGCGGGGCCAGTCATAATTTTTACTACCGGTTCTCCAAACTACTCAAAATTTCCGCTACCGGTTCTCCAGAACTGGTCAGAAACTGCTAAAACCCGCCTCTGCTTTGAAAGCCACAAGTACACATTAACACCGATTGCATTCTTTTAGACAACTATAAGTTGATTGACACAGAAATCTGCTTTCCTTTTCCTTTTTTCTCCTGTTTCCTTTTTTCCCCCCTCTTATAACTTTTTTTTATAAATGATACATGCTTAATTCTAAAGCAAAGAAAAAGAAGTTTAAACGGTTCCTTCCAGTGTTTTGCAACCTCAGCCATTTAAAAAACCTGTAGATTTCAATTCCCAGAATTCCCCAGTCACCATGCTTGCTGGGCAATTCTGGGAGTTTGTGGTCCACAGATCTTAAAGTTGCCAAGGTTGAGAAACACTGCTTTAGACTGATAACAGTCCAGAGTTGGAGGAATTTGACATTTTCATTTCCATCTGATTGTTTCATTCAACTGTGCATCAGTTTATAGATTTGCTAGTCTCCTGGTGGACTTGCTTGTTTGAAAAGAAAAACCTACTATTGGATGTATGAGTCTGTGCACATGTAATTAGGATGCATGGTAAAAAATTTGTGTGAAAATACCTGGAGTAATGTCTGCAAATTCTGAGGATGGGGTGGGATGGCATGGGATGGGATGGGAGAAGACCTATACTAGGGATTCAAACCGCCGAACTGCCAACAAGCTCAGCGTCTTAGCCACTGAGCCACCTAGCCAGCTTAGTTGCTTTCCTACAGAAGTTTCATTATCAAACTGGGTAACATCATCATCATCAGAGGGAGGGAGGGAGGGAGGGAGGGAAGGAAGGAAGGAAGGAAGGAAGGAAGCCTTGGTGCTGTCGGAGCTTGGTTGTTTTCTTGATAATGTTTTTGTCAGGTTTCGATGCTATCTCAAAATAAATGAACTTCCAAACTGCCGATCTTTAAGGAAATTTTCTCTTTATTCGAGCACAGCAATCTGATCCTGACTCTTCGTGGTCAGTACTGACCTTTGCCCCCCAATCCCTCTCTTTCCGATCCCCAATTTTCTGCTTCTCATTGGCTATCTTCCAAGTCACTCTCCTGATTCCTTTTTCGTCAGATCACAGGAATGTCTCCCCCCTCCCCATCTCCGAGGAGACCAAATCTTCAAAGGGATTTAGCAGGCAAAAGTTCAGGCTTCTCCTCCCATTCTATGTCAGTGCTGAGACGCTGACAGTTTTATTATCAAACTAGGTATCATCAGAGGGAGGGAGGGAGGAAGGAAGGGAGTGAGCAAGTGAGCGAGCTAGCCTTGGTTCTGTCTCAGCTTGGTTGATAATGTTTCATTATCAAACTATGTGTCATCGGAGGGAGGGAGGGAGGAAGGGAGGGAGGGAGGGAGGGAGGAAGGAAGGAAGCCTTGGTGCTGTCAGAGCTTGGTTGTTTTCTTGATAATGTTTCATTATCAAACTATGTGTCATCGGAGGGAGGGAGGGAGGGAGGGAGGGAGGGAGGGAGGGAGGGAGGAAGGAAAGCAGGCTATAAACAGAGCATAAAACTTTCTCAGGGAGACACAGTGCTTGGGATGTCATCTTGCATCTTCAGTGAAGAAATATATCTTGGGATTTTGTGAAAGATATTCCAGATTTCCTAGGCATTTGAAATCTATGATAGGTCATTAGACCAAGTCTAATTTATATGCCACCTTTTTCTGAGTGCTCTCAACAATAGACCCACAAATTAGGGCACTCAAAAAAAAATACATGAAGCTCGCTTACGGTGAGCTTCAAGATCACATGTAGGTTTCTAACTGTATTGTCTCAATCCCAATCCAACATCTTAACAATCACCCTACCCTGAATTTTAATGATTATGTTCTTTCAAAGCCTGCAATTTTGTTCAGAAAAAAAAAAAATCAGGGGCTTCAATGTGAGATAGTTAAATTATTTTGCTTTCTGGCATCTTTGAATGATTAAGTACTTTCATTGAGTGACAAGCCCCATCTAATTGCCTTAGAACTTTCAAATTAATTTTCTATAGCTGTGTCTTAATTAAAACCTCATTAAATAGTTCTTATAAGAACGGAATCTTCATCAAAACAGCTGCATAGAAAGACAGTAACCAGAAAGGTGACATGTTACTACCAATAATGGATCAAGAGGGGATCAGGTGGTAGGCACGGTAATGACTTCAGTCATTGGCCACTGGCCAAATTCAAATGAATGACTGCACTTTTGCTGGTTCCTTGCTTGCTGGAAGGAATCTGGTTTAAATAAATCAAGATAGGAAAAGGCAGGGATTTTTTTTTTCTTCTTCAAAATCAAAAGTGCATTCTTGGGAGCACTTAAGTTTTTGTGCTGCCCTGGCTGAGCAATTTATACATGTAACATCTTTCTTTAAAAAGTTAAAATCCACCCGAACACCATGAAAATGTTAGGAGAAATAAAACTGAATAAAACATGCAAAGTAGGACTGTGCTGAGGTCAATCTCAGTAAAACATTTGTTTTTGGTTTGGATTGCATAGTCTTTCTACCAGTATCCTTAAGTGATTTAGAAGTGCAAAATCTTTCTGTTTTAATGGTTTGGTCTCATTTAACACAAGAAACTCAGGATCACTTCATGTATGATTTTTTTTCCCCCATGAGTGTCTATTAAGGACTAGGATGGGAGGTAATTTGAAATCTTGCTGTCAGATACTTTCTTCCAAGGGTTCTTGGACGATGCTTGTCTCTGTTTCCTAGCTCATGGAGCCAGTGTTTTCTGAAGACACTTCTGTGGTCATGTGACGAGCATGACTATATGCCGAGGTGCACAGAATACTGTTACGTTCCCACCAAAGTGATACCTATTTATCTACTCATGTTTGCATGCTTTCGAACTGCTAGGTTGGCAGGAGCTAGAGCAAGTAACAGGAGCTCACCCTGTCTCACAGCACTTGGGTCTCAAACTCGGACTGTCAGCTTTTCAGCTGACAAGCTCAGCATCTTTAACTGCTGAGCCATCGTGCCCCCTTAGGAGATAAATATAATGGTTGTCACCAGAACTTCCTGACTCTCTCTACTCTGCCTAGCTGTGCACATCTAGTTGGAGAGATCTTTCATCAAGGACTTCTTTAAGCGTGAACAAATTTTAAGTTGAGAATTCTTTTTTTCCCCCTGTTAAAATAAAAGGTATTGTTATCGTTTTGAGTTTCTGAGTCACTTTTTAGTTACTTTTAATATCTATGGAGATTCTTAGTCATCCAGGTCATGATTGTCCCAAAGGTGCTTTTTTCAAGAGCTAACTGGACTTCTTTGTTTTTCTTTGAAGACCTTTTGCTTCTCATCCAAGAAGCTCTGACTGGATGGTGGAGAATGGAAGGATTTATATTCCTTGCAGACAGGTGGTCATTTGTATTCTTTTAGCGAGTCATTGAGGCCACTTGGAGGTTTATTGCATCCTCAGGGTTACCTGAATAGTGCAAATAGGTGTGGAGCTTTATTGGATGCTGAAAGGACTGTATTGTAGACTGGAGAGAGATGATGTCGTATCTCTCCCACTCTGTTGAGAGAGGACTGTTCAATTTTGACATAGATGGCTTCTTTGACCCCTCTTTCAAACCAGCAGGCCTTTCTGTCCAAAATGTGGACTTTGCTGTCTTCAAAAGAGTGGCCTTTCAAATGCAGATGGGCTGCTGAATCTTGTCCTGATAGGTTTGTTCTCCTATGTTGTGCCATGCATTTATGAAGTGGTTACTTTTGATAATTTCACTTCGGAACTTGTTCCACTCTGTGTTAAGTCCCCCTCACATAGACAGACAAACATGAGGTGGAATCAGTAGTGAGTTCCACTTACCTTCGCTACCGGTTCGGAATTGGGAGCGCACGCACACACACTCGCTTCTTTTGCACACAGTGCTTCTGTGCGTGTGCAAAACCTTCTGCGCATGTGCAGAGTGTCTGTGATGATGTCCGGGCGGGTGGGCGGAACCTCCCACCACCGCCATTACCAGTTCTCCTGAACCGGGGCGAACCGTTAGAAACCCACCACTCAGTGGGATAGCACACATTTAAGACTAATGTTTTTAAGCCTAATGTTTCCTAGAGGTTGTTCCTTCAACACGCTCTGTGAAAGTGCATCATTAAAAATAGATGCAATATCCGAAGTACATAATTTAACCAATTAGCGGTTTTGCTGCCTGGTTTAATAACAGGTCTTCATTTTGTGTTTAAAATTAAATTAGAGATCAGACTGATTCAGGGCCATCCGCAACAAGGCAAGACTTCATCAGAATGATGAAATGTGTTGTGATAGAGCCGCAGTGGCGCAGTGGTTAGAGTGCAGTACTGCAGGCTACTTCTGCTGATCACCGGCTGCCAGCAGCTTGGCAGATCGAATCTCACCAGGCTCAAGGTTGACTCAGCCTTCCATCCTTCCGAGGTGGGTAAAATGAGGACCCAGATTGTTGGGGAAAAATATGCCGACTCTGTAAACCACTTAGAGTGGGCTGTAAAGCACTGTGAAGCAGTATATAAGGAAGTAGTGGGAGCCACTTACCTTCGCTACCAGTTCGGAACTGGGAGCATGTACGCTCATGCGTGGCACCTCTGCGCATGTGCAGAACCTTCTGCGCACGCGCAGAGTGTCTGTGATGATGTCTGGGCGGGTGGGCGGAGCCTCCCACCACCACCACTACCGGTTCTCCCGAACCGGGGCGAACCAGTAGAAACCCACCACTGGTCTAAGGGCTATTGCTATATCACAGCACAAGCTTTGTCCCTTATTTTCTGTGTGTGTGTGAGACACGTCTCAAGTGTAAGAAGGGTACAGTTTGCATTACAATAGTCCCATGCATGTTTGGCCAAGTGTTCCCTGTGAACTGATTATCACCTTGAAATTTTCCTACTCCAATACTGTGATGGCAATAAATAATGAGTTATTTACTCATATTTAGGATAGATCCATTGAAACCACGAACTCATAGGGTATTGGGGAACTGGAGACCCAGATTCAGATTTTATTTTTCCAACCCTATTAACTCATTGGATGACTTCATAAGCCTAAATAATTTCATAAGCTGGCTTTTGTAAGGATAAACTTTGACTTTATTATCTGGACAAAAGCCAAGAGGGACGCAAATAAAATGACCTAATACTCATACTTCCTGGAAATTTCAAAAATTGCAACCTTATAGCACTGAAGGGCACTTAGCTAGCAAAATCTGAGGTCATATTATCAAAAGTTTATTTTTGTCTTATAAATAAACCATTCTAGAAAGGCTGTGTTATATAGGAGAATAAATTATTTATTTATTTATTTATTACATGTATTTATATGCTGCCATTCTCCCGAAGGACTCAGGGCGGCGAACACAAGTTAAGAAACAAGAACAATAAAATCCCATTTTAATCCAAATTCATTAATAGTAAATAATAAAACCCGGAATCAGAGTCAGCCAAGTCTTCAAGTCCCGACGGAAGGAACAGAGATCAGGAGCCATCCGGAGCTCAGTAGGTAATTCATTCCAGAGGGTGGGAGCACCCACAGAGAACGCCCTACCCCTGGGCACAGCAAGACGACATTGGCTCGCCGTCGGAACCTTTAGGAGAGCAGTCCTATGTGAGCGAACAGGACGGTGAGAGGTAGGCAGGAGAAGGTCCTGCAAATATCCCGGACCTAAGTCATGTAGGGCCTTATAGGTAAGAACTAGCACCTTGAAGCGGACCCGGAGAACCACTGGTAACCAGTGCAGCTCACACAGGAGGGGTGTTATATGGGAGTAACGAGGGGCTCCCGTAACAACCCGTGCAGCTGCATTCTGGATCAGCTGGAGTCTCCAAAATTATTAAATTATTAGTATTGGCAAACATTCTAGTTTGCTATTGTTGAGATCAGAGAAAATCCAACCCATTTGTCAAGCATTTAGTTGGAACATCATATGAGGACAATGTCATATTCCCAGTATTTTGTAATAGGATCGATATATTCAAGTACTGATTTTTAAAGCAGTATTTACCTTACTGCCTCTTTGTGGCACTGTCTTATAGATTTGATTTTAAAAAGAAAAGGCCACTTGAATAGCCCCAAGACTAGGTTCCAGCAACATGCTAGATTGAGCTAAAATAATTATTATTTTATGGGTAATCTATAATTAGGTTCACAGTCAAACACAGACTGGTGAAATCTTAATACAGATGATTCAAGTCCTAACCAAGGATCTAAGAATTATTAGAATAGAATAGAATAGAATAGAATAGAATAGAATAGAATAGAATAGAATAGAATAGAATAGAATAGAATAGAATAGAATAGAATAGAAATTCTTTATTGGCCAAGTATGATTGGACACACAAGGAATTTGTCTTGGTGCATACTCTCTTGGTATACATAGTATCTGAGGATATAGGCAGTTCCGAGCAGAGTATGTAATTTTTTTTTTAATTAGGGTGTTCAGATCTGATAAATTCAATATTTCTAAATATAAAAGAAGTCTTTTAGGTATCACAATAAAAATGGATGGTTTTTTTTTCCATAAGCATTATTGTTATTATTATTATGGTTCAATCAGCAGGATGTTCAGACGGGATTTGGCATTTTTATCCACCTATCAAGTCCTTCCCAAGGATCTGAGCTAGGCAGATGTTGATGGTTGATGGTTGATGGTGTTAGAGGTATTATTGCAGGATGTAAGCTGTTCCTAGTAACATTGCCCTTTGTAATAGACTGGTGGTGTAATTGTCAATGCCAATACTGTTCAAGCGGTGCTCCAATTGTTTTGGGATTGCATCCAAGGTGCCTGTTACTATTGGTACTATCTTTGCTTTCTTTTGCCACAGTCGTTCTATTTCTATTTGCACATTATTATTTTCTGCTCATAATAATGTAAAGTCACACAGTTGGCAGTCCTTTAGCTGATATTGACCTTCATATACAGAATGTTCTAACCAAAAACTTAGGGTGTAGTAATGTGTCAGTGTAATATATGTTTGATCCAAGCAGTATCACTTTTTACAATTGACAGATTGAAATTTTGTGAATGCTCAGATTTTCTATCCAAGACTTTTTGGTGTGCCATCCAGTGCGCCAATAACTACTGGGACCACCACAGCCAGTTTATGCCATAATCTTTCAACTTCGATTTTCAGATCTTGATACTTTGTGATCTTCTCCAATTCTTTGTCTTCTGTTCTACTATCCCCCGTTATAATTTTTACAGATGTTCCAGTGAATTGTTTTGGTGACTATCTTATGTCATAGTTTATCATCAATTTGTACAATCCTCTTGCTCAAACTGAATATATGATCTATTGTTTCTTCTGCTTTTCATCACAATCTGAACTTTAAATCATTCAAAGATTTTTCAATTCTGGCCTTGATTGCATTAGTTTGAATATTGCATAGCCAAAATCTAAGCCTTCGGTTTCTTTTTTTTTTAATGTTCCAACTGTAAGTCATTGCCAGATTTTATCTTTATCCACTTTGCCCTCAATCTTTTGCAGACTTTGGCCATGAAATGCTTTTCCTTGCCAGAATTCTGTTCATGTTTTTATTACATTATTTCAGTGTTCACTTTTTGTTTCCTGTAGCTTTAGTAAGTCCCAATTTTTAAACTTGCATCAATGGATTTTCCCAGCATCTTGATTTTAACCTCAGGAATGACCTTTCTTATGTCTTCTGCTGGATGAAAACTAGAACATCAGATTTAGCTCTCAACGTTAGAATGAATTCTCTGAAAATAAAGCTTCCCTGTGTCCTAGTACAGCATGCCAATGAACCTTAGCAGATTTCAGTTTTTGCGTCTGGCATGTTGATTTTAAAGTTTCCATATTACAAATTCAACTGCCCATTTTTTTAAAGGGGCTTCCTTTATGAAAAGAAAATAATACTACTCTCCCTTCATCCCAGAATATAACACTGGAAAGCTAAGTTGCTGTCATAGCCAATAGATACCAAACTTTGAAGTTTTTTTCACACATACAAAAAACTTACACTAGAGGCATTCAGAGCAAGAAATAAACACAACCAACTCTCTTCTCCCTATCACTATGATATTGTGAACATGCTACAGATTATCAATAGTATTATACTTTGGGACATGGGAAGATAGATTTATTATTTACAGTGCTTACAATAAAATGCCTGGCCTGATAACAGATAACAGCTAAGCTGGCCTGTCCTAACTCCCATCTTTTAAATTTTTAAAATTTTTAATTCGTGATTTTACAAATTGGGTGTTTTAATCTGTGTTTCGGCCGAAATATTTAATAATTTTAAGGGATTTTTTAATATTTGTATTATCTGTATTTTATCTTGGCTGTTCACCGCCCTGAGTCCTTCGGGAGTAGGGCGGTATAGAAATTTGATTAATAAATAAATAAATAAATAAATAAACCATGGATCTCAAACTTGCAGCTTATCTTTGGGCTGTGGGCAATTGTCCACAGATCACAACACATTAGGCAGTGAGAATGTTGGCTTGTAAACCCAGGGCACTAAGAACAGGGTAGAGCTGCAGGCTGGGAAGACATCCAGACAGAAGAATGGGACAGTCTCTGACCTCTGTCGAACTTGATAGGCCTCCCAGCATCAGCAGGAACTGGTCAGACAGGCACACAGTCACTAAACGGAGGCTTGTCATGCTGGGCAGCACCACTATTAGAGAATCCATATCTGTTCTCACACTCCATTACAGATGTTGCTTCTTAGGAAACACAGAATGAATAATGGGAAGGTGAGGTTTAACTGTGGAAGGTGGACCAGGAATCTAGGGTTGCTCAAGAAAAGGAGGCAGGCAAAAAGAAGACCAGGCCTAGCCACCCCAGCACATGGGTTGCTCTGCTTAAAAACACTGGCGGTTTTTAAGAAGAGATTGGACAACCACTTGTCTGAAGTGGTGAAGGGTTTCCTGCTTGAACAGGAGATTGGATTAGAACAGCAGCCCCCAACCTTTTGGGCACCAGGGACTGGTTCCATGGAGAAAGGTTTTTTCGCAGATGGGACTTACCTTGTTTGCGCAGGACAGTTGCTAGCATGCCACACCCCGGTGCCAGTCCATAGACCAGGGTTTGGGGACTCCTGGACTAGAAGACGTCCATGGTCTCTTCCAATCTGTTATTCTGCTAGACAAGGAGAAGGAAACCAAAAAGTAAACAGCTCTATGGGAATCTGTGGCTTCTACTCTCTGCTGGCAAGCCTCTATTGGCTCTCTTCTAGATATTGTGTCTTCTGTTTGGCACTCAGCCAAATGGTTACAAAATTGAGCCTCTAACTTTTAGTAAGTGAGGTTCAGCATCCTAAATATGGGGAAGAGAAAAAGAAAGGTGGGAATTGGAAGTAAGGCAGGGAAGAGGAGGGAATGTCTCTTAAGATCTTCCTGCAAACTTGGTATATTCAAGCTTGTCCCACCACCTGTATAAGTTCATTAGTACTTCATTGGTGTTTGAGAAACAGGGTCAAGTGAAAGGGTGCGGGACAAACAACAACTAATTCATAAGCATTCCATTGGAGGCAAAAATCCAAGGTTATCTTTCCAGAAGCCATGGTGGCGCATTGGAGGCAAAAATACAAGGTTATCTTTCCGGAAGCCATGGTGGCGCAGTGGTTAGAGTCAGTACTGCAAGCTACTTCTGCTGACTGCCGGCTGCCTGCAGTTTGGCAGTTCAGTTGCCACCAGCTCAAGGTTGACACAGCCTTTCATCCTTCCGAGATCGATAAAATGAGGACCCAGATTGTTGGGGGCAATATGCTGACTCTGTAAACCGCTTAGAGAGGGCTGTAAAGCACAGTGAAGCAGTAAATAAGTCTAAGTGCTATTGCTATTGCTATCTATAATACCACCCTTCTTTTAAAACTTAGATGTAGCATCACCTCAGGTTATTTTCTCACAGACACTTTACCCTTCTGTTCACACGTGCAATGATCTTGTCTCTTTCCCAACTTCTCCATTCATACCATTGACATTTGGTGATTAGGTAGCAGCTGCCTTCTTCAGGACTATATACCGTGTTTCCCCGAAAATAAGATCCTGTCTTATATTTTTTTGAACCCTGAAATAAGCGCTTGGCCTTATTTTCGGGGAGGTCTTATTATTTGGGGGCACATAGAGGAAACCAGAGGAAATGGCGGGGACTGGCTGTGCATGCGTTTAAATATTTTCGGGGAAGGCTTAGTTTCAGGAGGGGCTTATTTTAGTGCATGCGCTCAAAAGCCCGATTGGGCTTATTTTAGGGGAAACGGTATCAACTTAACTGCAAAACCTGAATGGGTACGAAAATAGGTCCAAAGCAGGTGGACCTTATTATATTATTAAGGCAAAGCAAAAGTTCGTGGTTTTGATGTGGTTTCTTTGGTTAAGCTGAGCTCTTTTGCATATCAAAGGGTTTCTCTGCAAGCCTCTCAGAAGGGACCCTTACTAGCTTTTGGGAGAGTAAGTTCCCTAGTTTTTGTACATTCAGTAGTAGTTACAACAGGTTTTGATCATGCACTGGACACATGTAGGAACCTGTTCCAGGAATTGGGATTGATAGAGGATCAATTAAATCAAAGGAATGCAGCAGTTTTATTTCATTAGAGAAGGATCACATTGTGTAATGAAGGAGATTCAAAGGGATGCTTTACTTAAATCATTATTGAAGCAAAGCTTTGCTCTTCCCTAGGCATTAATTTGGCAAGAAAAGATGTCAGTTTATTGCTACCACAAAGTGTCTTTTGAGTGGGTTTAAAAGTGGGGAAATTCCAAAGGCCCATCATCATATTGTTCCAGAGCCTGGCAAATAATAATTTTAGCACGGCACATTAAGTTAGTTATTTTAAGCAAAGTGAGTTAAGATCATAGAAAAGGTATATTACAGCTTTCGTTCTGAGCCATACTTATAATAATATTTACATCTTGGTTGTAGAAGTCGGTCCCCTCTCCCCTGGGCTTTTGCTGGAAAACGTTATTAAAATAGGCAATTTTTGAATATTTTATAGCGCGCACACTTTTTTACAAACTAGCTTCAGAAGTTCAGGGCAGATGAAAAGCATTGAAAAGGGACATATTTTTAAACTGATTTGCTAAATATAAAGTAATCCCAGTGGTGAAATCCAAATTTTTTTATTACCGGTTCTGTGGGCATGGCTTGGTGGGCGTGGCGTGGCATGGCTTGGTGGGCATGGCTTGGTAGGCATGGCAGGGGAAGGATATTGCAAAATCTCCATTCCCACCCCACTCTGGGGCCAGCCAGAGGTATTTGCCGGTTCTCCAAACTGCTCAAAATTTCCGCTACCATTTCTCCAGAACCTGTCAGAACCTGCTGGATTTCACCCCTGGGTCCTCAATTTATGGCCACAATTGAGCCCCAAATTTCTGTTGCTAAGGGAGACATTTGTTAAGTGAGTTTTGCCCCATTTTACAACCTTCCTTGCCACAGTTGTTAAGTGAATCACTGCAGTTGTTAACAGTTGTTAAATAAATCTGGCTTCCAGATTTGACTTGGCTTGTTAGACGATCGCAAAAGGTGATCACCTGACCCCAGGACACTTCAACCATCATAAATATGATATCTGTTGCCAAGCATATGAGTTTTGATCACGTGACCGTGCTGCAGTGGTCATAAGTGTGAAAAACTGTCATAAGTTACTTTTTTGCCGTTGTATCTTCAAACGGTCACTAAACAAATTGTTGTAAGTCGAGGACTAGCCATATTTCAGCTTCGTATTGTCTTGCACACTGTCTAGGTCAGGCCCAGTATGGAAAAAAAGGCAGACTCCGAATCTTTCGGAGTAACACGTTTATTTTGGATCCTAACAAAGGTGGGTCCTCCCATAAGGCTGGAAAAGGACCACGTCCAATGGTTCAGTTAGCATTTATATTTTACTAACTGGATACCCATGCTTCGCTACGAAACCATGTGATCGGGTGGCGATTCATAACAACCTGTTGCCTGCTGTGGAGAATGATATCTCTCTTCTCAAAATCCTACCTGACAATGAGAACAGCCACTTCTGTAGTTGTGAGGGCTTTGAAACGACTCTCGGTGCTCTTCAGAAGGCTTCCTATCGGCATTAATCACCACTTAGAAGTCCTTGTGGCCCTTAGGAACAGAATTAACAACAGCCTTAAGTTCCAGAACATACTTGTGTTCACGCAGCAACTTCTGCAGTTGGCTAACCAGTTCTGAGTTAACATCTGGGTAGATTCAACAACGGATGTCCCTCTCATTGTCATCATCACCAACAAAGTATATCTAGAGAAATGAAGGCTGCTGCTGAGGCCTTGTCCTGATGCTCCCTATCCTGTGGTAGACCTGCCCCTGCATTTTGAATGTTGGCATAAAATTTCCCTCCTTCACTTCTCTGGCTCCAAAAGACGTCATTTGGAAGCATCCGTTGTACTTCTGGGCAGCAGAAAGAAAGTGCTTTGCCATTGGATGCTGGTGGGCGAGAAGGCTGTGTAAGGGTTCAGAGGAGGGATGAAGGGGAGAAAGCTGGATTTTACCACCGCAGCAGCACATCCTGGGAGTCTCATCCTGCCACTTCAGGGCATGGCACCAGGCACAGAGTAACCAAGATTTGAGATCAACAACCTTTTCCCTGGAGTAATCAATCTGAAGTTCATATTTAACACCAGACAAATACTAATTAGTCCAAGGCATTGATCTGGTTTGTGATATCTTTTCATTGTATTTAGCTGTAGCTGGCTGATTAATATAAGGGTTATTAGATGCATACATTTTTACAGCCTCTCTATTGACTTCGGGATGACTTTGACAATGCTTTTTTGCAGCTTCCCTTACTTGTGTTTTCCTAATCGCATCTGTAAATTTTTTCCTGCATTTTTTTCCTCTTTTCCCTTTAACTGGTGTTACAGTAGAAGGAACAGATTCGTCTGAACTGAGGAGGTCAGTGTAAGAAGTGAGTTGGGGCTGGGACACTATGCAGGAGAAATTCGGTTCACAATCTGTTTGTCAGGGTTCCAAGGAACACCTCCAACGAAATAAAGCTCTGAGGCCTGAGGTTCCTCAAAGTTCCAATTTATTAGAGATGTCATGTTGGCACATCTGGGAAAACCCGAATCTGAAAGCTTCCAGGTTTTCCACACCCAACTGACAGTTCACAGCCCTGTCCCACACCCACAAGTTCATCACATTGTCCAATCAACTCTTCACACTCAACTGGATACAATCTTCAGGCAGTCTCCATCAGACGCAGGCAAAAGTCCTTGAATACTGAATGTTGTTATGATTAACTTTCTACCGCTTCAACAACAACCCCCTCCCAACTTCCCCAGATAAAATATGTGGCAGTTAAGAAGGGAAAAAAAATTGTCTTCCAAAACTGACACTGTTGGCTCAGTGGTGGTCGGTGATTGAAACTCATAAGGGAATATCTCTCCCACTGCCTTGAGTCTTGAAGCAGTTCCATACGTGGAAGGTGTAGACATTTTGGTGAAGTAGGGACGTTTAGTACTATAAGGAGCCCCAGATTGCTCCTGAGTGAAGGAGTGGAACGTCTGCCAGTTTGAACTGAGGTAACGGAATGTGAGGCAAGTGGCAGTTGGAACTTTTCAGGCAGGGAGGGGGCATAGAACGTCTAACTCCTTAGCATCAGAGCATGTTAATATACTGTATATGAATATATTGTATATGAAATACTAATGATCTGATGGTCATTTCAAAAAATCATTTCTTAGCGAGCACCTAGAAGCCAAGAGGAGTGCCAAATTTCAAGTTTGTAGGCTTTACCGTTCTGGAGATTTTGTGATGAGTGAGTGGATTTCGCTTATATATATATAAATTAGTTACATCAGTAAGGAAGTACAAGTTGATTACAGAGGAAACGCATATTATCTGTAAAACAAAGCAGTTACCAAAATATCCTCATCTTGTTAATGGACATAAGCTGTATCAGCAAAGTTTATTTAAAAAAGCTCATATGTTTTCCAGGTGCTTTCCAAAATAGACCAGAGCAGTTTCCTCTAAGGCACGGGTGTCAAACTTGTTCGTGTCATGTGACATATTGTGACGTTTTTTTTCCTTTGCGGAGCTGAGGTGGGCGTGGCCTGTGCGTGACGCATCCAGCCTGCAGGCCGCCTATTTGACATCCCTGCTCTAAGGCTATTCTCACACTTCCTCAGACATCCATCCCCCAATTCACACAATTTAATATAGAGACTTTTATAGAAATTACTTAGGTCACCTGACGTACTATATTTTCCCATTTTCAGATTTTGTGTACAGGGGAAAGCATATTTCTATCATATTGTTCTTCTTTTTTTATTATGCATTTCATGTAAAACTTAAAGTATGTCTGGTTGATTTTCTTATGACTGACTCCCAGCTACATCTATTGAAGAATCACTAAAAAAAAAAATGGTACAAAAAAAATGATAGAAAACCCGTTTTCACAAAAACATTTTTTGTTTGTTTGAGATACAATAAATATTCCATGACTGTTTGGTTAAAATACAGTTTCTCCCAGTCCTAATAAAAACCGTAACAGCCTTCTAAAGACACATCTTAAACACAACAGTCTTGCCAAAGAATCTCGGTGAATTTCACTGTAATAAAAACAGAATATATGAGAGTCCTAAGACTCTTTGTAGCAAATTCCCTTAATTAATTATGTGTTATGTGGGAAACTACTTTATTTTCTAGAACTTGCACCTGCTGCCATTAATTGCAGGCATTAATCACTCCAAAATTTCGATTGCCATTCTCAGATCTTTTTGATCTGCATGGGCTTCAAAAAATTTAGCGAGGGGTTCTCTGCCTGGTTGCCATGGTGGGTGTGGCCGAGTCAGCCTCCTGCTCCCCAGAGCGGGAGGGGGCATTTTTGCCCTCCCCAGGCTCTGGAGGCTTTGCTGAAGCCTCCAGGAGGGTGAAAACTGCCCCCCCCCCCCGTGTTCCAGAAGCTCTCTGGAGGCCAGAAATGGGCCCTTCCCGAACTTCCAGTAGGCCTTTTTTTTCGCCCTCCCCAAGCCTCCACACGTGCCCTGCATTTACCTGCATTCAAAACAGGCCGTGTGGGGACTCCTGGGAGGGGAGGGGCCAGCCAGGAATGGGATTTGGGAACCGCACAGAATCTTAGCTAGAGGTTCTCCCAAACCCCTGCGAACCCCCAGCAGCCCACCCCTGATCTGCTGTTCCATGAAGAGACCGGGGGAATGTTTGAAGCTGACTATGTTCTGTGTTGTAGTATCCTGTTTTTCCAGCCCTTTCCCCGATACATCTTCTGCAGTGTTCTACAGCAAAAAAATCACAGGAATTGTGGATCATCGTTGGGGGTGGGGCGGGGGGTGGGGGAAATGGAATGTTGTGGTGTTATTATAGCCACCCAATGGATTAATGATGATGATTGATTGATCGATTGATTGATTGACTCACAAGCACTAATATGAGCATCATGACTGTTTTCAGCCAGGAAAGGAGTATGTTTGAAGCTGACTATGGTTCTGTGTCGTAGCACCCTATTTTTCCAGCCTTTTCACTATCCAACACACTTTCTGTGAGGATTTTGTAGTCTTCTACAGCAGAAATAACAGGAGTGGTGGATTATCCTTGTGGAACAAAAGATAGAATGTTATGGTATGATGATGATTACAGCCATCCAGGATTAATGATGATGATTGAT
Source organism: Pantherophis guttatus (assembly GCF_059756535.1). Classification (NCBI taxonomy): domain Eukaryota; kingdom Metazoa; phylum Chordata; class Lepidosauria; order Squamata; family Colubridae; genus Pantherophis; species Pantherophis guttatus. Next base: position 12,591,209 of record NC_142068.1, read on the forward strand.
TGATTGATTGATTGACCGATTAACAAGCACTAATATGAGTATCATGACTGTTTTCAGGCAGTAGGTGAGACCTTGAAGAAAAAGTGGCTGTGGCTTCAAAAATGCAAGCTGATCTTTGCAGTGGTGGGTTTTTTTCTCCTCCTGTTCCGGACATTTCAAAAACATCGCATGTTTTCTAATGCATCTTTTCCGACTGACGAAACTTGCTTTTATTCCAACCTTCAGCACGAAAGGCGTGCGCTCTTTTGCCAAAACCGCATGTTATTTACCGCTAGTGCAACAACAGCCCCATGTATATAAATATATATATCGCATCGAAGGATACTGCCACAGAGTGAATCATACATAAAACTCTGCACATTTGGCCAGATAATTTTTTGTTAACGCTTAGCAAGCAGAATGTGCTTTTCATCGGATAAAATACCACATCCCGATTATAATTCACAATACTGTGCATTTTGCAGTTTGGGCATAACAGAAGTGTGCAAAGGGAAGGAGCATGCTTAGATTTGATGTATTTTATATGAGCATGCTTTGGACATGACTGGAGATTCTTGTATCTTATTTCAAAATGTTAAGTCGGATGCCAGTGTTATTCAGAACTGTGGTTCCTTGATGGCACTTTATAAACAACAAACAAAATTTTATTGCTATTTTATACTGTCAAGCGGACTCAGCTTGACTTGGATGGAATGAAACAACATTGCCTTAAAATCTGATATGTAGATGTTGCTAATAAAGATACAGGTGCCACATTTGTGGCTTTCCATGATTTTATTTCCAGTTACATTCTACATCATAATTCCTACTTACAAAAATAAGCAGATGAAATAATGGCAATAAGCAGAACCTAAAATGTATATATCAAATACTTTGGCCACCTAATGAGAAGGAAGGACTCACTGGAGAAGAGCCTAATGCTGGGAACGATTGAGGGCAAAAGAAGAACGGGACGACAGAGAACGAGGTGGCTAGATGGAGTCACTGAAGCAGAAGGCGTGAGCTTAAATGGACTCCAGAGGATGATACAGGACAGGAAGGCCTGGAGGAATGTTGTCCATGGGGTCGTGATGGGTCAGACACGACTTCACAACTAACAACAAAAAAATGTATATAAAACTATACCGTGTGCCAGAATACTTCCATTTCTTGTACAGTGCACCATAAGTCACATTAAGGGAATTTGTGTGTTGCCTTTATGGAAGAGTTCTTGCCATCCAAATTCATTTTGTTTGTTTTGTAACCTTAGTTCTAGACTGCTACTGCCTGTCCCCATCTCACATTTCTCCACCCAAGTTTCTTGCACAATAAGGGAGCCAGACATCAGCAAATTTCCCAAATTCGTAATCCCGTGAAGACCTGTGTGGATATTTATTTATTTATTTATTAATTTAATTTGTATACCGCCCTTCTCCCGGAAGGGACTCAGGGCGGTGAACAGCCAAGATTAAAAAACATACAAATGCAAAAGTTAAGATAATTAAAAGAATTAAATCATTGGCTACCCAAATTTAAAACCCCAAATCCATAAAATTTAAAATCCCAATTAAAAACCATTTAGGCTAGGCCGGCTTGATGAAATAAAAACGTCTTCAGGGCTTTACGGAAGGTCCGGAGGTCCGGGATCAATCGTATTCCAGGAGGCAGCTCATTCCACAGGGCGGGTGCCCCCACAGAGAAGGCTCGCCCCCTGGGGGCCGCCAGCCGACATTGCCTGACCGACGGCACCCCGAGGAGGCCCTCTCTGTGAGAGCGTATTGGCCGGTGGGAGGTTATCGGTAGCAGCAGGCGGTCTCGCAAATACCCTGGCCCTAAGCCATGGAGCGCTTTAAAGATGAGAACCAACACCTTAAAGCGCACCCGGAAGACCACCGGGAGCCAATGCAGCTCGCGCAGGAGAGGTGTTACGTGGGAGCGCCACGTCGCTCCCATAATCACCCGCGCAGCCGCATTCTGCACCAGCTGGAGCCTCCGGGTGCTCCTCAGGGGGAGCCCCATGTAGAGAGCGTTACAGTAGTCCAGGCGTGACGTAACCAAGGCATGAGTGACTGTGCACAAGGAGTCCCGATCCAGAAAGGGGCGCAACTGGCGTATCAGGCGAATTTAACTTCCTTTTCAGCAACAGAGATGTTGAAAAGAGAGCCGATGAAGAGTAGACACTCTTCAAGTTCCTTTCTGAATACCCTTTGCCAACATTCTTGCTGAACAGGAAAGTGTCCATGTCTAAATTAGTACCCAATGTAATCATTTCAGTATAGCAGAAATTATTTGAAGATGCCTAAAAATTTACTCAAGGAAAAAATGGTTCTGTGAAGTTCTAGCAAATAGAGGCCTTGTACCATTAGTCTTACTCATGGCATTCATGCTATGATTAAGTAGCTATATGTTTGTGCATATCAAGGATTATAATCAAGGATTATACACACACACATATGGCAATTTTTAATATATAGTTGACGTCCTTAGGGCTCTCTGAGCTTGGCTGTTTTCCTGCAGATGTTTCAACTGTACTGATGATATTACCTAATTTGGTCATGAAACATCTGCAAGAAAACAGCCAAGCTCAGAGAGCACCAAGGACCCCTCATTTCAACCCTGAGCAACAAATATCCTCCTTTATTGATAGTTGATATCAAAGAACCCATTATAGCCCTATCAGGAGGATAGAAGGATAGTTATAATTCAACTCACTGAGGTGGATATTGCTGTCTCCTGTTCTGCTCCAGCTACGGACCCCAAAGAATGCAGCACACACAAACTCTATACAAAGCTTATTTTACTCAAATAACTTAGTCTTTATCATTCAAAGGCTGTTAATGAACTGTCTTAACAGCCTACCAGAATTCTAAGATAAGGTAATCACAATCTTACTAGAGTTGGCAGAAAGCCCAGAAGTAATTTTGCAGACGCGAAGGCGAGTGAACTAAAGTTGTTCTCTACAGCTTGTTGCAAGCGGTGTTCCTTCTTAAATAGGCTAAGGGAGTGGCCAATTAGCCCCAAGCCTTACTCTCGAGGAGACCTCCTCCTGAGGAGCCACTCCTGCCTTTTGGCAGCTCTGCGCACCTGTGCATTGAGAAGAGGCTCCTCCTCTTCGTCCTCTTCACTTAAGGGAGCTTCTGGAGGTTCTGAAGGCCCTGGCTGAATCCCTGCCTCTGGCACCACATCTTCTCCAGCCTCCTCACTGTCCAACTCGAGCGCCAGCTGCAACAGCTGCTGATGCAGCACCACACCAGCCTCCTCGTTGTCGGAATCAGCTACAATCTGCACAGGCTGCTGACGGGCCACAACATCTCCATGCAAAGGATAACTCAAGAATAATAGTCAATACTTAACATAGCTAAACTATTACCGTAATCTTTTGCTCCTGTTGACTTCAGGTAGTCTTTGACTTACAACCATTCATTTAGTAACTATTCAGAGTTACCACAAAAGGTAACCTGCAACCTGTGTCCTCGCATTTACAACTGTCACAGCATCTACACAGTCACATGATCAAAATCCAGGCGGTTGAGAACTGGCATGTATTCATGGCAGTTGTGGTCATAAGTTGAGGACTACCTGCAGTCAGATTTGACCTGACATTAGGGGATCATAATTGCATTATATCATCAATCAGGAGGACATCTGATCAACGTTGTCACATTACTGCACAGGACTTCATCACATATACACAGCACAATTATACAGTAGTGGCCAAAATTGTGGGAACCTTTTGGGGAAAGTGTATTTTCTAAAACTAGCTAATAACACCACTTTTTTTTTTTTTGAGTAGTACCATAAAATTATATATCAATGGAAAGATAATTTAATCAAGAATGTAATGCAATAACATTTATGAAGGATTTGCTATTATAATAGCAGTTATAGTATAAAGAAAAAAAGTGAAACACGTAGAACAAATGAGTTATACAAAAACAATCACCATAGAAAAAATGAGATATACAAAAATGATCACCATGTCAGTTAATACTTAGTTGGGTAACCTTTAGCATAAATTACGGCCTTGCAACATCTTCCCATGGAGTGAACCAAGTCTTTTAGTTCTGCAGTTGTTACAATGTGAAACCCAAGATTGAATGATTGCTTCTATTAACTGGGTTTTATTGCTGGGTCGCTTCTAACTAACCAGTTTCTTTAGTCGGCTCCATAGATTTTCAATTGGGTTAAGGTCTGGGCTATTCCCAGGCCATTCCAGCAGTAGAATATGAAACTCCAAAAAAAAAAAAAAGCTATCAAACCTCAAAAATACACTTCTCCCAAAAGGTGTCCACAATTTTGACCATGACTGTACATTCAAAGAAACTTCTGAGACCTACACGGTTTTACAATTGCATCAGAAGGAATTTAAAAGTTGTAATAGTGTTTGATTGATACATGACCTCTCTTTTCTGTTGTAAGCAAGAAAGACAGAATTGAAATTCTGCGATATTGAACTAAAATGGTTTACAACGGGGAGCATTAGCTTAAAACATGCAAGATGATTATTTAAAAACGACGATTTTTATTATAGTCATGCGGTGCATCTGAATACGGTGGGTCACCACTGGCATTAGATATCAAAACCCAGCTTGAAGAAAGTTTTTGCTGTCATCAATATGGTTTTTCCCAGAGAAGTTCCTTGGTTCCTTTCTCCATCTTTACTTTTTTTTAAAAAAAAATGAATTTTAGAATTGCTTTGTCTCCTGAGGCAACACATATTGTATCTGCGTTTTGTTATTGTGTTTTAAGAAGGGAGTCATTGCATTCTCTAGAGCAGGGGTCCCCAAACCCCAGGCTGCGGCCTACTACCAGGCCATGGCCTATTCAAAACCAGGCCGTGTGAGTGGCGGGCTGGAATGCACACGCGTGCAGCTCAACTTGCTCACTCACACGGTCTGGTTCCCCTCCACTTCCCCCTCCCCGGCCAAGCTACAAATATTGGGGACTGCTGCTCTAGAGAGAATTAAATTAATCTCTCTTTCTCTCTCTCTCTTTTATTTAATTTTATTTTTTGCAAATATTGGCATGCCACTCTTGATGTTCTAGTAATCATCATACTTCTTCTTCTTTCTTTTTTTTTTTTTAACAATTCAATTTCAGAGGAAAATACTGCCATATGCCAATGGGTAGCTTCTGCCCCAGTAGGAGATTAAGATACTTTTTTAGCTAACTGTGCCATGCAGTTGATGGTTAAAATTATCTTAAGATAATTGGCCAACTGGAGCTTTCATTACATGACAGGTGATGGGAAATGAACTGTATTATATCCCGATTTCTGGTCTCCTAAGAAAAGACGACAAAAGACACAATGGAAGAAAGCAGCAACCTGATAAATTTATATGACTGTGTTAATGATGCATTGATGCAGATTCTTTGAAGTCTTTCCAGGACTAACAACAATGAAAGGGTTCAGCATGATGGTATTTGCAAATAAGAATGGGGAAAAAAATGTTCATAGTGATTTAAATTCTTCTTCAATCAATACCACACATGGTGTCCAATCCTACAACTTTAACTTTGATCTGGCATCTTGTTAACCTAGCAAACCCTCCTCATTAAGCACAATGTTTTGAAATAGTCATATACAGGTAATCCTCGGCTTACAATAGTTCATTTAATGACCATTCAAAATTACAATGGCACTGAGAAAAATGACTTATATGACCATTTTCACACTTATGACCGTTGCAGCATCCCCAGAGTCACTTGATCAAAATTCAGATGCTTGGCAACTGACTCACATTTATGACGGTTGCAGTGTTGTGACAAGCAAAGTCAGTGGGGAAGCCAGATTCACTTAACAACCATCTTACTAGCTTAATAACTGCAGTGGTTCACTTACCAACGGTAGCCCCCAAAAAAGTCATAAAATGGGGCAAAACTCATTTAACAAGTGTCTCACTTAGCAGGAATGTTGGGCTCAATTGTGGTCGTAAGTTGAGGACTACTTGTACATTACTTTGTGTATCTCACTGCAACTTGGAGAGATAGGCCTTCTTGACCTCCACAACCATCTTAAATAGATCAAAATTATCTTTTTACGGAGAAAAAGAATCTCTGAGATTCAGACTGGAGGCTGATTTATAATTTAACCCACGGCAGTAAGTGGTCCAAATATTCATCCCGAATATTGTATAAATGAAATGATGAAACTGCAGCCCAATGGGAAACAAAATATAGGAGGATTTGGCTATTTTTAAGGGGTGGGGAATTTCCTATGGACTTTGGTGTGCTATAAGATGTGCTTCTAAAATGACTTGGCCAGGGAAAATCTTAAATATAATATAATTTTAACCTGAACTTAATTCAATCATCCCAATGGATTTAAACCTATCCTCTTACTGACCCAGGAAAATGACAATTGAGCAGCAAATTCTGGAGGCCACATTAAGGACATGTCCCACCAAAGGTAGCTCCAAGATTTCTGGTTAGACACCATGAAAAATTGCTTTAAATAATCCATTGTATCATCGATGGAAAATTGAAACGGGATTGAAACAAACGATTATCTCTTGGAAAGTGATCAAGTATGTTGGATTGGACACCTTGCATCTATATAAATACATATTACATCTTATTGTTAACAGCGGTGCCAATACCTGTATGATTGCTTAACTGCTTTTAAATTTTCATTTTTGTTTCCAGCACCAACAAGTTGCTTCCACTATTTTACATGTTAGTTTAACTTCTTGCTTTGTGTGTGTTTGTTTGGTGGGAGGAGATGAGGAAGGGAATTGAAATTGATGATAATAATGTCATATTAAAGCTATTTCTACATCTGTAACAGGAATGTCATACGTTTCCTCCTGACACAAGTCATTGTTGATTTCACTATTATAGGGGAAAGGCTCTAGGGCGGCAGATAAGGCTGTTGCCATGGTGATGAAGGAGATACCGAGGGAGGAGTCTCCGGAGGAAAAACCCCTCCTTACTATGAAATCACAGGTGGGCAGAATGGTCTGGATTTGAAGGAGGAAGCTGGCGTATTTCAATGCAAATGGAGATCAACCGTTAGTAGAGCTACCATATTTTGGTTGCAAACACTCAGGCACTAGGTGGCAGTAGAGAAGTATCATTTTAGTATCTATTTGCTGCCATCTTGTGGTCAGTGGTTCTCTTCCACTGAGATATGGTAGCTCAATCACTTTCTAGAAGTCTTCCATTCTTCATGACTTCTATGTTCAATTAGACCTCTCTCTCCCTCTCTCTCCCTCTCTCTCTCTCTCTCTCTCTCTGTGTGCTTTCTCTTATTCTTGCTGTACCTTTTTCTTTCTTTGTTTTCTCTCCCGCTCTCTCTCTTCCTCTCTCTTGTTCTAACTTTATCACCACACTGGGAGAGAGCTATTTAAATCCACATATTCTTCATCCAAATTACACTGAAGGCATATTGGCAAATAATAATAATAATAATAATAATAATAGGTGAAAAATGTTAAATTTTTAAAATCACCTTGCTGATATGTTTTAACAGAATATTTTCACCTGTATCCTTTACAAAAAAAAAATAAACTATATCCAGCATTTATTTATAGATATATTTATATGATTTCTTCTTTGGCATTGCTCTCAGGGTCCGGCTTACAGTATTATAATATTATATGCAATATATTGTTACAAGATTTTTCAAAGAAGTATGTAAGACCTAAAATATAGTATAAAGCAGAGAAAAACATTACTTCTGGTTCCCCATTTCACATATTCTGCATTAATGTTGGATTTTTTTTGAAGGCAGGTGTTCGAAGTAAAATGGCTTACGTAACAAGATTGTGCATGTTAGTCATTAGCAAAGCATCTAAAACTGTTCAAAATTACCAGCTGTGATCCATGCTGTCCATAGTTACATAAAGTAGTGATATAAATTAACATTAATGGCAAAAAGATAAAAAACATACTTGGTTTGTTGAGTTTTGTGCCGTACTTCACAGTATTTAATACTTTTGAAATAGTCATGTTTACTGATTTCTACCACCCCTACCTCCTTCACACAAGTCCACCATGTTGCATGTGGAGGCCATTTTTCTCTAGAATGTTCTGTTTGCTGTGGCTCATGCGAGATCTTATCCAAATTGTACCCAATTGTCTTCAGTTTTGCAGTTTGCAGTTCTCAACCTTAGAAAAGCTAGGTTATATGTTAACAGATTAAATGAAACATGGCAAAACTGAAGAAGTGTTTCTTCAAAAGCCAACAATCAAACAAGCAATCTAATGACCAATCTATTTTGTTGAAACAGTCTGCTTTAGTAATCAATATATGAGACTTCAATCTTATAACTTAAAGCTAAGGTCAACAGGAATGAATGTCCTTAACTTTCTAATTCCTAGTGTGACAGGACATTAAAAAATATTGGTTCTTTTTTAAGAACTAATATTTGCACATAGGATATAAATATTATTATATTATATTATATTATATTATATTATATTATATTATATTATATTATATTATATTATATTATATTATATTATATTATATTATATTATATTTTAATTATATCGTATCATATATCATATCATTACATTACATTACACTACACTACATTATTAATTATTGTTTCATTATAAGATAAAAATGCAGAAAAAACAAAAGTTAGAAAACTAAGAGGAGAGAGAAAATGCAGAGAGAAAAAATAGTGATTTCTGACTTTTTCTGTGCAGTGAAATACAAACAAATACTTCAACCTTTTGTTTTACATTTCACAACATTTCAAGCCATTTCTATAATAACGAAGTCATTCTAATCATGAAAATCTAAAATCAAGTTTCCATTTTGTTTCACATTGGCATTACTTTTGAATCTATACTGTGATTAGCATTAGGTATGATTTATTAAAACAAGTTGACTTCTCACTGTTCATTATTAGGAAACTGCAGTTAAAAGTAAACATATGGGTTTGATTCTAAAGCTCTGAATATGATAAACCAGAATATTAAATAGTTATTCAGTAAAATGTGGATAGCTAACAAGACTTGGGCGGAATAAATGGAGATATTTGATTCAGATCCCTAAGGTAAAACGAATAACATTTCGCATTTGGAGGAAATTGCTAAATTTAGTGTTACAATATAATCTCAAGGATTTTTCAGTAGTTTAATTACATATTGGCATTAATTGCATCTTTCATCTGAATGCATGACAAATGGAGGGAAAAATAGATTGTCACAGGATGCAGTAATACTAAGGGATTAGTATTAGTATACAGGAAGGGCTGTACGGAACAGTCTGGCCAGGGATCTCTTGTTAAATTAATCCTTATAATCAACTATTTTAATTAAGGTTCTGAATTGTACTATGTATGGACCCTCATGTGCCTTTGCCAGACTTAAATATTAACTCTGTAATACTGTGATTTTTTTTTTAGACTTTCTGCATCAAAATGTGGGCCGTGGCTCTAAATTTTGGTTCCTCCCCTAGTTATTGGATCAATACTCATTATTATTATTACTATTATTGTTGTTTGTATGGAATAAATGGAAAGTTACATTTAAAACAAAACACAGCCCAAAGGCTTTATGCTTTTAACTTCATTTTATTTACTAAATGCATTACTAAAAACAATTCAAGAGAGATAAGAGACATATCAAAAGAAAAGTAAAATATAATTAAGAAAGTAAATGTAAGTAAACATAGGATCTGAATTGTCAAGGAGATTAATGTTTCTTTAGCTATCTCAAGCACATCAAATGTCAGGCAGGGAAGATCAGGTCCACTCATGAAAGTCCAATTAAACTGATTTATTGCTACTCAGACCTACGGACAGGAATATACTCAACTAAGAGTTAGCACCTGCTAGGAGTTACCAGAATTCAGGGGAAGTTGGACTTCGTTCACTTGTGTCTACATAATGATTCTAAACTAACCCCTCTTTTGATTCTGCTAAGACTAAACTAAGACTAAACTAGGACTAAGCTATGACTAACGAGGAAAAACTAAGAGTAAGACTAAATTAAAACTAAACTAAGAACTTTAAACGAAGAGTATCTGATTAACACGATATGTACATAGTAGCTAGAATTATAGGCAACGTAATTCTAATTATAGATGATCTAATTTTAACTATAGAATCACATATTCTAATTGCTTGTAAAGTAAAAATATAAACTAAATGTATAATAAGCCATATTTGGGATGTGGCACAAATCCATACACTAAGCCATTATCTAAGAAAAGTTTCCAGTTAGAAATGAATTCTATATCAGATTTACTTTTAAGTATAACATGTTGGACATCAAAACATAGCCCCATAATTTCCATCTTTCAAAGGAACAAATCAAACATGCTTTCCAATAAGAAGTATGTGATAAACCTTAGCACAGCTAACGTAAGAAGTTCAATATGACACATGGCTTGATGAAAAGTTGAATAAAAGTATTTCTGATTGCAAAGGAAATTCAGCTTCAAAAGCTGTTTCATTCTCATGTGAATCATGTTCCTTTTTAACTTCATGGGAGCTATTTGCGTGGAATATTTTTTTTTCCCAACAGAAGTAAATGAATTTTACACAATTGAAATCGCCAGATTGAAGCGTACAGTGTGTTTAAAATAATGGTAACCATAGCAGTAATAAAAAATATAGACCGTTATTATCAACAATTTGCAAATGTATGTATTAAAATACCAGCCCACCTTTTTATTATTATTTCTACATATTCAAATACCCATGAATGTTAAATTACTTGAATGATTCAAACTAATTCAAAGGCAGCTCAAACCTTGCAATTATTTCATTTAATTTACTCCATTTGTGTAAAATCCCAAAGTAGCTTAATTCAAGTTATTAGGAATTGCCAATATGCTTCTGTGCCTTAAAATAACTCCTTCTCAGTTGCCTTTTACAGATTTGCAATATTGAATTATCCACACACATACGTCAAGGTAAATAGGTAACTTCAGAGGGACCATTGTCCCACAAGATATTACAGTGAACATGTATTCGTTTCTCCCTATGTAAGAAGGTTGTGATTCTGTCTGTATTTTACGTGAATATGTGTTAACGCCTTGCCAATTCCCAAGAGCAGTTCCTTAACAAACATGCAAAGCAAAATAAATATCTGAGTGGTCTTTGTATATGAAGTTATGCACAGGTAATAATCCTTGTAGGAAAATCTACCTGTTTGATGATACCACTTTTTATTGACCTACAGATACAGTACGGCGCAGGAAGCTTTGCTTTGATACATCCTGTTTTGGTTTTACGTGCAAACCAGTTTATGAATCAGGCAAATTGAACGAGAGAGAGAGAGTGGAACTCCTGATTCATATTCTAATGTGTTTTCATGCCCATTTGCTTTTATTTCCAGTAATCGTAAGAGTTTTCCAGAGTGAACTGTTTATTGGTTTGTGCATGTTTTTGTGCTCCTGTGTTGTGAACTGACCTCATCTTTGCCATCGTTGAGTGGACAAGTATTTCTGATAATTGCCTCCAGATCAGCTTTGTTGTATTTGATCGTGTTGCCTTTATCACTTGCAGACTGCTATCAATACTTCGCTGCCTTTTAATGCCGATCCCCATGCACCTTTCATAGGGAGCATTTGTCTGACATCGTGTAAGACTGCAAGAAAATGAGAAAGTTTTAGATCCAACTTTATGTGTTTCGTCTGTAGTAGTAGGGAAGCCATTTAAAAATTCTCTCTGTGCTAGACTCCCATGTTGTATTCTTAATGCATACAGGCATAGATCAAAAGGATGGCCTTGGTCATGTCACTATTTTCCGGCAAAACTGTATCTCCTCTGGAGTTGATCAAAAACAATTGAATGCGACCTGCATGGATATATGTAGTGCAGTCTATCCCCGTGGAGTCTATCCACGGGGAACCTATTTTCAGTGGTTTCCATGACATGGCTTTATGTAATCTACAAACTCAGCTTTAATGTAGAAAAGGAAAACATTTAGTTCCATTCTAGACCTTGTATGGTGATGAAGGAGATACCGAGGGAGGAGTCTCCGGAGGAAAAACCCCTCCTTACTATGAAATTAAAGGTGCGCAGAATGGTACATATTTGAAGGAGGAAGCTGGCATATTTCAATGCAAATGGAGATCAACCGTTAGTAGAGCTACCATATTTTGGTTGCAAACACTCAGCCTCTAGGTGGCAGCAGAGAAGTATCATTTTAGTATCTATTTGCTGCCATCTTGTGGTCAGTGGTTCTCTTCCGCTGAGATATGGTAGCTCAATCATTTTCTAGAAGCCCTCCATTCTTCTTGACTTCTATGTTCAATTAGACCTCTCTCTCTCTCTCTCTCTCTCTCTCTCTCTCTCTCTCTCTCTCTCCCCTCCCTCCCTCTCTTCCACTCTTTCTCTTCCTCTCTCTTATTCTAACTTTATCACCACACTAGGAGAGCTATTTAAATCCGCATATTCTTCATCCAAATTACACGGAAGGCATATTGGCAAATAATAATAATAATAATAATAATAATAATAATAATAATAATAATAATAATAATAATATAGGTGAAAATGTTAATTTTTTAAAATCACCTTGCTGATATGTTTAACAGAATATTTGACAAAATTAGATTGTCTACCTTAGCTTCTCAACCATGCCTTCCCAGAGTATTGAATAGAACTCTGAGTCCTGACAGTAGGATTATTGTTTTAATGGCTTGAAGTTAGCCAGCAGCATTCATGTCCAAGAATGGTAACAACATTAACAAGAGCTTGACAACTGAAAGAACAAACACCCTCAATCTGATGTCTTTCCAATGTTTTGGAATCACAGCAATTTCAGGTTTCTAAAGAATGCCAGCCTACTTCAACTCTGAACCGTCTTCCAGAATAATGTAGAGGCAATCCTTGACTTAAGTGGGATGCAGTGGCTCAGGGGCTAAGATACTGAGCTTGTCAATCAGAAGGTCAACAGTTCAGCGGTTCGAATCCCTAGCGCTGCGTAACAGAGTGAGCTCCCGTTACTTGTCCCAGCTTCTGCCAACCTAGCAGTTTGAAAGCACGTAAAAAATGCAAGTAGAAAAATAGGGACCACCTTTGGTGGGAAGGTAACAGCGTTCCGTGCGCCTTTGGTGTTTAGTCATGCCGGCCACATGACCACGGAGACGTCTTCGGACCGCGCTGGCTCTTCGGCTTAGAAACGGAGATGAGCACCACCCCCTAGAGCCAGAAACGACTAGCACACATGTGCAGGGGAACCTTTACCTTTAATCCTTGAGTTACCACCACAACTGAGCCCAAAATGTCCATTGCTAAGCAAGACGCTTATTAAATAAACTTTTGCCCCATTTCACAACTTTTCTTGCCACAGTTCTTAAGTGAATCACTGCAGTTGCTAAGTTAGTAACGCAGTTCTTAAGTGAACCTGGCCTCCCCGTTGACTTTGCTTGTCATAAATATGAACCAGTTGCCAAGCAACCAAATTTTGATCACCTGACCATGGAGATGCTGCAACAATTGTAAGTGTGAAAAATGGTCATAAGACTGCTGTTGTCACTTCAAACGGTCACTAAATGAATGGTTATTAGTCAAGGACTAGCTGTATGATTTTTCTTTTCAACTTCCAAGTGTAATTTATAACCTTGGGATTCTGTAATCTCTTTCAAATATTAACTTGGCCTAACTACATGCTTGCTTTTTCTGAGATTAGTTAAACTGTCTAGGAGATCTAACTAACATAAGGTTTAATGGGACTTACTATAAGCTGCATAGCTTGTAGTATGTTTTAAAGCAGGGGTCTCCAACCTTGGCAACTTTACGACTTGTGGACTTCAACTCCCAGAATTCCTCAGCCAGCATACGCTGGCTGAGGAATTCTGGGAATTAAAGTCCACAAGTCGTAAAGTTGCCAAGGTTGGAGATCCCTGTTTTAGAGAGCCACCGTTGTAATGGCTATCACATAAGGATTGAAAATTGCCTTCTGAAGACAAATCTCATAGCCCCATGGGGGTGCTACAACGATCCTAAGTGTGAAAAACAGTCATAATTAACTTTATTTCAGTGCTGTTGTAACTTTGAACTGTCACTAAATGAATGCTTATAAATTGAGGGTTACCTGTAATCTAACACGGTCTAGTGAAAGCTAGTTTTAGGCGCTACTCAATGATCCCTAACATTTTGAAATGTTGGTTTCCATCCTTGGGGATTTCAATTTTCACAGATTTTGCAGTAAAGGACAGCTTCTGGGAATGCCAAGGTTGAGACGGATTCGTCTATGATTTTTGGACATGACAACAACCTGTAGACACCTTACAAAATTATTATTTTTTAATTAAAGGCCAATAAAACTGTTAAACCGTGACAGTTATTAGATTATGAAGGGCCATTTGTAAGTTAAGTATTAAACATTTTATTTATTTTAGGAGGACATGTATAATACTGTATTCAATCTGGCTTATTGGCTGCTACTATGGTATCATTATTTAACTTTGTAGAATAAGGGTATTCAGTCCACCAGCCTCTAACCAGTTTTATCGTATATATGATGTACAGTGACAATAAAGGCTATACTAATGCCTTCGTAAGGATACACTTGGAATACTGCATTCAGTTTTGGTCGCCACGATGTAAAAAAGATGTTGAGACTCTAGAAAGAGTGCAGAGAAGAGTAACAAAGATGATCAGCGGACAGGAGGCTAAAACATATGAAGAACAGTTACAGAAACTGGGTATGTCTAGTTTAATGAAAAGAAGGACTAGTGGGAACATAATAGCAGTATTCCAATATCTCAGGGGCTGCCACAAAAAAGAGGGAGTCAAGCTATTCTCCAAAGCACCTGAAGGCAGGGCAAGAAGCAATGGGTGGAAACAGAATAGAATAGAATAGAATAGAATAGAATAGAATAGAATAGAATAGAATAGAATAGAATAGAATAGAATAGAATAGAATAGAATAGAATAGAATAGAATAGAATAGAATAGAATAGAATAGAATAGAATTCTTTATTGGCCAAGTGTGTTTGGACACACAAGGCATTTGTCTTGGTGCATATGCTCTCAGTGTACATAAAAGAAAAGATACATTCGTCAAGAATCATAAGGTACAACACTTAATGATAGTCATAGGAGACAAATAAGCAATCAAATTATACTAGGAAACAGTCAATATAAATCTTAAGGATACCAACAACAAGGTTACAGTCATACAGTCATCAGTGGGAGGAGATGGGTGATAGGAACGATGAGAAGATTAATAGTAATGCAGACTTAGTAACTAGTTTGACAGTGTTGAGGGAATTATTTGTTTAGCAGAGTGATGGCGTTCGGGGAAAAACTGTCCTTGTGTCTAGTTGTTCTGGTGTGCAGTGCTCTTTAGCGTTGTTTTGAGAGTAGGAGTTGAAACAGTTTATGTCCTGGATGTGAGGGGTCTGTAAATATTTTCACAGCCCTCTTTTTGACTCGTGCAGTATACAGGTCCTCAATGGAAGGCAAGTTGGTAGTAATGGTTTTTTCTGCAGTTCTAATTATACTCTGAAGTCTTGTCTGTCTTGTTGGGTTGCAGAGCCAAACCAGACAGTTATAGAGGTGCAGATGACAGATTAATAATTATAATGATGATAATGATGATAATGATAATAATTCCTCTGTTGAACTGCATCAGCAGCTCCTTGGGCAGTTAGAGCTTTCTGAGTTGGCGCAGAAAGAACTAATGAAGGAGAGAAGCAACTTAGAACTAAGGAGAAATTTCCTGACAGCTAGAACAATTAATCAGTGGAACAACTTGCCTCCAGAAGTTGTGAATGCTCCAACACTGGAAGTTTTTAAGAAGAGGTTGGATAACCATTTGTCTGAAGTGGTGTAGGGTTTCCTGCCTGAGCAGGGGGGTTGGACTAGAAGACCTTCAAGGTCCCTTCCAACTCTGTTATTCTATTCTATTCTATTCTATTCTATTCTATTCTATTCTATTCTATTCTATTCTATTCTATTCTATTCTATTCTATTCTATTCTATTCTATTCTATTCTATCAGCCAAGTGTACCTCTGAAAGGCAATGTTTCAAACATTGCCTTGAATAAATGTTGGCTCCCTGCCAAACTGCCATTTCTTTGTAGAAGTGAAATAGGGTTTTTTTGGCTGAGTGACTGATTTGTTTATAAACTGCCATGCAATACTGAGAGATTAAGAACTTGATAGCCTATCCTTGAAAGCTTGTGTTTCGCTAAACAGAAATGCAAATTCCAGATCACAGGGGATGGGGGTGGGGGGCAGGAGAGGAGAGGAGAGGAGAGGAGAGGAGAGGAGAGGAGAGGAGAGGAGAGGAGAGGAGAGGAGAGGAGAGAGGGTGTTTCATAAGGTAGGGACAGCCATGCAAAAGTCACACTTTCTGATATCCAGGTAGATGGCAACAAAAGGGACCCAGGTTGTGCCTACCTTATCGGATTTGATAGGATACCCAAATACCATCAAGGATAAGTCATCCCATCGATAACCTGAGCCACGGATAACCTGATCCAGGTACAATTCAGATGGCTGATTATTATCTTTAAAACCTATTATCTTTAAAACCTGGGTTTTAAAGATAATAATCAGCCTTTTGAATTGCAACTGGAAGCAAATGGGGAGCTAATGCAGCTGGCACAAGAAAGGTATACAGGTAGTCCTTGACTAACAGCAGTTTATTTAGTGACCTTTCAAAGATGCAATGGCACTGGAAAATGTGACTTATGCCTGTTTTTCAATGTTACGACCTTTGCAGCATCCCTATGATCCCTATGTTCAAAATTCCAGATGTTTGGCAACTGACTCATATTTATGACCGTCACAGTGTCATGTGATTTCCTTTTGTGACCTTCTGACCAGCAAAGTCACTCCTATTGAAATGAATGGAACATTGTAAAACATGATGGAAGACTGATGATTCAGCAAATCTTCCTTTCATTGTGTGATTGAGAAAACAACAACAACAACAGATTGTTGATTTGTGGAAGCAGGTTGCATTTTTTTTCCTGCAGAGACAATGCAGACAAATCAAGTTTCTTTTCAGAAGAGTGAGGGACAGAAAAAACATAAAATAAAACCAAATGGTTAAAAAAACAAGTCTAAAATTATTGCCGGTAGTAAAGTTTACTTTCAGATGTGACGCAAATCTAATTTTAGAAGGAAAATGAATAACATAATAGTAATACTGAATTAGAGGCAAATCTGGTAGACTGAATACCCTTATTCTACAAAGTTAAATAATGATACCATAGCAGCAGCCAATAAACCAGATTGAATACAGTACCCATATTCTGGCTCTTGAGTCTTGCTTATTGACTGCTATTAAAGTATTACTATTTAACCTTGAGGACTGTATCTCTGAATAAAGTATTATCTCTGTATGTCTTCCTCCTCAACCTCCTCAAGCATTTTCTAAATACCAGCCCCTGCACAATTTGGATTCTTCATACCCTTAACTAACTAAACTAAATCCATTTTTCTGGATTTGCACTATTCATTGAATCCTAAATTAGTTCATCAAGTAAGGTTCCCCTCACACATTAAGCCACTCAAAAACCAAACTCAGGTTAACACATTATGTATTTGAATCTGCTGAGTTTTCGAGCCTCCTAGTTAAATACTTCATGTAAGACAGACTTTAAAAGCCTCTTATTGACAATGTTCCTTCCAAGGTTATTTTTAAAGCTGCTTTTATAAATTTTCTTGAGCTAGCACTCTCACAAATAGAGGGTAGGAGTGTTATAAATCTCTTTACACAGCTAATGTGATTCTAGACTAGCTCCCATTAAGTGCAAGAAAAAGTTAAGTCACTGAGGGTCAAAACTGGATTAGGCATTCCCCCCAGCCTCCAGTTTTTCTCTCCGCTCAAAATTCTCAGTATCCCAATTAGTAATTATGAGTGGATACAAATCTGGCATCCTTAAGTGTTTTATAGTTTTAGAACTCTAAACAGCTCATTTCACCTTGCTGAGATGGGCAGTTATTGAATGAATGAATGAATGAATGAATGAATGAATGAATGAATGAATGAATGAATGATGAATGAATGAATGAATTTAAGCCATTATTTATTTAACCATGGCATATTGATTTAATCGTAAATGGCTAGAATTGCAGGACACATAAACCTTATTTTACCATTCGTAGCTGGTGACAACCACACTAAAGCAAATGGAGGAGACTTCTTCCCTATCTCAAAGAATCCTGTTTCAAGTAATATTAGTATCACCTTCTGAGGGCAGGAACTCTTTGGTGGTGGGATGGATGTCACTCGGAAGTGATGAGCATTGCTGGCTGTGGAATTCTGGGAGTTGAAGTCCACACATCTTCAGGTTGCCAAGGTTGAGAAACAATGTACCAGAGAAGCAAGCCAGATGTTCATCTATTTAGGCGAAGAACCAGATTGGTAGTTGAGAAATTCTTCAGGAATGCCACCAATGTTTAGGACAAGATCACCTGTGGGCCTCCAGTGAACAGGTCCACATAAATGTACTCACCCTTCCCTTTTTACTCTTCATGCACTTATGTGTTCTCATTTAGAGAAAATTATACTCCCTCTTATACATATGCAGCCTGCCCTATTTTCTGTCATGACAATCCATTTGACTTGCTCTATGCACAGTGTTTGCATATTAGATGCAAGTTTGCCTAAGGCTGTAGAATCATAGCAGTGGACGGGATCTCAGAGGTCTTCTAGTCCAACCCCCTTCTCAAGGCAGAAGTAAAGCATCCCAGTCAACGGGTTGTCCAGTCTATTTTTTAAAAAAACCTCCAGTGATGGAACATCCACAACACCAAGTGGCAAGCTGTTCCATTGATTAATTGCTCTGTCAGAAAACTTCTCCTTACTTCTAGGTTGGATCTCTCTTTAACAAGCTTCCACCCATTACTTCTTGTCCTCTGGTGCCCTAGAGCAGCTGTGTGACAAACTCAAGGCCCATGGGCCAGTGGTGGGTTCCTCCCGGTTCCACTGAGCCGGTAGTGGTGACGACATGATGTCACTGAACTGGTTCTGCCCCCCGCCCCCGCCACTTTATTATTACCTTTTATTTGGCTCCACCCCCAATCTATTGCTGCCTCCTGAGTCCCAGCTGATCGGCTAGAAGGAAAAAAACTGTTTAAACTCTTGCCACGGGGCTTCAAAGGGCCGCCCTACAGCTGATCAGTGTTAAAAGGCAGTGTGGTGGTAGACCGGTGCCTCCAAAAATAAATGGGTAGACCAATGCCTCCAAAAGCAAATGAGTAGACCGGTACAGCTTTGCAAGTAGTTAAAAGTCTGATAGACAAGTACCTCTGCTAAATCCTAAAGAATAGTCACATGGCCATCAAGCCACACCCACAAAATAAGTCACACCCACAGAACTGATAGTAAAAAAATTTAGAACCCACCCCTGCCATGGGCCAAATTCAACCCACAGAGTGCTTAGATCTGGCCCGCAGGGTTGCCCTGGAAACAGTGAAGGAACAGGCCACGATGCCTCTGCCAGTGAAAATGGAGCTTGGAAGGGCCATGCACAGCCCTCCTTGTCAGGGTGCTAATTAATCCCATTCTGCTTTTGGGTAGTCGCACCTTGATTTAGAGATGTGGATCGAGACTTTTCCTTGCAAGTATACATTAAGAAAATAAACCCGAAGATATATTTTTCTAAGAAAAACTCATTTGTTATAAAGAAAATAAAACATCTCATTATCTAAATAATTACATTTTGGCAACGTTCCTGCTGGCCACCTCTCTGCGGCCGGACCTCTTGGCAGGAGAACAAAAAAGATAGAAGAAAAGAAAAGGAACGCAGACATGCGTAGTTAGCTTACTGATAAGAAACTTGGCAAGCTACGGAAAGTCTTAAAGTCCAAAAATATGAGCTCATCTGGTAAATACAGAAATGCAGTGACACTCCTGAGCTCCATTTTTGCTGGCAGAGGGCTGCCAGGAGGCCATCACAACCAAAAATGGACCTCAGGAGCCCATTCTCTCTGGCAGAGCACTCAAGCCACCACAGGCGCCCCCGACACTAGTGATGTCGAGCTGGCCGCGCCCACACTGGCCATGCCCCCACCAGCCCACACGAGGTCAAACACAATCCTGATGTGGCCCTCAATGAAATCGAGTTTGACATCCCTGCCCTAGAGAATAAGTCAATTCCCTCTTCTTTGTGACAATCCTTCAAGGATTTGGAAGATAGCATCTTACACTACAAGGAACAAATGAATTGCAAAAGTCCTTTTGAATTCTGATTTTGCGGCATGGAAGAATTCTTGAGCATCCCTATTCACATCCACGTCCTTTATCCCATCCATCACCTTTCTCCTCACTCAATGTGGAACACTAAATTATTCCTTGTTTCACACTTTTGGTTTTTTTTTTTTTTTCTTCGTTGCCTCTTCCTGAAGAAGCTTCTGTTTAAAGTTAGGCTTGAAAACCTGCCACTCCATCTGCAGAATTAATTAATTCCTTAATAACAGCTTCAGTTCTAATATGTTTGAAGGGCGCCAGCGGGGGAGGTTTTTTGTAAATCTCACAGGGCAGCCGATATGCTTTCAGATAATCTTCCCAGATAATGCATTAGCTGGTTGAATTCTTTTGTTACACAGAAAGGCTAACTTGATTACAAAGCCTCAGCAGTGTGCCAGAGCTGGCTTTCTGTCCATAAATGGATGAATAGAACATTGGAAAGGAGGACATCTGATTAGTGAAAATTATTATTATTATTATTATTATTATTATTATTATTATTATTATTCAACAATTATTATTGTTGCAAAAATTCAACATGTTACCACCAACAGCAAATGCCGCCTCTGCAATGAGAAAGATGAGACAGTCGACCACCTGATCAGTGGGTGCAGCAAAATTTCACAAACTGACTACCTACAACACCATGACCGTGTTGCTAAGATCATTCACTGGAAATTGTGCCAGAAGTTTGGATTTGAGTACAGCAAAAATCACTGGGAACATCAGGTTGAGAAAGTTTTAGAGAATGAGAAACTCAAGATCTTGTGGGACTTTAGGATTCAGACTGACAGGCACTTGGTCCACAACACACCTGACATAACAATAGTTGAAAAGAAAAAAGTATGGTTCATTGACATTGCAATACCTGGTGATGCACAGATTGAAGATAAGCAGCAAGAAAAAATCACAAAGTACCGGGATTTGCAAATTGAAGTTGAGCGACTGTGGAAAAAGAAATCGTGTGTTGTCCCGATTGTAATTGGAGCCCTTGGAGCAATACCCAAAGGGCTACCCCGCTATTTAGAAATTCTAAATTTGCCGGACTTGAACATTTTGACTCTACAAAAAAACCACCTTACTCGGAACAGCTTACATCCTCCGACGATACCTTAACAGTTCCTAGGTCCTTGGTTAGGACTCGAGCTGCTGAGTTATTAACCAGCCTCAAAGGCTGTGAATCTCACTAAAGATTAAATAATAATAATAATAATAATAATAATAATAATAATAATAATAATAATAATAAAAAAAAAAAAAAAAAAAAACAGTGATACCCATTGTAATCGGGGCACTTGGTACCATGTCCAAGACTTTTATAACATACATCAGCAAATTGCAGCTTTCTGCAATAACACCAGCGGAACTGCAAAAAACTGCGCTACATGGAACATCATACATCTTAAGAAGGTACCTGATTGATACCTAGGATGCTGGCAGCAACCCGTATCAACCATTAGCACCAGTCAATGGTATTTGTGATGCATTTTGACTGAGCTTCATATTTAATGAATAAAGATGATGATGATGATGATGATGATGATGATGATGATGATGATGATAGCCCTTATTGTCATTGTACATCATGTTTACAACAAAATTGGTTAATTTAAATTGGTTAACTGAAAATGTTTCAGTTTAAGAAAGCATATGAAATCTTATCACTAGTAGCAAGGGTGGGTTCTACTTATCTTTACTACCAGTTTGCAACAGGGCCACCCGCGCACGCTTGCTTCGCTCACTTGCGCGCACACTCTTCTGCGCATGCGCAGAAGCGTTTTGATGACGTCGGGGTCAGTGGGCAGGGCCTCCCGCTGGTTTTACTACCGGTTCTATAGAACCAGTGCGAACCGGGGGCAACCCACCACTGTCTAGTAGCTGGTAGTTTCAGACAAATAAGGATTGACATGTCCACTTAAATTTACAAAGCGGAGTAAACGATGTAGCAATTGCTTACTTGCATGATGAATCCCACTGTGTCTGAATATCTATGAATCCCAGCAGGATAGAAACGTCTCTCATTTTATTTTCCCATATACAACAAAAACAAGACCTACAGGTAGCCCTTGACTTACAACAGTCCATTTAGTGACTGTTCAAACGGCACTGAAAAGTCACTGAAAAAAGTAACTTATGACCGTTTTCACATTTACGACCGTTGCAGCTTCCCCATGGCTATGTGATTAAAATCCAGATGCTTGACGACTAGTTCGTATTTATGACAGTTTCAGTGTCCCAGAGCGCCATTTGTGATCGTCTGATAAGCAAAGTCAATAGGGAAGCCAGATTCACTTAACAACCGTGTTACTAACTTAACAACTGCAGTGATTCACTTAACAACGGTGGCAAGAAAAGTCGTAAAATAGAGCCAAATGTCTCACTTAGCAACATTAAATTTTGGGCTCATTCATGGTCATAGGTTAGGGACTATTTGGTCTCTTTCCTCTTTTTCAATAAAACCACGGTTTAAATTTTTTGCAAAATTCATTAGAAGATAGTGTATGACAGAGAACTTATTTTCCAAAGAACCCAACACTTTTCTGCTTCAAACCAGGAGCAGAAAACAGAACCCACAGATGCTTGGACATTTCCTTTCTGTTCTAAAGGACTTTATTTAAGAAACAATTTCCCAGTCTTATGGCTGAATGGGTGATAGCACCAATGTGATCTGGGTGAAGCTAAGCAGGACTGGCTATGGTTCATATTTGAACGGGTGACCACCTGAAAATTCTAAACCTTTAGCCCAATCAGGAGGTTGTGGGGGGGGAAGCAATCTGGAAGAAGACAATACAGTAATAAATACAGGTATTCTTTAATACATGTCCATAATCGTGATCAGAATTTATGTTTCTAAGCAAGGTGGTCATTAAGGGAATCACAGCCAGTGAGTAAGTCAAGGACTGCCTGTACTTCCAACTTTGCAAGCAACATTAACTCCAGACGTGGAAAATGTTCTTGCAGTTAGGAACCATGTTGTTTTTTTACTTTAATTTCAGCCTCAAAGGATTGCAAAGCATGTGGCTGGTTGCATCATGACATTGCCGAAGCAATGTCACCCTTTGTTCTTTGAGGGGGTGGGGTTTTAAGAGCTAAAATAGCACCCCTTTTCTCCCTTAGACCAAGCATCCCTGAGGAGGAAACCTGAATCTTCCTTAACCTTGTTTCCTTCAGCAATACAAAGATGCCTGGATAGAGAGCCAATTCTCCATGCATTAAACTGAATACAGTCTTCCTTCTAGAAACCAAGAGTAATGCCATTAGTTCTGATAAATCTATCATCTGGATTCATATTAACATGGGTAGACTGCTATATCTGTTTGTGCGTTCCTTCCTCAAGTTGATGGATAATCTCTAAATCATTAGAAGGGTGTTAGCTCAGTTAGTTCAGTGGCTAAAATGCTGAGTTTGTCGATCAAAAGGTCGGCAGTTCAGCAGTTCGAATCCCTAGCACCGTGTAACGGAGTGAGCTCCTGTTACTTGTCCCAGCTTCTGCCAACCTAGCAGTTCGAAAGCATGTAAAAATGCAAGTAGAAAAATAGAGACCACCTTTGGTGGGAAGGTAACAGCATTCCGTGCAGCTTTTGCGTTTAGTCATGCTGACCACATGACCACGGAGACATCTTCGGACAGCGTTGGCTCTTTGGCTTTGGAACGGAGATGAGCACCGCCCCCTAGAGTCGGGAATGACTAGCACATATGTGTGAGGGGAACCTTTACCTTTACCTTAAGGTAGCAAGTGAGCCTGTTACAATTCTTCTTCAGCCATGAAAGCTTACCGAATAACTTCAGTCAATCGTTGGGACTCACTCCAACCTAATGATAGTTATGAGACAAAATCAGATAAGACATACATCATCTCAGACTCTTAGAGAGAAATATATCAATAGAATATTATGGCGCCATTGAACATTTTGGATCTTGAATAGAAAGCACTGATAGTGCAGAAAAGGAGAAGGGTGAAATCAGAAAAGATCTGTAAGCTATGAAATGATTTATAGCAATGGGCTCAGTCAAATAAAGAGATGCAATCAGTGGCCATCCCTTATGTGTGAGGTCAATGTTCAAGGAGGTGCAGGAGCAAACTTTAATTCACCTTGCATCCTATTTCAGATTCAGAACCTTTAATGACCACATAGGCACATAATTAGCAGGCTAGACACCAAATGTTCTCTTCCTAGTGCTCCAAAACATCTTGTTGAAAGACTCTTGAGAGATCTTCATAGATTCATAAATTAGATCTTTATACATCAGAAGGAAAGGCTCTTGAGAGATCTTCATAGATTAGATCTTCATAGTTTAGAATAGGGGTCTCCAACCTTGGCAACGTTAAGACTTGTGGACCTCAACTCCCAGTAAAGCTGGCTGAGGAATTCTGGGAGTTGAAGTCCACAAGTCTTAACGTTGCCAAGATTGGAGACCCCTGGTTTAGAGGGGGGAAGGGTTAAGGGTTAATTTTCATTCTTGAGTTGTCAGATATGATTGGTCTGAAATGACCATCATCCTGCTCATTGGCACTGTCATCTGTGGATGGAAGGAGTTAGAGTCCAACAAGAAGTGGCCAATGCTGAAGAGGACAATCTAAAGTTTCACTTTAAGCCACATAGGTGCCATGGGAGTTTCACGCACACCCTCTGCCCTTATAAGGGCTCTTACCTCATGCAGATGACATCCATAGCATCCTGTTTTCCAAATGTTTTTGGAAATGTGCCTGGGATGATTTGTGCAGCCAAATTGAACAAGTGATGGAAAGGAAAGGAATCTGGACGATGGGTCTGGTCTCTTGCCTCCTTTTGCTTTCTGCAGTTGAGATGGGCTCCCTCTTCTAGAGAAGAGGCAGATTGCCATATTGCTGGCTAGTTGCCAAACAGGAAACAGTGCGTAAATGCAAAAAGACAGGTGAATCTACATGGCCCATCCGCGTGGCTGGATTTGCACAGCATGCTAAAGTAGGCTAAATAGATTTCTGGCACAGATTGAAGAAAGCAGCTCATCAGGGTTAAACCATGATAAGCTACCTTAATCCATTATTTATTTGAGTATAGCATGTTACACAAGCAGAGCAACTGTATTTTGCTAGCAAGAGGGTGGGGTTTAACATACTGTGTGAACCCAGCTAAATTGGGCCTTCATTAGATCCCAAATCATAAAAAGCATGCCCTTTGCAACCCGGTTAGAATATAATTATTGAAAAGATGACAATCCTCCCCCAGCAGAAGTCTGAAAACTGAAGTTAGGTATTGATGAGTGTTGTTTTATCCTTTTTTTTTTTTTTGCTTCCTCTCATTCAGTTGCTTATATTCATCTCATTTAATTTCAAGGAGCCTTGGTAGTACAGTGGTCTAAGGCACCCTGTTATTAAGCTGGTTATTAAGACCAGCTGCCTGCAATTACTGCAGGTTCGAATCTCGCCAAGGCTCAAGGTTGACTCAGCCTTCCATCCTTTCTAAGGTAGGTAAATTGAGGACCCAGTTGTGGGGGCAATAAGCTGACTTTGTATAAATATACAAAAGGATGAAGGCTATTGCTGAGCACATTGTAAGCCACCCTGAGTCTCCGGAGAAGGGCGGCATATAAATCAAATAAAAGAAAAAAGAAAAAAAAAGAAAACCGTATGCCAATTTAAGCCATCTGATGCTTTCAGAAATGGAATATAAAGCCACTTGATGCTGTTGTGACATTTGTGTGCATAGTTAAGCGGTACCCACATGCACACACATCCAACTTTGTCCTCTTGGTTTTTGTCACTAGCTTGTGAATGAGCAACAAGAAAGCCGCCCCCTGCTGAGTCCTTCTATAGATGACTTTCTTTGCGAAACCAAATCAGAAGCCATTGCACGTCCGGTGACATCAAATACAGCAGGTAACAGCTCTTTCATTCACTCTTATTCGGTTGCGGTTCGTTTCCAAATGCTGCCCGATGTTTGTTTCACTGCCTACTGCTTTTTGAAGCTCCACGCCACAAACAACAGAGATTTTCTTTCGTTTTGCGGGGGAAGAAACCAGTGAGTTCTTAATGGCACGTGGGCTAGAAAGTCATGATTATAGCTTGTGATATTTGATACTGTTCAACCATGTCCAGAAAAATGGAAAATCAATGAGAATCAGTGAGGCTTGCGAAAGAAAGGGCTGCTTTATGCATATATACAGACACAGAACTTGGCATGTGAGTTGAAAGGTATATTCTTAGATATTCATATCATTGGTTTCTCCTGAAACAAAATGTTATGGGCTAATCATAGAGCTGGGGTTCTGGATGGAATACATTTTTCATCTGGCATATGAAGATAGTTTTGATGCTAAATAAAGTTCACTGTTGCTTTTTAAAAAAATTCAGTATAAATGTAAGGTGGGGGGGAATGCGAGTAGCATAAAAATCTGGGTTTTGACAAACAAGGTGTGAAGACAAGTTGCTTGGCTCCTGTTGGTGTCTAGCAAGTCAGGTCAGACTGGATAAAAATATCATGATGCCAAGAGATTTCTCTCTAGAAGAGAAAAGGACAACAAGTGAATAGAATAACAGAGTTGGAAGGGACCTTGGAGGTCTTCTAGTCCTAACCCTATTCAAATCCCTTGACCTGGACTGATGGGGTTTTAAGGGTTAAATTTTAAGTTTTTTTAGATTTTAGTTTTTATTTTGTATTGTGGCTTGTGGTTTTATTATTGTGAGCCGCCCTGAGTCCATTGGGAGATAGGGTGGCATATAAGCTGAATAAAAATAAATAAATAAATAAAATAAACTCAATGCCCAGGCAGGAAACCCTACGCCATTTCAGACAAATGATTATCCAACATCTTCTTAAAAATTTCCAGTGTTGGAGCATTCACAACTTCTGGAGGCAAGTTGTTCCACTGATTAATTGTTCTGTCAGGAAATTTCTCCTTAGTTCTAGGTTGCTTCTCTCCTTGATTAGTTTCCACCCATTGCTTCTTGTTCTACCCTCAGGTGCTTTGGAGAATAGCTTGACTCCCTCTTCTTTGTGGCAACCCCTGGAAGACTGCTATCATGTCTCCCCTAGTCCATCTTTTCATTAAACTAGACATACTCAGTTCCTGCAACCGACTATTCCAGGCAAGAGGTTGCTATATCCGCACAATTTCATGGCCATTCTCTTTGCAAAGATTTCCAAGAAATCTCATTTTAAAGAAGTTAGGAGTGCATTTCTGCAAAGTCAAGAGAGAGGGGGAAGGGAGAGAAGTGGGGAGGGAGGGAGGGAGGGAGACAGAGAGAAAGAGAGAGATTCACAAGAAAACTGGCGGTGATGGAAAAGGTGAAAGACTCATAAAGGAAATTTTAAGAGGTTCAGGAGCCATTAGTACTCCATAAATGCAAAAGCTTTTTTCCTAAAATTTGAAGGCAATTTTACAACAGTAAATGTAAAATCTCACATTCACCTGATGGCAACACATGAGAAAATCTTCTCTATAACCTTCAGAAGTTACTGCAATGTTGTTTTAGCCATCCTTCTCCAACCCAACATCCTTGAGATGATATTTGTCCTATATGGACTGGAAAATGTGAAATTTGCAATCCAACTCATCTGGGATGAACCAAAGAGGAGAACACTGTGGAACCTATAGATTCTATGTAAGATTTTTTTTTCATAGCCTGATACCCTCCAAGTGTCATTCTTAGAATTCCCAACCATCATGCAATCCCAACAAATCTTGGCTACAGAAGGAAATGTAATGGCAACATCCAGTCCTCCTAAAATATTTTTGCTTAGTTATTTCACTTAGCTTAGTCTAATAGGCACATAATTGCCTCATATATTCCAAATGAGATTGTCCATCAAATCACATATGCATTCTGAGTGGCAAGAACCCTCTAAGGGTTGGGTGGTGTGTGTATGCGTGTGTGTAGGACCTGGTAAGATTGAACCACAAACCATTTGCATGCAAGGGATGCCTTATGTATGCATCCAGATGAGGTGATTTGAATACAAGGTTGCAAATAAATTAATCTCTACTCCCAGCTGTCGTTGGGGAAATACACCTTTGCATATTGGATTCACAAACAGTATCAAATTTAGATGGACTTTTAAGGCTTTTTAGTCTTATCCAGCCTTCCCCACAAAGCTGGATCTGGTTTTTGACAAAAAGAAAAAAGAAGAAAGAAAGAATGTGCTTTACAACAGGATAAACTTTTTCTGTCCTCTCATTCATTTCTGGTTTCTCCAACGATATTTGCAGACACACATTGAATATGACCTTTTTACCCTCTATTTTACATAATCAAATGAGTATGGTAGGACAATAATTTCAAACGGGCCTCCAAAGAGGGAACCAGAAAGAACTGAAGATCCCAATTAAAGGAGAAGAACACTTAAATGTGACTTACTAATACTGAATGAAGCAAGATATTTTAACATTGGATATGTTGAAGGTTAAGTTTGAACAATGGATTCAGAAGTTAATGTTAAGCCTGCCTCCATAATAGATTGTGTTTATAGATGTTATGAAAGAAGAAAAAGTTTTACGTGACAAGATTGAGACTGATCTGAAAAGGGACTTACAAATGACAGGAATGATACAGAAAAAGATGCTACACTAGACATACGAAAGTAATCAACTGAGGTCTTAATAATCAAAAGGGATATGCAAATAATGAACCAAGGGAGTAACTTCATCTTCCTATATTGAATTTAACAAGGAGGTTTATTAAAG
The DNA here is from genome assembly GCF_059756535.1 of Pantherophis guttatus. NCBI lineage: Eukaryota > Metazoa > Chordata > Lepidosauria > Squamata > Colubridae > Pantherophis > Pantherophis guttatus. The sequence goes on from NC_142068.1 coordinate 12,619,973, forward strand.
CCTTAAAGAATTATGTGAAAAAAGACAAAGAAAAAAGAAATCAAAGTCTATTTGAAGAGATTAAAGATCAAGATTGTTAAAAGTAGAAGAAATGGATATATTTATTTGATCAAGGTCAAAATAGATATGCTGTTATTTTGGGTAACTCTTAATGGGCTTTTGTTGATCAAACTGAAATGATAAGGTTTTAGGGATTTGCTCAGAGATAAAAGATGAGCGGTATGGTGACCTAATGATGAAGACATTGTCTTGTCACTTGGAAGGTTGAAAGTTCAATCCTAGGTAGCAGCGGATGTTTCTCTCCTAGGTCGAAAAGAAAAAAAATATCTGCTGGGAACTCCTCGTAGGCATCAGGAAGGGCATCCAGCCAGTAAACACTCAGCTCCATCCAGTTGCCCCAACTCTACCACAAATTAAGGGATTGCAGTATCATAAGGGAGTCTTTTAAAAAGGAAGTTTATATACAGTAGATAAAAAATAGGATATGGGGAAAAGTTAATAATTGTTGTATTTTAAGAGAAGGTTATAAATTACTAAAATTGTTTATGCTTGTGATGAAGGGGAAAATGATTTGTTTATTATATTTATTTCCTTGTCCTTTACTGTACACTTATTTTTTCCTTCTTTTCTGCATTTTAAGCTTTCCTTTTTTTCAGTTTGTATTTTTGGAATTGTAATTTTTTTTTTATTGAAAAAGTTTTTCAAATACAAATTTTTCCCCCTTTTTTCTCCCCCCCTCCTCCCTAACCCCCCCTCACCACCCGTCCCCCTGTGACTTCTTCAAAATAAAATCCAAATTCGTAACAGATTATATAATATTTTACCATCCCCTTACTCCATCCCTCAAATACTGACCCTTTCTTTCTAATAATATTATTACATCCCCCTTTTACCATACATTTCAAAATAACATTCTACTGTAACATTGTATAATAACTTCTGGTTTAGCATAATAACATTATTATAACTCCCAATTTAGCAATAATCTGCCCTTCTTCTCCTCCCCCATACATATATCTATATATTAATATAACATTTCAAAACAACCTTCCACTTTAAGACTATATAATAAATCCTATTTTAACATTTAATCTTTAATGTATATTAATATAACATTTCAAAGCAGCCTTCCCCTAAAAAGCTATATAATAAATCCTAATTTAACATTTATTCAGCTCTATCCATTTCCTCCACTCCCATAAATGTATCTCTTAAACATCCCTTTTCTTAAACTAAACAATCAATAAACTAACCTGTCTCCACCCACTTTCCTACAAAATTACCATACATAACAATTCTTAATATCTTTATTCTTCTGCCCACCCTACTAAAAAAAAAATATTCTCTTATATAGATAAAATCAATGACTTTAAACGTATAATCCATATAATATAATATCTTCTTTGATGTCTCTCCACTGGATTGGGAATTGTAATTTTTAATAAAGTTACACTAAAAAAAAGAGTTCATCCAAAAGGAAAACAATGGTTATTTTACCTGGTTATTTTATTAGAATATAATTATTCTAATCATTCACCTGAATGACAGATAAGATAAGGCCAGAGAATGATGAAGACATGTCAGTGTCTTTTTTTTAAAACTACACGGATCTTAAGACTTGTGCCACTGCTATTTTGGGCTATAGGTCAGTCCCAGAGGTGGGTTTCAGCAGGTTCTGACCAGTTCTGGAGAACCGGTAGCAGAAATTTTGAGTAGTTCGGAGAACCGGTAGTAAAAATTCTGACTGGCCCCTCCCCCATCTATTCTCTGCCTCCCAAGTCCCAGCTGATTGGGAGGAAATGGAGATTTTGCAGTATCCTTCTCCCGGAGTGAGGTGGGAATGGAGATTTTACAGTATCCTTCCCCTGCCACGCCCAACAAGCCACACCCACAGAACCGGTAGTAAAAAAATTTGAAACCCACCACTGGTCGGTTCTTTTGTAGGATTCAATCCCCTACCATTGCCTACTTGATTCCAGCCTTTTAAAAATAGTGTGCATACCCAGGTAGTCCTCGACTTACAACAGTTTGTTTAATGACTGTGCAAAGTTACAACAGCACTGAAAAAAAGTGGACTTACCATTGTTTTTCACAGTTGCAACCTTTGCAGCATCCCCATGGCCATGTGATCAACATTCAGATGCTTGGCAACTGGTTCATACTTATGACCGTTGTAGCGTCCCAGGGTCATGTGATTACCTTTTGCGGATCTTCTGACAAGCAAAGTCAGTGGGGAAGCCAGATTCACTTAACAACCAGATTACTAATTTACCAACTGCAGTGATTCACTCAACAATGGTGGCAAGAAAATGGGGGCAAAACTCACTTAACAAATGTCTCACTTAACAACAGAAATTGGGGACTCAATTGTTTTTTTTTGTTTTTTTTTTTTTTTAATTTGATTTATATGCCGCCCTTCTCCGAAGACTCAGGGCGGCTTACAATGTGCTCAGCAATAGCCTTCATCCTTTTGTATATTTATACAAAGTCAGCTTATTGCCCCCACAAACTGGGTCCTCATTTCACCTACCTTAGAAAGGATGGAAGGCTGAGTCAACCTTGAGCCTTGGCGAGATTCGAACCCTGCAGTAATTGCAGGCAGCTGGTCTTAAGCAGCTTAATAACAGGGTGCCTTAAACCCTAGTACTACCAAGGCTCAATTGTGGTCGAGGACTGCCTGTAGTATCCTTTCTTGCTGATTCCTGATACTGAAATTTTGATGAACGTTTATACAACGAATGTGTCATCGTGCCAGGCTTCCATTTAACAATTCTAAACAAAAAAGCAGTTTTCTGATTGATATTTATAGAAATAGCTCAATGGGGTATGGACAAACTGAAAAAGTGTTTATAATAGGACTCAGGTTCTACTGTGATATACCTGTATTTGCCATCTTGTTTCTGCTTGAAGCATGTTATACTCCGTAAGCGAACCTTGGGAATAATTTGCTGTAAACGAACTATATAGTTTTAGGGTTCACTTAAAACTACTGCAGGTGAAAATTAACACAAAGCAGGGAATATGTACCGTAGTTTTTGGAGTATAAGATGCACCTTTTCCCCCCAAAAAAGAGGGTGAAAATCTGGGTGCGTCTTATACTCCAAATGTAGCCCCACCCGGCTTCTCAAAGGAAGGTTTCAGAGGCTGAAAAAAGCATCAGAAATGAAGCTTCAGAAAAGAAGCCCCCAAACAGAGCTTCAGAGGCTTTTTTTCTGAAGCTCTGTTTCGGAGGCTTTCAGAGGCAGGGAAAAAAGCAAAAAAAAGCAAGGCACAGAGCTCACAACCAAGGAACCTTTTGCTAAAATTCACCTCTGGATACAGCTGATTGGTGGTATTCCCAGAGGTCGATCCACCTGCCAATCAGCTTTTTTCTTATTTTCCTCCCTAAAAACTAAGGTGTGTCTTATACACCAATGGGTCTTACACTCTGAAAAATATCGTAATTAGGATATCCCTAATTATCTCTAATATCACTGGTTTAAAAATCAAAGACTTTCAATATGATGGAAAAGAGTAATATAAATCCTTTCTTCTCAACCTCTTTGCTGAAAAAAATCACATTCCACGATTGTGTTTATTCCAGATTTATTTATTATTTGTCATTTATTTAGAAAACTTATATTGCCGCCTACTCACCTTGAATGGTGATTCAACGCAGCTTACAAGGATATAAAAACAGCATATAAAAGAAATAAAAAGAAAAATAATAACATAATAATCTTAACCATCCCAAATTAAAGAGATAACAGCTGCATTTACACCACATGCTTGGGTATTAACTACAGCTTGATTTTTATTTCTGCATGTTGAGTGACTCCAATCAACTTAATTTATGATCCAGTGGCTGTGCTTGCGACACACTTAAACCAAGTTACAGCATCAACCCATTTTCTTAGTTCTCAAAATGCATTAAACCCTAGATTGACCAAATCAGCTGGGACCTCATTACACATTAAACCACATAAGCACCCAATACAAACCTTGACAAAACTAGACATAGCGTGTTGTGCAAATGAATCTGCTAAGTCATTACCATCCCTCATAAGTAAGGTGGATTAAGTGGGTTGTCTAAATCCTTACCAACCATGATTGAGTAGGTTGGATTAAGTGGGTTGGCTAAATCATTACCAACCATGATTGAGTAGATTGGATTAAGTGGGTTGGCTAAATCATTACCAACCATGATTGAGTAGGTTGGATTAAATGGATTGTCTAAGTCCTTACCAACCATGATTGAGTAGGTTGGATTAAGTGGGTTGGCTAAATCATTACCAACCATGATTGAGTAGGTTGGATTAAGTGGGTTGGCTAAATCATTACCAACCATGGTTGAGTAGGTTAGATTAAGTGGGTTGGCTAAATCATTACCAACCATGATTGAGTAGGTTGGATTAAGTGGGTTGGCTAAATCATTACCAATCATGATTAGGTAGGTTGACATGATTATAAGTTCCATGTATCATGCCAACCCCCAAAACAAATTAACATAAAACAAATGCCTTGAGGAATAGCTTTGGGAATTTTATAAGAGCTTTGTTGAGAAATGAAGATGGCTGGACAATCTTCAAAACCACAAGGACCTTGGCCTTCAATCTAAATTGCTAATGAGCACCTAAAAATATGTGACCTTCGGGTCGCTCTTGCAACTGCCCCTTTCTTTTAAATTGCTCGCTTCATAATCTCCAATGCAAATCTTTGAGTGAATATTTTGACATTGGCCATGTTGCCAAGGTTAAACCATACATGACAAACATCTTCCTGTAACAAAAAACAAAATTTCAAATTTGACAACGCTGAAATGCCCCCCACCCCCAAAAGAAAGCCAGTCAACACCGACCATAAGATTTGAAGCTTTCCATTGAAATAACGGGCTTTAAAATTTTCATTTTTGGAATCATTCTGAAGCCTAAGGAGATGGGTTTGAAAGATATAAAGAGAAAATGACCTAGAAGTTAAATAAAAATTATATAATTTCACAACATAGCTTTTATTAATCCTATCCTTAGTACTAGATAATTATCTGCCTGGACATTCCTAATTAATGCAGACACTTAAAATATGTGGAAATTGAAAGAGTTCATTAAATGTTATAGGCACAATTGGTTCAGTTTTTCATTTGGAATCTTATCAGTATCTTATTTTATTGAATCCTTCAGTCTCCTTAGCAAGGGACTGCTTGGTGCAGCCATTTTGTCATGTTTCTACATTAATTTAAGTCCCTGCTGAAATAGTATGGAATCACCAGCTGACTAAATGTGAGGAAAATTATTGATAACTAAGGACTCATGTCTGGGATCACATCCATGGACACTTTTGGGTTACTCTCAGTTCTTCTATCGTCTCAAGGTATCAGGGTTAGGGTTAAAGCAAGAAATTTCATTTGGCTAGCCCCACAGGTGGGCTTCAAAAATTTTAGCAAGGGGTTCTCTGCTCAATTGCTGGGTGGGCGTGGTCATGGTGGATGTGGCCTAGTCGGTCTCCTGCACCATAGTGAGGGGGGGCATTTTTGCCCTCCCTGGGCTCCAGGGACTTTCCTCAAACCTCCAGGAAGGTGAAACCGGCCTCCCCAGAAACGGGCTCATTTCCAACCTTCCCAAACTTCTGGTAGGCCCGTTTTTTTGCCCTCCCCGAGCTTCCACGTGCGCCCTACACTTACCTGCTTTCAAAATGGGCCACGTGGGGGCTCCTGGGAAGGGCAGGGTGTGGTGGGAGGGGCCAGCCAGGAGTGGGATTTGGGGGTTCTCCAAACTGTACAGAATCTTAGTTAGAGGTTCTCCCGAACCCCTGAGAACCCCCAGCAGCCCACCCCTGGCCAGCCCTCTCAAAGGATCTCAGCGAGTGACAGTATCTAGCTGAGCTCATGGAGGCTTAGAAGCTAAGAGAATCACCTGACTGGTATTTTCATAGGAAAATTTCCAGTGTGTTTTGTGACCACACTGGGAAATCATAGGAGGAGATAGTAGCAAACCATCTAAATAAATTTTAGGACAACCACACTACGGTATCAGATTATTGAAGAGGTTATTTAAATTACCTGGAGCAAAGAAAAAAAATAATTAAAAGAAGAATGGATGGTTTTGATTAGTGGGGTAAGAGTTAGTGGAGCTCCTGTGCTGATTCCCTTATGTAAATCATTAGTGTGGAACTGCCACACACTTATACTGGAAAGTATAAAAGGTAAATATGGTAATTTTTCTTGAAGTCTAAAAAGTAAATATGGTAATGTTTGTGATCTATAACAGGACTCTCCAACCTTAACAACTTTAAGACTTATGGACTTCAACTTGAACTCAACTTGAACTTGAGTTCAACTTTAACTTCAACTGGAGTTCAACTTGAGTTGAAGTCCACAAATCTTAAAGTTGTCAAGGTTGGAGACCCCTGATCTATAATAAACATAAATCATGTGTGTAAGTAGGGAATTCAATTAGAGAGTCATCATTCTTTCCTATAGACCTTGTTTTTTCAGTCCAAACTTGAGATACAGGAATCTACCCTCCCTTGCCAACACAAATGCACACACACAGAGAGAAACACAAACACAAACACAGACACAACCACACAACCACACACACACAAACATACTGTGTTTCCCCGAAAATAAGATCCTGTCTTATATTTTTTTGAACCCTGAAATAAGTGCTTGGCCTTATTGCCATGAGCTCAAAAGCCCGACTGGGCTTATTATCAGGTGATGTCTTATTTTGGGGGAAACAGGGTAATTATCCCATGTTACATTTAGTTTGGATTCCATCTTGACAAAGGCAAGAGAAACTCAGCATATTTTTTCAAACGTTGGAGTTACAAAGCATTGCGAAGGTATTAAAATGACAGGTTTTTCTTCACAATGGCCCTGTGTTAGTTCTTTCAACAGGTCTGGATCTCCTTGACCTCAGTGAACCTGTTTCCCAAACTCAAAGCAAAGTGAAGAAGCGGGAGAATTCCTCAAGAGGGGAGAGTTTGAAAGGATCGACCCTCAGAAGGAAGACTGACAAACCAGACCTTATCTGTGTGGACACCGAACAGAAGATCCAACCACTCAAGGTTCCAGAGAAATCATTGGATTTAGGTATGTAGCTTTTTCTGGAGGCATCTGCAACAGGGACCATGATCAGGAAGGTGGTAGACAGAGCATTGAATTGCTATACATATCCACCATCTTAGGGGCAACGATGGCCCTGTGATTAAAGACACTGAGCTTGTCAGCGGGAAAACTGACAGCCCAGGTTGGAGGCCCAAGTACTGCATGACAGGGTGATCTCCCATTACTTGTCCCAGCTCCTGCCAACCCAGCAGTTCAAAAGCATGCAAATGCGAGTAGATAAATAGGTACCACTTCGGGGGCGGGGAGGTAACAGTGTTCCACGCACCTCGGCCAGGGGTAGGATTCTACTGGAGGGATCAGTTCTTAACGGGCCCATTGGACTGTAAGACTTGAACATTCAAGAAACAGGTTTTATTTATTTATTTTATTTTTATTTTAATTTGATTTATATGCCGCCCTTCTCCGGAGACTCAGGGCGGCTTACAATGCGTTAAGCAATAGCCTTCATCCTTTTGTATATTTATACAAAGTCAGCTTATTGCCCCCACAAACTGGGTCCTCATTTAACCTACCTTAGAAAGGATGGAAGGCTGAGTCAACCTTGAGCCTGGTAAGATTCGAACCTGCAGAAATTGCAGGCAGCTGTGTTAATAACAGGGTGCTTTAAACCACTGTACTACCAAGGTTGGGATATTAACTGGTGGCCTAACCTAATATTTAGCCTGTTTAGCTCTTGGGATTGAGAAGTCAAGCATAGGAAAAAATATCTTGCACCATTTCACAGGTACAAATAACAGTGGTTACTTTAAACAGCGATCCCACACCAAAGAACTGTACCACAGTATGTGGACTGTTAATGTGAAGATTGAGAAGGTGATGTTCAAACCCTTTAAAGAGGACCTACAGGTGATCCCATTTCCTCCATATTAGTTTTGTCAATAACCTTTCCCAACCTGGTACCCTTCGGATGGGCTAGATTAGAAGTCCCATGTTTCTGTCTAGGGTAGGATGATAGGAGTTGTATAGGAGTTCCACACATGTGGAAGGGATCCAGCTGGAAGAAACAGCATACAAAAAGCAGGGCCTTCACAGTTGTGGCCTCTAATGATCTACAGCTTTTCCAAGGCTCTTTCTCTAGCCGGTTTTATGGATCAGGAAAAGAAGCCATTCTTTTTCAGAGAATATCTTCAATTTGTTAATCTGGTTCATCTGCTGGTCTTTGAAATTACTTCACTGTGTTCACACAAGCTTAACCAACCTGTTAAATTAAGTGTGCATTTTCTAAATGTACACATTATTCCTACAACACTGTCAAACTATTTAGTAAGACTATTACTATTATTATTCTTCTCATCTTTCCTATTACTTATCTCCTTTTCTACTTATAACTTGGTTCCTTGCATCTTTACAATTTATATTGTTTTATTACTTTTCTAGTATGATTTATGTTGACTGCTTCTTTAGTATCTTATGACTATCACTAAGAGTTGTATCTTATGATTTATGAAGAATGTATTTTTATGATGACTATGATCATGATTTATCACTTATAGCTTTTATGTACAATGAGAGCTTATGCACCGAAGACAAATTTCGTGTGTGTCCAATCACACTTGGCCAATAAAGAATTATATTCTACTCTATGCTACGCTACGCTATGCTATGCTACACTATGCTATGCTACTATTAATCTATTCTATTATTATTCTATTCTATTCTGTTTTCTATTCTGTTGTACTCTACTCTACTTTTCTCTATTATATTACATTTTATATTGAACTGTAAACCTGTCTGGGTCTGTGCTTCACCCAACCCAAATAAAATGCACCTAAGTTTAACTCTAACCAAGTTTAGCAGTTGGTGCAAATGCAGCCACCAAGTTGTTATCCCATAACTGTTTAAAGCTGTTGTGTGAAGACATTTATTGTATTCTCTACTGCAGCAGCAGCAGCATACATAAAAATCACAGAGGAGGGAGCTTGGGACAATTTCCTCCTTTCTTGGTTTTGCGGGAAAGAAATCTATTTCTCAGATGCCCTTTTCCTGCGCTGAGTTAGCTAACCTTTCTGAAATAGAAAAGCTATTCAGGGTTGGCCTTAATTCATGCTGAAATAAAAGATCACCATCCCAGTCCAGAGAATAGGCTGGACCAAGAAGTCAAATAAACATCTTGGAAGAAAGGAGTACAGGCAGTCCTTGACTTACAACAGTTTGTTTAGTGACTGTTCAAAGTTACGACGGCACTGAAAAATGTGACTTACGACCATTTTTCAGTTACGACCTTTGCATGATCATGTGATCAACATTCAGATGATTGGCAACTGGTTCGTATTTATGACCGTTGTTGTGTCCCAAGGTCATGTGATCATCTCTTGCGACCTTCTGACAAGCAAAGACAGTGAGGAAAGCCAGATTCACTGAACAACTGGCTTACTAATTTATCAACTGTAACAATTCACTTAACAGTGGCAAGAAAAGTTGTAAAATGGGGCAAAACCCACTTAACAAATGTCTCACTTAACAACAGAAATGTTGGGCTCAATTGTGGTTGTAAGTTGAGGACTAGGGTAGTCCTCGATGTTGGGCTCAATTGTGATCGCAAGTCGAGGACTACCCTAGTCCTCGATTTGCAACCGCAATTGAGCCCAACATTTCGGTTGCCAAAGGAGATATTTGTTAAGTAAAATGGGGCATTTTTGATGCATTTTACAGTCTTTCTTCCCACGCTTGTTAAGTGAAGCAGTCATTAAGTAAGTAACAATTGTTAAGTGAATCTGAACTTCCCCATTTACTTTGCCTGTCAGAAGGTTGCAAAAGGTGATCCCATGATCCCAGGATAATACAGAGATCCTAAAAATGAACCAGTTGGCAAGCTTCCAAATTTTGATCATGTGACCATGAGGAGGCTGCCACGCCCAATGAAAGAAACAAAATTTTAAGAAGTTATGATATTTACGTAGTTACTTACCAAGCACATCTAAATTATATTAAAGTAACCAAAATATCTTTACAATCCCCAAGGAATGTCACAGCTTTTTTAAAAAATAATTTTTATTAAACAGTTTAAAAAAAAAAAAAATTTTTACGATTTTCTTCTTTTCAACATTTTCACATCAGTAAACATTTCTTACATATCCATTTTTCTCCCTTACTTCAATTTACGATTTATACGTATGATTCTAGTTTGATTTATATACATAAAGATAACAATGTACTCAATTTCAATCGTATATTCTGTGTCCGTTCCATTTCCACTTGTTTGTTACTACATTTCAACTCCTATATCTTCCTCATTCACTCTTTCCTTGCCTTTTATACTTCTCCTCTAACCATTCATACCATTTGTCCCATACCAGGGGTCTGCAACCTTAAACACTCAAAGAGCCATTAGGCCCCTTTTCCTACAGAAAAGAAAACACCAGGAGCCACAAAACCCTTTTCATCTCTCTCTCTCCCTCCCTCCCTCCCCCCTCTCTCTGTATCTCTCTGTCTCTGCCCTGGCCGCTTCTCCATCCCCCACCGTCACCCTTACCTTCTCAGGACAGGCAAGGAGTGACTGGGAAGGGAGGGCAAGAGGCGGGGCTAGCCAGTGGTGGGATCACCCGACAGGGATCCACAGCAGAGGGCCCAAAGATCTGCATGTGGCTCCGGAGCCCCAGGTTGTTGACACCCATCCCATACCATGTAGTATTCTGTTTCCTCCTTTTCTTGTATTTCTTTTCTGAACTTGTCCATCTCTGCACACTCCAAAACTTTTCCAATCAAATTTTCTTCCGTTGGCGTATTATTATTTTTCCAATTTTGTGCATATATTTTTTTTATTTTTTTATTTTTTATTTTCATATATCCCTGGTAGTATTCCTAACAAAAATATTTCTGGCTTCATCTCTATACGTTGTCTGGTTATCTCTTCTAAATATATTCTAATTTTACTCCAATATTGTTTTACCTTGGGGCACATCCACCACATGTGGTAGTATGTTCCCTGACTTTGTTTACATTTCCAGCACAATTTTGAGCACCCCTAATGTTTGGAAATTGAAAGTTGAAAAATTTGACATGCCCTACCTGAGCGCAACAGTTGCAAGTGTGAAAAACAGTCATAAGTCATTTTTTTCAATGCCATTATAACTTTGAACGGTCACTAAACAATTGTAAGTCAAGGACTATCTCTAGCTAGCCACTCTTGTGTTGCTGTTCCTAAGAAAACTACATGACGTCGAGCTCAACTGAAGAGAGTCTTGATACAGTATATACTTTTCTTCTGAAAATTCATTTTCTTTTACCTTATCCAGTCAATATCCAGGCTCAACTAGAAAAATGGGATGAAGTCAAGCATCGTGGAGAAAAAGCTGGCAAAGGTTCTTCAGGTGCTGAGAGAAAATCATCATCTTCTAAAGCTCCATCAAAAGAATTTGTGTGGTAATTTGTACTTTTAACTTTATCTGAGGCCAATCCTGTCATTGGGTGAGATGAATCATCCTACCTCATTTTACCTTTACCATCCTAACAGTGAGAACAATCAACAAGTGGAACAGCTTGCCTTCAGAACTTGTGGGTGCTTCCTCACTGGAAGCTTTCAAGAAGAGATTGGACAACCACTTGTCTGAAATATTTTACGGTCTCCTGATTGAAGAGGGGGTTGGATTAGAAGACCTCCAAGGTCCATTCCAACTTTGTTATTCTGTTATTGTACAGATTCTGGGCAACCTGTGGTTAATTCCTTAGCCATACACCATTCATAGCCTGCCATCCCACACCTGCAATTTAGTTGACTATCATGCCCATAAGGAGATCACCCAAATCAATAGGAAAGCAAAGAAAAGCCCAGAATAAGACATGGTGTGCATTGTATAATAATAATAATAATAATAATAATAATAATAATAATAATAATAATTAGAACAACAACAACAACAACAATAACAACAACAACTATTATTATTATTATTATTATTATTATTATTTTAGAAATTCTAAAATTGCCGGACTTGAACATTTTGACTCTACAAAAAACCACCTTACTCGGAACAGCTTACATCCTCCGACGATACCTTAACAGTTCCTAGGTCCTTGGTTAGGACTCGAGCTGCTGAGCTATTAACCAGCCTCAAAGGCTGTGAATCTCACTAAAGATTAAATAATAATAATAATAATAATAATAATAATAGTACACTACTGGAAGAGAACCAGGAAATACTTGTTAATATTTCAAGTTAAGCATGATCTGAACATAAAATGGTCAGAAAACAAAAGCCCATGGATTCTAACAAATCCATGGACTCATTCTTACAATCACTTGTATTTTAGTCACCTTGAGGATGGACAGCTGTGTAGCTTTTCAGACTCATTGGAGTTAGGAGGTTCTAAAATTGGATGGATGAAGGGATGGATGGAAGATAGATAGATAGATAGATAGATAGATAGATAGATAGATAGATAGATATAGAAGAGAGAGAGATAAGAGATGATAGATGGGTAATAGATGATAGATAGGTAATAGATAGATGATAGATAAGAGAGATGATGCCTAGAAGGTAAATGGATGGATGGATGGATGGATGGATGGATGGATGGATGGATGGATGGATGGAAAATAGAGATAGATAGATAGATAGATGATAGATAGATAGATAGATAGATAGATAGATAGATAGATAGATAGATAGATAGATAGATGATAGATAGATAGATATAGAAGAGAGAGAGAGAGAGATAAGCGATGATAGATGGGTAATAGATGATAGATAAGTAATAGATGATAGATAGGTAATAGGTAGATGATAGATAAGAGAGATGATGCCTAGAAGGTAAATGGATGGATGGATCAAAAATAGAAATAGATAGATGAGAGAGAGAGAGAGAGAGAGAGAGAGAGAGAGAGAGAGAGAGAGAGAGAGAGAGAGAGAGAGAGAGATGATAAATAAGTGATAGATGAGAGATGAGAGAGAAATGACAGCTAGAAGATGGATGGATGGATGGATGGATGGATGGATGGACAGAGAAGATTGATAGATAGATAGCTGGGGCGGAGAATTTTTTTTAAAGTCAGAAGCAGCACATGTTGTAAGTATTGTGAACTTAGCAAATGACCAATTCACTAATCAAGATAGAAATCAGAATACCGTTGCTTTCCACATTCGCACTTCAGAGTTTGCAGTCCAGTTCTCTTTACAACATGCATAAATGAGGGGAAGGGCACAGTGCTCTCCTCTACCCTCACTCAAATCCTCTTGCAGCTGAATGCTGAGAACTTGGGGCCTTTCTTGTATTTCTGCTATCCATTTTTTGCCCTGAATTTTGTTTACTGCGAAAGGGCTTAGAACCATGATTTGGAAGTGATGTAATCAAGGCCAGCTATGTTGGTGTTGCAGTCTGAGGATGTACAATTTTGTTCTTTTATAGGTTGGCAGAAAACAGGTCCCAGCCTGAACTGGCCACCAGTAAAACCACATTAGAATCTATTTCAACCACGGATTTAGAATTAGCCCCCGCACCAAAGGTAAGAGGAGTCATTTATTTCAACTAGTCATGTTTTGAAGCAGGCCAAAATTGTATATTCCAGATAATACTCATATTTTGCAAATCAGTAATATTAATCCTGATAGCTGCATCGTTATGAATGCTATTAGTAATATTAATAGTATTTGACATTCAATATAATATTTTTATGATGCACTTATAAAAGCAATCCAGGATCTACAAGTATAACGTACAGCGACTTAACAACCACAATTGAGCCCAAAATTTCTGCTGCTAAGGGAGACAGTTGTTAAGTGAGTTTTGCCCCATTTTACAAACTTTCTTGCCACAGTTGTTCAGTGAATCATTGCAACTGCTAAGTTAGCAATTGCAAAGTTGCTCCTTTTCTCATATTGTGTATTTGCATGTTACGGAAGGCAAATTATACCAGGGGTGAAATCCAGCAGGTTCTGACAGTTCTGACGAACCGGTAGCAGAAATTTTGACTAGTTTGGAGAACTGGCAAATACCACCTCTGACTGGCCCCAGGAGTGGGGAGGGAATGGAGATTTTGCAGTATCCTTCCCCCAGGAGTGGGGTAGGAATGGAGGTTTTGCAGTATCCTTCCCCTGCCATGCCCACCAAGCCACGCCCACCAAGCCACACCACACCATGCCCACCAAGCTACGCCCACAGAACCAGTAGTAAAAAAAATTGAATTCCTCCACTGCTCTAACCCAGTGTTTTTGGCAACTTTAAGATGTCAACTCCCAGAATTCCTCAGCCAAAGCCTGCTCCAACTTGTTCTTCATTCAGTAGTGCTCAGCCTAAGATCAGCAGATCCTTTTCATCCTCCCAAAGTGGGGGGGCACAACAACACATAGACAGTGGTGGATTTCAAATTTTGTTACTACCAGTTCTGTGGGTGTGGCTTGGTGGGCGTGGCATGGCTTGGTGGGCGTGGCTTGGTGGGCATGGCAGGGGAAGGATACTGCAAAATCCCCATTTCCTCCCGATCAGCTGGGACTCGGGAGGCAGAGAATAGATGGGGGCAGGGCCAGTCAGAGGTGGTATTTACCGGTTCTCCGGTAAACTAAAATTTTGAACTACTCAAAATTTCCACTACTGGTTCTCCAGCACTGGTTAGAACCTGCTGAATACCACCTCTGCACCGAGCTCAGAGTTTTATGCACTCTGGCAACCCTTTACAACCCAGTAACCACAAGAATAATAATGATCCAAAGTAAAATCATGTAAACACATGTAGTTTTCCCCCCATTTGTTGGAAAGACATCTGGTTAATGAGTTTGACCTCAGAGAAGTATTGAAACTACGGGCTTAGCAAAGCCAACATTTTCAGGTGGCTTATCCCTGCATTGAAAGTTGAAATTTCTTTTCACCCTGTCCTTGAGTTTAGAAAAGGGTTTTTATTTTAAATGAAAAAAAGGGGGGGCTTATAAACTTGCATTGTACTTGTTCCCATGGGAGGATTCCAAAGAAAGAGCCGGAACAAAGGAAAAAGGAATAGTTTTAGAATAGAAATAGGAATCGACAAATCACAACTGCCTGGTCAAAGTGGAAAATGAAAACAGTGGGGGGCTTAGAAGCTGAGATTGATGAGAAAATGTTTGATATGGGCTTCACTGCTGTTGATAAAGTACTGGGCAATGGCTTCACTTCAAGCAAAGTGAAGACTGATGGAGATTAACAACGAGAGATAGCTTGGCCTTTGGCCACCAATATTGTTGGTAGGCAGCCATGATTCCAGCTTTCATCTAGCAAAGTACCGTATTTTTCCGCGTATAAGACGCACCGGACTATAAGACGCACCTACCTTTTTTGGTGAGGAAAACAAGAAAAAGAAATCTGCCTCTGCCTCTCAGCAATTCTGCCTCGTTGCAGCAAACAGCAAACAGCCTGCTTTACTTTCATTTTCGTTTTCAGCATAGCTTGATTAGCACAAGAAAAAAAATCTGCTCCCAGCAATTTACCTCCTTGCAGCAAGCAGCAGAGGCCTGCGCAGCAATAGGCAATGGCAATCCCTGCAGCCTGAAACAGCTGAGAGTCAGAGACAATCAACTTGTGCTAATTAGGCTGTGCTGAAGCTGAAATGGGCTGTTTCTGCTTGCTGCAAGGAGGTAAATTGCTGGGAGGCAGAGGCCAAAGGGTGGGGGCCAGTAGGTGGGATGGGCTACATTCGGTGTATAAGATGCACCCAAATTTTCACCCCCTTTTAGGTGGGAAAAGGTGCGTCTTATACTCCAAAAAATACGGTACTTTTTACTCTATTCAAAATAATTTTTTCCCCAAGCACTTGTGAGGGAGGGGAACATGACTTGGATTTTATAACTTGCTAACTAACAAAGTTACCTTGTATTTATTGTGGCCTGTCAGCTGCCAGCAGAGCTAGCTGCAGAGTCAAATGAGGAAGAGGTTGAGAGAGAGCCAGGACCAGCTTCGGAGTCTTTGGAAGGCTCTGATAAAGAAACAGCATCAGAGACAGAGGTAGAGCCGGGGCCTTCCATTCTCCCCCAGGTCGAGAGGCAGCTGTCTTTGGTGCCTGAGCTGAGTGAGGGGGTGGAACAGAGGGGGCCCATCTCCTTTTTGCGACCTTCTGACAAGCAAAGTCAGTGGAGAAGCCAGATTCACATACCAACCGTGTCACTAATTTAACCACTGCACTGATTCACTTAACAAATGTGGCAAGAAAAGTCACAAAATGGGGCAAAACTCACTTAACAAATTTCTCACTTAGCAATATACATTTTGGGCTCAATTGTGGTCATAACACCTGAAGGCCAGACAAGGAACAATGGATGGAAACTGAAGAGAGATTCAACCTAGAAATAAGGAGAATTTTTCTGACAGTGAGGACAATCAACCCATGGAACAGTTTGCCTCAGACGTTGTAGGAGCTTCATCACTGGAAGCTTTCAAGAAGAGACTGGGCTGCCATCTGTCAGAAATGGTGTAGGGTGTCCTGCTTGGACAGGGGTTGGACTAGATGACCTACAAGGTCCCTTACAATTCTGTTAATCTGTTAATCTGACTACCTGTAATTGAGAGTAGAATAAGAAGATGTCCTAAAAAAAATAACAGCTTCACAGTTCCTAGCCCAAATATCACAACTGTGCAAATTGAAGAGGTGGCCGCATCTATTTATGTATGGCTTATCTTGAAAGCTGAGTGGGGTCACCTTGGCTAGTATTTGAGTAGGAAGCCATTGGGGAACTATCAGACTAATCCATAAGATAAAAAAAAAACAAAAGCACAAGGAAGGAATAACAAACTTGTTAGGAGTCGATTGAAGTTGGCCAGCTATAGTACAACTATACTATATAGTACAGCTTTACTACAACTATAGTAAATTTAAATAAAGAAATGCTTTTTTATATATTCAAGTGCTGCTAAGGAAAATGCATGGATGCAATCACTAGGAGATTAAGCTCAGTTTGAAAATATCTTTATTCCAGATACAAACCTCAATTTAGCCCTAAGCATTGAACTGATTCTGATTCTTTCAATGGATATCATGCTTCAGTTTGCCTTATTTTCTGACTGTGATGTTCTTCCAGGGCCGGTCAACCAAAGAGCAATGTTGGGGAAGACCACTCCTGTCCCGAAATCATTCCATGGAAGAGGAATTTGAACGCGCTAAAGCTGCCGTTGAGGTATTCGTTGGCATGTCAAGAACTAGTTCAATTGGAACGAGAAACCATTTCCTGCAATAGGCCACTTGCATTCCACTCAGTTGTGGTGGACATTGATTAAAAACACAATAGCAATAGTGCTTAGACTTATATACTGCAGGGATTTTAGAATGTAAGTAAATATGTAAAAAGTACGGTAAATGACTGAAATTTAAAACAAATTTTTTTGCAAAGACTTATATGCTGGCCCAATCAAACGATGACCCTAAGCAGCTTATACTCTTCATTACAGTATTAAGGTTCAAATGCAATTAAATCAAATCCCAAACCACAAAGAGCACATCAATAAAATCGTAATGCAATCCCCGGATGCTACTGCTTCAAGAGCATCTTAATCTTCCCCACTGTCCGAAAGAGCCAGATGTTGGCTGTTACCAAGGAGGTCAGAGATATTTTTTTCCTTTAGCAAGAGAGCAAGAATCTACTAATCGTTGTCTCTGCCCTGCTAGTATTCTACGTGCATCGAATATTTCACAGAGCGACAAATTATGAAAGATGTTAAAATGTATGGGCTGTGGCCCAAATCTGACTCACGTAAAGCAACCACATCACTTTGAAGATATAACCAGTGATGGGATTCAGCCGGTTCGGGTCAGTTCACGCGAACTGGTTGTTAAATTGCTACCTGGCTCCACCTCTCCCTGCCCCACCCCTTCCAGGAGTCCCCATGTGCCCCATTTTGGCTCCCAGGTAAGTGCAGTGAGGCCTACTAGGCCCAAAACGGGGTGCGAGATGGTATATTTACTAACTTAAGTGGATATAGCTATATATTTAGATAGAAATAGAAATGTCAGGGGACTGTAAAAAAACCATGATTAAATTTAACAGGGGCAAAGGGAACCCATAAGACCAAAATGACTCCTAAAGGACAAATGTGATTTTACCCTTAGCTAATAATATTGGATGCATGTGTAAAATGGCCAGTGGGTTTTTTGTTAAATGAAGTACGCATGCATAAAATGGAGGAGAGATTGTTGTCTCTTAGATCCAACATCCACTCGACTGACGAAGTCCAATGCATTGAAGGTTTATTGTATCTGCAAGGGGAAAGCTGGAACATTAAAAAAAAAACAAATTAAAATAAAAAGGTCAGGCAGCAGCGGGTACCACTTTGAAGATGCTGTGTTGCATTCCTTCTCCATCCTATAATCCTGAACCATTTCACTCTGTGGTGGGATCCAACCTGTTTGCACCACTTCGGCTGAGCCCCACCCCGCCCCTCCCCTTCCAGAAGTCCCCACGTGCCCCATTTTGGCTCCCAGGGGGCTGCAGGGAAGCCTACTAGGCCCAAAACGGCGCCCCCCCAGCCTGTTTTTGCTCCCAGGGGGGTGCAGGAGGCTGAGTGCTGCCTGTCACACCCACTGGCCACACCCACCATGGCCACGCCCACCCAGCCTGTCATTAGGGCAGAGAACCGATTGTTAAATTATTTGAATCCCACCACTGGATCTTACATAATTTTATTAACATAAATACAGAATGTCCTGGGTACCAAACAGCAGCCCTGTGCCAAAGCATAACCAGAGCTTAAATTGCATTGCAAAGACAAGTCACCGAAAAAGGCAGACACAATGAAAATTACAGCATGGTGTGATTATTAATAATCCATTAGGTAAACATATCAGTGTGACCTTATTATTATTTATTCCTTCTTCGGTTTCCTTTCACTTATCTGAGGCATTATAGAAATATATTCAAAACATGACAATTTGAGCCTTTTCATTTGTGGCTCAAGTGACAATTCTGGATTGATTTGTTTTGTGATCGATTGTGTGTTTCCTTGACTGTTCGTGGTATTCTCAGCAAGTCTTTTCCAATAACAAAGTTCAAAAGCATCAGTGCACATTCTAGCTGGCTTCTTCAAAATCCAATTTTCACTTCCGTAGAGTGTTATGGGGAAAACCTTTATTACAGCCCCAATTCCGAGCTTATTCTCTGTATTCAATATGAAACAAAGCAAAAAAAATTTCTGGAGTCCTTTGCAAACGGACAGGAAGGGATTGAACTTAATCACAGGGTGTGTTTGCTGATAAAATTAGAAATTAATTACTTTCATGGCAGTTTGCCATGGAGAAAACCAGGAGGAAAATGTCCCGTCTCTTCAACTCCTCTCCCCCCTATCAGCTAGAAGGAATTGCTTGTTAAGAAAATATCTCCATTAACTATATGGCAGTAAAATAATTCAAACCTGGCATTTTTGCAAACAGTAAATTGAATTAAAGCAATGTAAATATGTGAAGCTGGAATGGTGCTAAATATCTCCCTAAATACCTGGTTTTCCTCTTCTCTCATAATTACAAAATGTGCCCCTTGTGCTTCTATTTGAAGTCTTGCAGATATTGAACTGAACTGTGTGCTATGTTCTTAATAAGCAAGTACAGTTTGGATTTCCAGAACTTGTCACTGTCTCACAAGTAACCAGGTGCAGCACATAACCTTCCACAACACTCCCCTATAACATCAACCCCATAGTTCCATGATAGCGAATGTATGGCACGCGAAGCCATGTCGCCTGGCACGCATGGCCTTGCCTGTTTGTCTTCTGGGTTTCTGGTGTGCATGCACATGCAACGATCAGGTGTCCTTTGTGCACGCGGCAGTGCTGAAAACTGGTATGTGCGGCCAGCTGATTGTCGGGCGTGCATGAACCTGGAAGTTCAGCTTTTCCGGAGCGTGATCCCTTCGCGCGCGCAGCAGTACCAAAACCCGGCCTGCGCATGCACGCCAGCCAGCTGAACATGCGCACTAGAACCCGGAAGTTCAGCTTTTCTGGAGACACCTGACTTAAATGCTGCTGCAAAAAAAAAATTCCTAAAATTGTGCTCAGTCATGTGATGACCTACTTAATGACTGTCACAATATATGGCCATAATTGTGGGCTCAATTATGGTTCCAAGTCAAGGATTACCTGCAATATTTTGAATACTTTAGGTGGTTTTTTTTTTTCCTTTTCCTTTCTATAAATGCAAATTTTAAGAAAGAAAAGTTGATGCAAACACAATCCCATAGGCAGAGGGGAATTAAAAACAGCTGCCATATTGACTTTTTTGACCCCATTTGTGGCTACCATTGCACACAAAAGTAGATTGAAACTTTATCCACAGTTTCTTTTATTTTTATTAAGGAAAATAAGAAACTGGCTGTTTTTTAGGACCTGGCATGGACTATTTAAACTGCATATTCTGTCTAGAAAATGGACTTGGGGGCATTATAAATAAAATAATAAGTAACTATTGAGATAACATGAAATGGTCTGGCAGAACTAGAGAAATGCTAAATGTTTGCAATATTCCGTAAACATTCCCCCTCCCTTCCCAAGAACAGAATGCATAATATTGGGCATTTTAACATTTTCTTAGCTATGTGTGTGAGAGAAGCTTTTTCCCCTATGCCAGGCTTAGATTCCAGATATCCATAAAGTGCTAGTGATTATGCTATTCAATTACAAAGCATGGAATCACAAATAATGAGGCTGTTTTTAATAGCATCCTTCTCTAAAATACTTTACTTAAAGAGATAAGTAAAACAATTTTATGCCATAGTATTTGGGGGGAGGGTCAAGGACCATTATTTAGAAATGTAATTTAGAGAAAGCTTATTTGAATTTTAGAGTGGATTTTAAAAGGGGAGGGGAGGGGAAAGGGGGAAGGAAAGGGGGAAAGGGAAAGATAGGGAAGGGAAGGGAAGGGAAAAGGGGAAAGGGAAAGGGAAAGGGAAAGGGAAAGGGAAAGGGAAAGGAAAGGAAAGGAAAGGAAAGGAAAGGAAAGGAAAGGAAAGGAAAGGAAAGGAAAGGAAACCCTGTATGTATAAATGACACCATTTGTTAGAGTATTTCCATAATCACTGAAGGAAAAAAACACAATATTATTGTTGGGGAAATAAAAAGATAGTCTTAATAATGGCAAATAGCAAAGAATAAATGTATGCATTAGTTCATTCATTTATCCAGTTGTGTTGCATTTATTTATTTATTTATTTATTTAGGACTAGAACTCCCAGTCTCCTGGTGATTGGCCCAAAGTTACCCAGCTGATTTTCATGGCTAAGGCAGAACTAGAACTCCCAGTGTCTTGATGATTGGCCTAAAGTCACCCACTGGCTTCCATGGCTAAGGCAGGACTAGAACTCCTAGTCCCCTGGTGATTGGCCCAAAGTCACTCACTGTCCTTCATGGTTAAGGCAGGACTAGAACTCCCAGTCACCTGGGGATTGACCCAAAGACACCCACTGGCTTCCATGACTAAGGCAGGACTAGAACTAACAGCCTCTCTCTTTTTAAACTGGTGCCTGATGCCAGTGCCAACTACATCCATAACTCGACACCCAACATTGAATTTTCATTCTGTATGCTATGGATCAAACCAGCATAAAGATCTGCCAAACTTTGAACTTTTTATTTTAACATGAAATCAAGAAGGTTAAAGAATGTTCTGAGATTAAGATTTATTCCACTTTTAATGGCTTCTAGAGTTCTATCTGAGCCTTCCCCCTCTGGTACCCCTTGGTTAGAAATTCCAAGTCCCAAATTTATTTTGAATGCTTTTCTTGTTTTGTATGTTTTTTTAATTAATTGTTTGTATAGTTTTCAATTTGTAAGCCATCAAAAGTCATTGCTTGAGATGGGCAGCTATAAAAATTGAGTGACAAAGAAAGAAAGAAAGAAAGAAAGAAAGAAAGAAAGAAAGAAAGAAAGAAAGAAAGAAAGAAAGAAAGAAAGAAGATTTTTATGGGGATTATGAGGACTTTACTCCAGTACATCTGCAAAGTTCCATGTTGAGAAAGACATACAGTACCTACATTCTTCACTATGCTAAAGGCAAAAATAGAACTTTCCATATTCTGGAGTCTGCAAATGTTGCACATTGACATGCAATAATAAGAATGGAGTGGAGTGGAGTGGAGTGGAATATAGAAGAGAAGAGAAGACAGAAGAGAAGGGAAGGGAAGGGAAGGGAAGGGAAGAGAAGAGAAGAGAAGAGAAGAGAAGAGAAGAGAAGAGAAGAGAAGAGAAGAGAAGAGAAGAGAAGAGAAGAAAAAAATAAAAGAAGAGAGAAGAGAAGAGAAAATAATAGAAGAAAAAAATAGACTAGACTAGACTAGACTAGACTAGACTAGACTAGACTAGAATAGAATAGAATAGAATAGAATAGAATAGAATAGAATAGAATAGAATAGAATAGAATAGAATAGAATCACAGGGTTGCCCATGGCAGGAGCTCTTATATAGAAAAATGTTTGTCCAGCCTTTTCTTGAAATTCTCCAGCAATGGAGCATCCACAGCTCTGGGAGGCAAGTTGCTCCATTGATTAATTTTTCTCACTGTCAGGAAATTTCTCCTTAGTTCCAGGTTGGATCGTTCTTGAACAAGCTTCCACCCACTGCTTCTTGTTCTGTCCTCTGGTGCTTTCAAGAACAAGTCAACACCTCTTTTCTGTGGCAGCCCCTCATGTACCCAAAGCCAGCGATCGTATCAAACTCTTTCGCTGAGGCCGCAGAATGTATTTCCTACAAATGTTCATTGTGTCACAGCATCAGAATGCAATGAGAAAACAGCTAATTTTATGTCTCCCTAGCACAAATGATTTTGCTTCTTAAATTTGAGGTGAAGATTTAGAAGCATCCTCAAGTGTTTTTTTTTCATTCGGTTGCTTTCATTTTGCATGCAGGCAAGGCAGAGTGACGCAGAATAATCCCTTGTTCCAAAGAGCACACATAAAAACGATATTGCCTAGATTTTTTTTCAATGTGAGGACTCTATGCCAGCTTTTATTTAAACAAGCTGGATAAACTGCTCCTGGGTGTACCATTAGGTAAAGGTTCCCCTAGCACATAAGTGCTAGTTGTTCCCAACTCTAGGGGGCGGTGCTCATCTCCATTTCAAAGTCGAAGAGCCAGTGCTGTCCGAAGACGTCTCCATGGTCATTTGGCCGGCATGACTGAACGCCAAAGGCACACGGAACGCTGTTACCTTCCCACCAAAGATGGTCCCTATTTTTCTACTTGCATTTTTTACGTGCTTTCGAACTGCTAGGTTGGCAGAAGCTGGGACAAATAATGGGAGCTCACCCCATTACACGGCACTAGGGATTCGAACCGCTGAACTGCTGACCTTTCGATCGACAAGCTCAGCATCTTAGCCACTGAGCCGCCACGTCCCCTATGGGTGTACCATTATAGGAGGTCAATTCAATCCCAGTAATATTAGCTAGCATTCCCACAAACTGGTCCAGTCAGCATTGCCGATTAATTTTGATGAATTAATGCATTATATGCAAGTGATGCTTCTATAATATTGTTGTTCTTAGCTCTACTAATCTTGTATTAAAAACAAAATGCAATGGCAGAGCACTTCTGTACAATTGCTAAGAAAATTATATGATGCTCAAATTGATGGGGTCTCTGCTTTTTTATTGAAAAAAAACCACAGCTACGTTAACCATAAGAGAATCTTAGAGTTACAAAAACTCAAGAGTTACTTCTGAATAGAGAGGAGTAAGATTGGATAAAAGAACCTTAACAGTTGTCTACGGAGATTCTCAATCATCCAGGTCATGGTTGTCCCAAAGATGCTTTTTCAAGAGGCAACTGGACTTTCTTTTTCCTTGAAGACATTTCACTTCTCATCCAAGAAGCTTCTTCAGCCCTGACTGGATGGTGGGGAATGGAAGGATTTATATTCCTTGCAGACATTTGCATTCTTATGAACAGTCGTTGAGGCCACTTGGAGGTTTGACTGGGCCACTTGAGTAGTGCAAATAGGTGTGGAGCCTCCTTGGAACTGCTGAAAGGACTGTGTTGTAGAGCTGTGCTTTCTGTGCGCAAATGGTTCTTGTAGTCTTAAGGTGACCAGCTTTTTTACAATGAGAAGGAGGACACAAATAGATTGAAGAAAAAAATATCGTAAATAAAAGAAACATTTTATTCATTGCAACAATAATACAGAATACACTATAATATGATGAATGCATAATAAAGAAAACATTTTTAACAATAACATTTTATATTGTAATTATATTACATGCCTATTAATTATTATTTAAATGAGTCCTTTTCCATAGAATGAATATTTTTTGTCAATGTATCATCTTCTAACAATATATTGGAAATATCTGAACAAGAAATATCCTTCATATTGAATTTTACGGCAAGTGCTGCAGCTAGAGTATCAACATCCAATCTCGATTTCTCACTTTTCCAAAAATCATAAGCAATTGAAAAAACCCTTTCAACTGCTGCATTAGTTCCAGGACAGCACAACGTAAATTGAACAAGAATAAATAAATTTTCACATGGAATATGCTCATTTTTGAACTGGCTGAATATTTCCACCCATCTTTTTTATCAATTTCAACTTGTTTATTTTTCCATTGTATTAATTTTTCAAAATTTAAAAATACATTCAATCTTCTGATTTCTTCAAAGAGACAATTGTCGTCTCTTTTAATGTCTGGCATTTCTTTAGATAAAAACTCAACACAAGATTCAATATCTGTACAATATACTTGCGATGAAGTCAAAAAACACGGTTGAAAACTGTTATTTCCTGTGATGTTTGTTTCAGACCATTCTTCGATATATTGAAAACATGTTTGGTAAAAATTCTGCACTTCTCTGAAAAACTTTTCCGTTATGCCCGGATTTGATTCCTCCAAGTATGACAATTTTCTTTTTATAACTAAAGGAAAAGATTTTTCTTCAAATCGAGTTTCATATTGAAGGATAAAGTCATTCAAAATAAGACTAACTTCTGTAGCTGAAATGTGTTCACCTTCAATCTTTTGAATCGTTTTGTGAAAAGTAGATGCTTGATTATGTACAAAATACATTAATATCTCAGATATTTCATTATTGAAAAACGATTCCAGGATTTTAGAACATTTGTCTAAACTTAAAAAATATGAACAGAGAAGCTCAAATAATTGTATTGCTCTATAGCAATGCTCTATAGCATTTTTTTCTGGAAATTTTCAATGAAAAGCGAAACGTCAAAGTCCTTCCACCATACCCCTGTTGAAAAAGTTTGGGACTTAACAGTGGTCCTGTTCAGTGATGGGATTCAGCCGGTTCGGGACAATTCGGGAAAACCAGTAGTTAAATTGCTGGCTGGCTCCGCCCCTCACTGCTCCGCCCCTTCCAGGAGTCCCCACGCTCCCGATTTTGGCTTCCAGGTAAGTGCAGCGAGGCCTCCTAGGCCCAAAATGGGGCGCACGGGGGGTACTTCTCCCCCTGCGGCCCATTTGTGCTCCCAGGGGGGTGCAGGAGGCTGAGTGCTGCCTGTCACACCCCCTAGCCATGCCCACCATGGCCACGCCCACCCAGCCGGACATTAGGGCAGAGAACCAGTTGTTAAATTATTTGAATCCCACCACTGGTCCTGTAGTACCACTACAATGAGCCAAAATTTCCAAGGCAGTTGTTAACTGAATCATGTCCCATTTTACAACCTTTTTTGCCACGGTTGTTAAGCAAATCACTACAGTAAATCATGCAGTCAGAAAGCAAATCTGGCTTTCCCCAT
Source organism: Pantherophis guttatus (assembly GCF_059756535.1). Lineage (NCBI taxonomy): Eukaryota > Metazoa > Chordata > Lepidosauria > Squamata > Colubridae > Pantherophis > Pantherophis guttatus. The sequence continues at coordinate 12,645,709 of NC_142068.1, forward strand.
TGACTTTACCTGTCAAGAACTTCCTAAAAAGGTTGCAAATGACAGTCCCACCCAAAGATACTGCGGCCATTGTAAATACATGCTGGTAACTAAGCATCCAAATTTCAATCATGTGACTATGGGGATGCTGTGTGAGAACAGGCTATAAGTCACTTTTTTCAGTGCCGTTGTAATGGTCAATAATTAGGACTAATGGTCATTAAATTGTTGTAAGTAAGGACTACCTGGATCTCAAACTTGCAAACTGGGATGAATGTGCACAGTGACCATCATTCTAAGTTAATCTTCCCCAGCCTGGCACCTTGAAAATTCCCAACTTCCATTCAGGCTGACTGAAACTCTGGGAGAACTGTAGGCTGTGTCCATACAGCAAGTTTTCCTGAGCCAGGTAAAGCTGTCAAAGTATGTATTTTGCATTTGCACAGTGTGTGTAGATCCTTTAATTTAACTTGTGTTTATTTTTGGCTTTGTTAATTATGAACTTGTGGGTCACTTATGTTGTGCTAAGATGGAAATAACTCTGTTAACGAATACAACCTAAAATGTACATCTTCTCCACTGGAAAGCTTCATCTTAAAATCTAGATCATTAGTACGGTAGATGCCAAAATATTGTCACATGTTATCACAATGGCAGCACACAAGTGATGCCACTTTCCCCTTTGCTCCTCCCCTCCAAAGAGTGACTAGATATAAAGACGTTTGAGGTTCTGGATTTTCAATTTTGAAAATGAAAAGTAACAAGGAGGATGCCCTTAGGCCAGGGGTGTCAAATTTAAGGCCCGGGGGCCAGATCCAGCCCTCAGAGTGCTTAGATCAGGCCCACGGGGCCACTCTGGAAACAGCAAAGGACCGGCTTGTGGTGCCTCTGCCAGTGAAAATAGAGCTTGGGAGGGCCATGCGCTGCCCTCACAAGCTCCATTTTTGCTGGCAGAGGATTGCAGGAGGCCGTTGCAGCCGAAAACGGAGCTCGGAAGCCTGTTTTCGCTGGCAGAGGGTTCAGACCACCACAGCGCCCCCCGACATGAGTGACATCGAGCTGGCCATGACCCCTGCCACACACCCCAGGCCCCCCAGGTCAAACACAACCTGACGTGGCCCTCAATGAAATCGAGCTTGACACCCCTGCCTTAGGCTAAAGGAATTGTTTCTCCCATTCTGTTTCTTCTGTGTTTCATAATTGTTGTTTGGTTCCCTTCTCCCTAGTCAGACACAGAGTTTTGGGACAAAATGCAGGCAGAGTGGGAAGAAATGGCTCGCAGAAAGTGGATTTCAGACAGCCAAGAAACACGAGGACAAGTGGCTGTCTCCATTAATGAGAAGGTAACCTGGGATTGTAGAAGAACAGTGAAGAACATCTTTATGGTAGTCCCAGATCAGTAAAAGGCAAATTTGCACATCATCACATAGGACATGGTTGTCTAAAGGACCATCTATCTCAGTAGTTTCTAGGATCTCATGCAGTTGGCATGCTCTGAATTAAAAATGGTCACCTCTTAAGACCCAGAAAATGGGCCTTCTCTTCAAGGCACCTATGCTGTGGAACACTTTCTCCTATGAGATTACCTCCTATCATGGATCTATTTCAATTAACCCCTTTCTATGGATCATGGTGGCTTACATGGTTAGGATGCTGGGGTGGAGGTTAGCAAGCCCACATTCGAGACCTGAGTGCTGCCATGGAGCGGGGTTGAGCTCCCGTCCTTCGTTCCAGCTCCTGCTGGGGACATGAAACTGAGCCTCCGCCTAATCCTTTCAACCCGGAAGTGTCTCAGTGCTTCTGACACAAGTCCAAGCCCCTTTTTAATATTGTAAGTTGAGGAAGTAGAAAAAGAAAGAAGGAGATGCACTGTGTGCAATTCCGCTTACTGTTTGTATTGTAGCTTATTTGATACATAAAACATTTACAGAAGCAAAAAAAAATATCACCTTGTTGGTCATACAGATTCTCTAGTAGTCCCATTGCTGAAAATAAGCCACTGCATAAAATAATGTGTAGGCTGTTCAGACACTTACCAAAAACACCTTCATGGATAAATGAAATAAATGATTTGATTTTAAGGTAGTCAAATAATTTTACTCCCAGTCTCACTGAGACGTTCTTGTGAATAGATTTCCATAAGATTGCGTGGATAGTTTTCTATGTAAGTGTCCCTATCTAACTGCCAACACTTTAATTTTCTTTTTCAGGGTTATTACTTCCACACTGAAAATCCCTTCAAAGATTGGCCTGGTGCTTTTGAAGAGGGACTAAAAAAATTGAGGGAAGGAGACTTGCCCCTCACCATCCTATACTTTGAGGCAGCTATTCTCCAAGACCCACATGATGCTGAGGTATCTACCTTGTTGAATATCTGGAACTAGTTAAAATTCAGAGTCTTTTATCAGTTGTGAAGAAATAGCTTTGGGCTTCTTGGTGCTCTCTGAGCTTGGTTGTTTGCTTGCAGACCTTTACTTACCCAACTAGGTAACATCATCAGTGTGATTGAGTGTGGGGTTCGCTCTCTGTTGATATACATTAGCTTGCCCCTCCAAATCCTTGAGTCCAGTTGGAATTGGCATCTTCCTGATTAGTTCTGAAGTCGACATTCAGGATATAGAATGAAGGGGATGATATGGTGGAATGTAGTCTGGATTCCCAGAAAGGAGGAGCTGGATGTCAGAGGAGCAAGAGACAGCGAAGTTTAGGTGGTTTGTGTGGGAGAAAGAGAGTGAAGGAAGCTCCCCTCTAAGAGCTCTCAGTGTATATGTTTAATGGTCCAAGTAGTCTGCTTTAAGGGACCCGGTGGCTCAGTGGCTAAAGTGCTGAGTTTGTTGATCAAAAGGTCGGCAGTTCAGTGGTTCAAATCTCTAGTGCTGCGTAACGGGGTGAGCTCCCATTACTAGTCCCAGGTTCTGCCAACCTAGCAGTTCGAAAGGACGTAAAAAATGCAAGTAGAAAAATAGGGACCACTTTTGGTGGGAAGGTAACAGCGTTCCATGCGCCTTTGGCATTTAGTCATGCCGGCCACATGACCACAGAGACGTCTTCGGACAGCGCTGGCTCTTTGGCTTTGAAACAGAGATGAGCACCACCCCCTAAAGTCAGAACGACTAGCACATATGTGCGAGGGGAACCTTTACCTTTACCTTAGCCTGCTTTAGTTTAGCAAGATTTCTGTCTGTAGGCCAGGAACAATAAAGGAAACTGCTTAAAACCCCAGTGTGTCTTTCTTGATTTTTGAGCCTGACATCAATCTTGCCAGACTAAAGCAGACTTTTTTGCAACCTTGCTTTTTTAAAATAAAGACCTACATGACATTCATAACAAAATAATTTCCCAGAGTTTATTATGCTGATACCTAGCATGGTATAATGCTCAAACTTCCCATTTTGCAGGCCTGGCAGTTTCTTGGAATAACCCAAGCAGAAAATGAAAATGAACAGGGAGCCATAGTTGCCCTCCAACGGTAAGTGACGCTAATGACTGTTGGTTTTATGTGCCCAGTGGGTATCCAAATGGTTGCCTTATTGCTTTCAGAGGGAAAAAGGGAGTTTCTGTAAATCACGGACATATCTTTAGGGGACTGGAAGCTAAAACATGAAAACCAGTGGCTGGAATTGGGTACATGTAGCTTAATGAAAAGAAAGATTAGGGGTGATATGATAGAGGTGTCCCAATATCTAAGGGGCTGCCACAAAGAAGACTGGGTCAGCCTATTCTCCAAAGCACCCGAAGGCAGGACGAGAAGTAACAAATGGAAGCTTATAAAAGAGAGAACCAACCTAGAACTAAGGAGGAATTTCCTGGCAGTTAGAACAATTAACCAGTGGAATGACTTGACTTGAAGAATGACTTCAATTGATGATATGGACATCAGTTCAACGGCTCCTTTGTGAGATGCCAAACTGCTTGGTACTACTGCTCCACTCACATCTTAACAAGAAACTGCTAGGAGAGGTTATCTCAGTGGTGAAATCCAAATTTTTTTACTACCGGTTCTATGGGCGTGGCTTGGTGGGCATGGCATGGCTTGGTGGGAGTGGCAGGGAAAGGATACTGTAAAATCTCCATTTCCACCCCACTCCAGGGGAAGGTTACTGCAAAATCCCCATTTCCTCCCAATCAGCTGGGACTCGGGAGGCAGAGAATAGATGGGGGCGAGGCCAGTCAGAGGTGGCATTTACCGGTTCTCCAAACTACTCAAAATTTCCACTACTAGTTCTCCAGAACTGGTCAGAACCTGCTGAAACCCACTTCTGACATGTATGTCTATATAGAGAAATCTTGTATATAAACCAGTTTGTAATGACAAAAACTCTGTGTCCTCTATTTTGCTCTTGGGTTACCGCAAGATAGCAGTCGCGCTGTAAACACTCTGACACAGTTATGGTTCCTATGGAACAAGAGGCCTTGGTGATAGTAAGCCCATGCCTTCAGCCCACTGAGAACCATTCTTGTGGTCCGCCAGCAGCCTGCGGACCTGGCAGGGGAGTCGGACAGTGAGGAGGCTGGGGAGGACAATGGGCCAGTCCTGGAGTCAGGGGAAGATCTGGACAAGAGCTCTGTGTCAGAGGCAGAGATGGGGTCAGGGCCATCTGGGAGCGATGCGCAGACTCCGGAGCCTCCAGAGGCGGATAGCAGAGAAGCAGAGGAACAGGAGGAGCTTGTTCCTAGTGCATGCACGCAAAGAGCTGCCAGAAGGCAAGAGCAGCTGAAGCAAAAAGGATGACTCGGGAGTAAGGCCAGACGATGATTGGCCACTCCCATAAGACTTAAAAGAGCAGCAACAAGCCATTGGGTTTTTTGTAGAAAAGCAACATTGATTCCAGTGCTTCTTGTCAGCGTCTCTTGAACTTTGTGGGGGGTTTTGCCAAGAAAAGCCTTTGGCAGGTTGCCAAGGACATCAGAGTTGGGGTGATAAGGCCGTAGGACTGGTTATGAAGAATTTGTTTTGGACTAAGCTGAGAATGAATTAATTCTCAGCTGTTTTAATAAAATAAGTTTCTTCAGGACTGAATTGTGTTCGGTAATCACTACGTGGACCTCGGTCACAACAACCATCTGCTTAACCAAGTTTCCTTTTTCCTCCGCTCAGGTGCTTAGAGCTTCAGCCAAACAACTTGAAAGCCCTCATGGCCTTAGCCGTGAGCTTCACAAACACTGGCCACCAGCAGGAGGCCTGTGAAGTCTTAAGAGGCTGGATCAAACAGAATCCCAAGTACAGATTCCTCTTCAGAAGCAAGAAAGGCTCTCCAGCGTTGCCCAGAAGGATGTCAAAGACAGCCGATGAAAGGTAACAATAATCTCACATTAACCGATTTGCAAGCAAAATTTGGGACACTGAAACATCACCCAACTCAACCGGAATTTAAATCATGTTTTTCGTGAAAAAAGGAGGGAGACATGGGAGCAAATGAATTCTACCATCTGTTCTGAGGCCCGGGCCATTGTTTCATTGCTGTTCTGTTACTCTACATTTCATCTCTACACTGTATTATTTCTAGTTCCCTGCTGGAAGAAGTGAAGGAGTTATTTCTTGAAGGAGCTCATCATAATGGCGAATTGATTGACCCAGACTTACAGACGGGACTTGGAGTGCTCTTTCATCTGAATGGGGAATTTAACAGAGCAATAGATGCATTCAATGCTGCCCTCACTGTGCGCCCAGAGGTAAGTTCAGCACTTTAGTATTAAAATGTTTATTTCTATTGTCCAATGTCATTTAAACTATTAATTAGTGATCACTTTAGCCACTAAGGTGCCTAAAGTGAATCATTAATTTCAAGAACCTTTTTAAAGAACCTTTAGCGCCTTAGTGGCGCAGCAGACTAAAGCAGACTAAAGTGCTGTTAAGTAACACCAGCTGCCTGCAATTACTGCGAGTTCAAATCTCACCAGGCTCAAGGTTGACTCAGCCTTCCATCCTTTCGAGGTAGGTAAAATGAGGACCCGGTTTGTGGGGGCAATAAGCTGACTTTGTATAAAAAAGAACACCGCTTGTGGGGGGGGCGAAAGCCCTACTAAGCAGGTATATATAAAAGTATGAAGGCTATTGCTTAATGCATTGTAAGCCGCCCTGAGTCTCCGGAGAAGGGCGGCATATAAATCGAACCAAATAAATAAATAAATAACCCCACCCCAACGATGCCCTTGAAGTGATGTCCCGGTGCCTGGAGGCCGTGCGGATCTGGATGGGAAGGAACAGGCTCAGGCGCAACCCATCCAAGACTGAGTGGCTGTGGTTTCCGACGTCCCGATATAATCAGTTGATGCCATCGCTGACTATCGGGGGCGAATCGCTGGCCCCCACAGAGAGGGCTCACAACTTGGGCGTCCTCCTGGATTCACGGCTGTCTTTAGAAGAGCATTTGACGGCTGTGACCAGGAGGATTTTCCATCAGGTTTGCCTAATTCGTCAGTTGCGTCCCTTTCTGGATCGGGACTCCTTAAACATGGTCACTCATGCCCTCGTCACTTCCCGCCTGGACTACTGCAATGCTCTCTACATGGGGCTCCCCTTGAGGAGCACCCGGAGGCTCCAACTGGCGCAGAGTGCGGCCGCGCGGGTGGTTATGGGAGCGACGTGGCGGTCCCATGTAACACCTCTCCTGCGTGAGCTGCACTGGCTCCCGGTGGTCTTCCGGGTGCGCTTCAAGGTTTTGGTTACCACCTTTAGAGCGCTCCATGGCTTAGGGCCTGGTTATTTACAGGACCGCCTGCTGCTGCAAATGGCCTCCCACCGGCTGGTATGCTCTCACAGAGAGGGACTCCTCCGGGTGCCAAACAATGTCGGCTGGCGGCCCCCAGGGGGAGAGCCTTCTCTGTGGGGGCACCTACTATCTGGAATGAGCTCCCCCCGGAGATATGGAGGATCCCGGATCTACGCACCTTCTGCCGCACTCTCAAGATCTTTTTATTTCACCAGGCTGGTCTGGCCTAACCTTTCCCATTCTATTTTAATGTAAATTTTAATTTGTTCTTAACCTGGGGTTTTAAATTTGTCTTGGGCTAAATTGATTTAATTCGATTTTACTTCTGTTAAATTTTTGTATTCTATGTGTTTTATCCTGTGCCTGTTCACCGCCCTGAGTCCTTCGGGAGTACGGCGGTATACAAATTAAATAAAATTAAATTAAAAGTAAATAAATAAATAAATAAATAATAAATAAATAAATAAATAAATAATAAATAAATAAATAAATAAATAAATAAATAAATAAATAAATAAATAAATAAATAGTTTAACAGATTAACAGAGTTGAAAGGGACCTTGTAAGTCATCTAGTCCAACCCCCCACCCAAGGTGGAGACCCTACACCATTTCTGACAGATGGCAGTCCAGTCTCTTCTTGAAAGCTTCCAGTGATGAAGCTCCTAGAACTTCTGAAGCCAAACCGTTCCATTGGTTGATTGTTAGAAAAATTCTCCTTATTTCTAGGTTGAATCTCACCTTGTTCAGTTTCCATCCATTATTCTTTGTCTGGCCTTCAGGTGCTTTGGAAAATAGGTTGAACCCCCTCTCCTCTCTGTGACAGCCCCTCTCCCAATTCTGGCTTGCCTAACAAAAAAATTAGGAGTAAATCTCAGGAAATTATCTTGAATTCAGAATCAGAATGGAGCTGGAAGGGACCTTTGAGGCAGTGGTGAAATCTAAAATTTTTTACTACTGGTTCTATGGGCGTGGCTTGGTGGGGGAGTAATGTGACTGGGTGGGCGTGGCCAATTTTTTTTTTTACTTTTAAAACCATTTTTTACATGTAAAACCATGTAAAAAAATGCTTTCAAAAAGCTCTGACGATCCCAGCTGATTTGCCTGATCAGCAGAGACTTTTTTTCTTTTAAATGCCTCTGACGATCCAAGCTGAGTTGCCTGATCAGCAGACAACTCAGCTGGGATCGTCAGAGCTTGGATTGTCAGAGCTTGGCTCGTCAGAGGCATTTAAAAGAAAAAAAGCCTCTGATGATCACGCGGCTCAGCTGGGCATGGGGGGCGGGGGCAGGGATTTTTGCTACCGGTTCTCCAAACTGCCCGCCACAATCACTACCTACTCGCCCGAGTCGGTCCGAACCGGGAGCATTTGAGGTCTTCTAATGCAGCTCTCCACCCAAACAGGAGATCCGGGGGTGAAATCCAGCAGGTTCTGACAGGTTCTGGAGAACCAGTAGCAGAAATTTTGAGCAGTTTGGAGAACCGGCAATGGAATTTTTGAGGAGTTCAGAGAACCAGCAAATACCACCTCTGGCTGGCCCCAAGAGTGGGGAGGGAATGAAGATTTTGCAGTATCCTTCCCCTGCCATGCCTACCAAGCCACACCCACCAAGCCACACCCATAGAACCGGTAATAAAAAAAAATGGATTTCACCACTGAGGAGATCCTATACTATTTCAGACAATCTCAGAAAATTATCTGCCATACTGGTGAAAGGAGAAGACACTTACTGTTATCCATATCATACCTTCATTTGAGCAGAATGAACAAAAAAACAATCAAAGTATTTGATACACAAGTATTATACCTAAATTGTTGTTGTCTTGTCAGGATTATTCGTTGTGGAACCGTCTAGGTGCAACCTTAGCAAATGGTGATCGAAGCGAGGAAGCGGTAGAAGCCTACACTCGAGCATTAGAGATTCAACCTGGCTTTATCAGGTCTAGATACAATTTAGGAATCAGCTGCATCAACCTAGGTGCATATAGGTAAGTAGGTTCATATGAATTTTGGTTTGTAGAGATTCTCAGTCATCCAAGTCATGGGTGTCCCAAAGGTGCTTTTTCAGGAGGCAACTGGTCTTCCTTGTTTTTTTTCTTTGAAGACATTTCGCTTCTCATCCAAGAAGCTTCTTCAGCTCCGACAGAATAGTGGGGAATGGAAGGATTTATACTCCTTGCAGACAGCTGGTCATTTGCATCCTTTTTAGAGGGTCGTTGAAGCACTTGGAGGTTTATCTGTGTCCTTAGGGTCACCTGAGGAGTGCTCTGACTATTTTGGCTGTTAAATATTGTGGAAACTGGGGATTCCTTTTGTACATCTTTTGTTGTTGTTTTGTTTTTCCTACCCTGTAGAGAGGCGGTAAGCAACTTCCTCACAGCTCTCAATCTGCAACGAAAGAGTCGGAATCAGCAACAGGTATCTCAGCCGGTAATTTCAGGTAATATTTGGGCTGCTCTCCGGATTGCGTTGTCTATGATGGATCAGCCAGAACTCTTTCAGGCTGCTAATGTGGGTGATTTGGATGTGCTATTAAAAGCGTTCAACATCGAGTCTTAACTACAATCCCTCTCGGTCTTTCTCGCTCACATCTTCCAAATGAATCGTATAAATGCTCTCCCATAAGAGAAAATGTCCTTGCCCTGGCAGCCTGAATAACAACAACCCCAACAGAAATGATTTGGACTTCTTTCCAGCGTGAAGGACCAGCAGATCCCATCAGATCTTCAGGGGGGATGGAAGGAAAAAAGACGTTCATAAGCACAACATTTTGTAAATACCCACCCGATGGGGCTTGGATGTTCGTGACGGAATTAGGAGAGGAACAGCTATCTTGATAACCTAACATCACTTTGAGAAACAACCTTGCTTGCATGTTCTCTACAACATCCATAGGTACAAAGAAAGGAAGGTTGCCTTACCATGCTACAGAGACTCAAGAGCACATAAACTAGGAACAAAGGGCAAGTTTTCTTTAAAGACTTCTTCTATGCCACCGGATTTGCTGCCCTTGACCCAGCGCATCAGTGGGGAAAATGGGTAACTCAAGGTTTCATTTCCCACAGATGTGATCTTCAGTATATGTGCATGTTAGATAGCTGTGTTTTCTCCATCACTGTATTCAACTGGCAGGTACTTAGGGATTTCAATTATATTAGCCGAATTTTTATTCTGAAAGCTGTTACCCCTGTTTACCCCGTCACACAGAGTTCTCGCGCAATTCCAACCCGATTTGTGCATGTCAAATGATATCTATCAGGGCTGTGTGTCATGCAATTGTAAAACCGCTATTTGCACTAGATGTCGGGGTACTTATGAGTAGGGCTGGACCCTTAGACAGGTATCTGGGTGACCTCTGCCCCCTTTTGTCTTTCTAGATCCAAACACCACACATTGTGACATTTGACACACTAGCTCAGGGGTGGGCAAATGTGGCTCTTTTACAACCTGTGGACTTCAACTCCCAGAATTCCTGAGACAGCCAAGTAAAAGGGCCACAATTGCCCACCCCTGAACTAGCTTATTTCAGAATATTAGCTTTCAACCATCCGTTTTAGGTGTTTCTGAAATGCACTGAAATATTGGGCTGGATGTCACTTGTTACTAAAAACGCCAGAATGTACAGGTAATCCTCGACTTCCGACCACAATTGAACTCAAAATTCCTGTTGTGAAGTGAGACATTTGTTAAGTGAGTCTTGCCCACATTTTACGACCTTTCTTGCCACCGTTGTTAAGTGACTCGCTGCAGTTGGTAAGTTAGAAACCCGATTGTTAAATGAATCTGGTTTCCCCATTGACTTTGCCGGTCAAATGATTGCAAAAGGGGATCGCATGATCTTGTGACACAACAACGGTCATAAATACGAGCCAGTTACCAAGCATCTGAATTCTGATCACATGATCACGGTACAAAGGTTGTAACTGTGAAACTTGGTCATAAAGTCCCATTTTCCAGTGCCGTTGGAACTTTGAAGGGTCACTAAACGAGATGTTGTAAGTCAAGGACTACCTGTAATTGGAATCAGTTCAAGATGGCTCCCATCCCCAAAGCGGCCAGAGAGAGTTTCATGCAGTTGCTAGGCAACAGCAATGTGCTTCCTTCAATTAACAGCCCAACGCTGTTGGCCACAGGCATGGTGAAAAGCAAACAGGAGTTTTTAGCAGCCGGCTGCATTATGTCTCAGCAGGTATCTGGCCATTGTACCTGCTGAACCTTGTTTTGAGCAGAGCTCACAAGTTAGATAGAATTTATAAAACTTGCACTTTAATCTAGCTTCCTTGTTTTTCTTTTAAAGGAAGACCACATGCCGTGCTTTCAGCCCCTCAAAAGATGTGGACGTGGTTGCATTGGCCTAAACCAGTGTTTCCCAAACTTGACCCTTTGAAGATGTATGGACTTCAACTCCCAGAATTCCTCAACCAGGCATACTGGTTGGGAAATTCTGGGAATTGAAGTCCATGCATCTTAAAATAGCCAAGTTTGGGAAACACTGGCCTAAACCAAGGTTTCCTAGCTTTAAAGGGGTGTGGACTTCAACTCCCAGAATTCCCCAGTCAGTCAACTCTGGGAGTTGAAGCCCACGCTGCTTAAAGTTGCCAAGTTTGGGAAAGCACAAGATGAAGGCTACTTTTTAAAAAATAAATAAATAGAAGTCACACAATTACAGTGGAGCATTGAGATCACATGGATGGCAAATATTGGCAAGGAGAGAAGGCACTACAGTTCCTTCGCCTATTTCAAGAAAATGTGGATATGGGCGCATCATTGTCTGAAGTGGTGTAGGGTTTCCTGCCTAAGCAGGGGGTTGGACTAGAAGACCTCCAAGGTCCCTTCCAGCTCTGTTATTCTATATTCTTGCTTTGGCAAACAAAGCAACTCCCATTCCACCCCACTTTTCTATTGCTGTAATAAAAAGTTGCAGATGGAATGCAAAATTGCTTTCCACCCTTGAGAGAAATGTGGCCAAATCTTTTGGCCAATGCCAAAGGGAGGTTAAAAAATACATCACCACCACCCACGTCCACTAGGGAAAATGCCAATTGAGCTTCCCTTACACACAAATGCAGGAGTTTGCAATCTGTTGGCTCCAGGTACCTCAAGACAATAAAGTGCCTCATGAAGAAAAAAAAAATCCCCTTAATTCATCGACAAAGGGTCACGTGTGGATGGAAGAGTACCATTGGTGGGATTTTTCCGCATGTTCTGGATGGAGAAAGAGTGATTGGGCTCTTCCAGAGGTGGTATTCAGCCGGTTCAGACTGGTTCGGGTGAACCGTTTGCAGAAATCACTGCAAACCCGGCCTGACTCTATGCTGTCCTATTTAGGCATGTTTTTGAGGCTGGGTGCATGCACGGAAGATGCGCGCCCGAGCAAAGTGCATGCGCTCACATTTTCAGTGCTGGGTGAACCAGTAGGTAAATTATGTAAATTCCACCTCTGGGCTCTTCCAATAGGGTTTTCCATTTCTGTGTTCATTTTACAGGCTTTGTGGGGCTTCAAATGCTGGGGAAACATGCTGTCCATTTTCAACAATGCTCAGAGGCAGAAATGGGGTGGAATCAGAGGTGGGTTTCAGCAGGTTCTGACCAGTTCTGGAGAACCGGTAGCGGAAATTTTGAGTCGGTTGGAGAACCGGTAAATACCACCTCTGACTGGCCCCGCTCCCATCTATTCTCTGCCTCCCGAGTCCCAGCTGATCGGGAGGAAATGGGGATTTTGCAGTATCCTTCCCCTGGAGTGGGGTGGGAATGGAGATTTTACAGTATCCTTCCCCTGCCACACCCACCAAGCCATGCCATGCCTACCAGGCCACGCCCACAGAACCGGTAGTAAAAAAAATTGAAACCCACCATTGGATGGGATGTAGTCTAAATTTGCAGGAGGGAGGGGCTCTTTCCCAAAGAACAAAGAGACAGCAGGGCTTGGAATCTTTGGTGTGAAGGTAACAGTTATACAAATACAGGTATTCCTCGACTTAGCACCACAGTTGAGCCCAAAATTTATGTCACCAAGTGAACATTTGTTAAGCGAGTTTTGCCCCATTTTTACCACTTTTGTTGCCACTCTTGTTAAGTGAATCATTGCAATCGTTCAGTTACTAACATGGCTGTTATCTGAATCTGGCTTCCCCGTTGACTTTGCTTGTCAGATGGTCGCAAAAGCAGGTCATGTGACCCCTGGACACTGCAATGGTCATAGCACTAGCAATAGCAATAGCACTTAGACTTATATACCGCTTTTACAGCCCTCTCTAAGCGGTTTACAGAGTCAGCATACCCCCAACAATCTGGGTCCTCATTTTACCCACCTCGGAAGGATGGAAGGCTGAATCAACCTTGAGCCTGGTGAGATTCAAACTGCCAAATTGCAGGCAGCTGGCAGTCAGCAGAAGTAGCCTGCAGTACTGCAACTCTAACCACTGCGCCGTAGCAGTCATAAATATGAACCGGTTGCCAAGCATCTGAATTTCGATCACGTGACCATGGGGATGCTGCAGTGGTTGTAAGGTGTGAAAAACGGTCGCAAGTCACTTTTTCCAGTGCCGTTGTAACTTTGAACGGTCATTAAATGAACTCTTGTAAGTCGAGGACTACCTGTCGTTGATGGAGTCTGGAAACTGAAATATCGGGCACCAAGAACACATGTGGAGTCGCTTCTGAGGAGTTTCTCTATTGTTGTTCCACCAGTAGACAGAAATCTTGCCGTAGACTATTATAACTATTAGATATCTCAAGGGTTGCCGCAAAGAAGAGGGAGTCAACCCATTCTCCAAAGCACTTAAAGGTAGAACATGAAACAACGGATGGAAACTAACCAACCTAGAGATAAGGAGAAGTTTCCTCACAGAACAATTAATCAATGGAACGGCTTGCCTTTAGAAGTTGTGGATGCTCCATCACTGGAGGTTTTTTAAAAAGAGATTGGACAACCATTTCTCCGAAATGCTACCTCTTTGAATAGGGGATTGGACTAGAAGACCCCCAAGGACTCTTCCAATTCTGTTATTCTGTTACCCTAACCCTAACCCTAACTCTGTGAACTGCTAGGGAGAGCCACCTTCACCCTCTTCCTGCCTACCAGACATTCCTAGCTCCATTGCCCCCTGGGAAAGAGCCTCTTGCTCCTGCAATTCTCCTGCAACTCCCATCCACCACAGGATATCAGATTAAAAACATACATACATACGGTACATACATACATACAGAGGTGGGATTCACTTACCTTCCCTACCAGTTCGCAAATGTGAGCGCATGCGCCACCACTGCATGTGCACAGCCTTCTGGGTATATGCAGTAGTCGCGCATTGCGTCCAGGCGGGTGGACGGAGCCTCCCGCAGTCACCGCTACTGGTCTGCGCGATTCGGACAGAACCGGCTGAATCCCATCACTGCATATATACATACTGCATATTACCTGTATCTTCAGATGAAAGCAAATATCTGGGATCTCTTTTGTTAACTCTTACAACTGTCCACTCTTATTTCTGAACGTGGATCCACAGATGGATTTGCCAGGCTTCCCACCAGCCTGAAATCAAAGGTATTTTCAGCACATGCCCACAAAGGAAGGCTATTCAGTTCTAATAACCAGGGACCTTAGCAGACGCAATAACTTTTAGATGTAAATGCTGCAATCCATCTTGCCATTTCCCTCACCCCTCCCCACCCTCTCCAGTGAGGTTATAAAGCTACCAGTGCATATCTATTGGAAAATGCCATTTATTTTTATGGCGAGTGAGCAAAAGACCTCTCTCCTGACTCTCTGATGGCTCTCCGAGAGTCGAGAGATGCAACAGTTCATTAGCAGGACTGAAATAACTCCATTATATTGTTTCATAGGAGACTGGAATGTCAATGTAATGGGATGAATAGTACCTTAAGGGAGGGAGGAGAAAAGGATCTTTGATGAGATGGCTGCCTATGCGACCAAATATTTCATGTGGCTGCTCTCTCCTTTTTTAAATGTTCAGTCAGGACTGACTGTGGATTGCATTGGGACTTGCTTGCTGGACCTTGTTGGTGGCTAAAATGTGGTAGCATGACGTGCAACACTTAGCTCTGCCACCAAAATGGTCTACCATGTGTCAAGGTTATTCTGTTCTCTTCTCTTTCCACGAGAGTCTAGCAAGGTGCTTTCCCTGTTGCTCATGAGTAGTGCAACAGCATCAGTGAAATCAGTGGTGGGATTCAAATGATTCAACAACCAGCTCTCTGCCCTAATGGCTGGCTGGGTGGACGTGGCCACGGTGGGCATGGCCAGGGGGTGTGACAGGCAGCACTTGGTCTCCTGCACCCCCCTGGAAGCAAAAATGGGCCGTGGGGGGGGGGACGCACCACACTCCCCCCCGGTGCCCCGTTTTGGGCCTAGTAGCCCTCCCTGCACTTACCTGGGAGCCAAAACGGGGCACGTGGGGACTTCTGGAAGGGGCGGGGTAGGGCGGGGCTGAGCCAGCTAGCAATTTAACAACCTTTTCGGCCAAAATGCTGCGAACCGGTTGAATCCCACCACTGAGTGAAATGGTTCAGGATTATCGGATGGAGAAGGAATTCAACCCAGCATCTTCAAAGTGGTACCCGCTGCTGCCTGACCTTCTTCCCATTGCTTGGGCAGACCCCCTTTTTATTTTAATTTCATTTTTATTTTAATGTTCCAGCTTTCCCCTTGAAGATACAATAAACTTCAATGCATTGGACTTCTTCCATCGAGTGGACGTTGGATCTAACAGACCAACGATCTCTCCTCCATTTTATGCACGCGTCCTTCCATTTAACAAAAACCCACTGGCCATTTTACACATGCATCCAATATTATTAGCTAAGGGTAAAATCACATTTGTCCTTTAGGAGTCATTTTGGTCTTATGGGTTCCCTTTGCCCCTTTTAAATTTAATCATGGTTTTTTACAGTCCCCTGACATTTCTATTTTTATCTAAATGTATAGCTAGATCCACTTAAGTTAGCAAATATACCATCTCGTTACCAATCTTCTTTTCCCTTATTATATATTTGTGTGTGTGTGCTTGTGTATGTGTGCATGTATGTGTGTGTGAGAGAGTGAGTGTCTGATCTTACAGAGGTAAAAATGTGTGCGAAAGAGATAATTTTTTAAAAACAGAATATAGACTCTCAGGTACCAGTACACTGCATGTAGCCATATTTAACCTGGCAAATGCTACGGCTGGCTTAATCAGTCCCTGAGCAAACAACATTAGTAAACAATAGTTTTCTTAGGGCACGTAGGTCGTTTTGGATCTTTTCTCTCCAGCCTCAAAATGTCTTAGAACTGCTAGGACCTCTGAGTTTTGCCCCGTTTTACAACCTTCCTTGCCACAGTTGTTAATTGAATCACTGCAGGGGTTAAGTTAGTAGCACCGTTGTTAAGTGAATCTGGCTTCCCCGTTGATTTTGCTTGACAGAAGGTCACAAAAGGTGATCGCAGGACCCTTGGACACTGCAGGCGTCATAAATATGAGTCAGTTGCCAAGCATCCGAATTTTTTTCACATGACCGTGGTGCGGTCGTAAGTGTGAAAACGGTTCTAAATGTTTTTTTAAAAAATGGTTGTAAGTCACTTTTTTAGTGCTGTTGCAAGTTTGAACAGTCACTAAATGAATCATCGTAAGTCGAGAGCTTCCTGTGCATCCATCTTTCCTGCCAGGGAAGACGTATCATTAAAACATGAGATTTTTAGCAGCTATGGGTGGATGAGAAGCATGAAGACGATAATGTAACGATCACCATGTTCCCAAGTGTGGGAGAAGATAAAATACCAATAGCTGACGCAGATGGAACAACCCAAATATATTCATGTCACACAATGGATGTAATGAAGAGACGTTGATTTGATCTCTATTTTTATAACCTGGAAATTGGCTCAATCAGATAACTCCTTAGCTGAAATTTATCTTGACTCCGTAGCTGAAATTTATCTTGAGGTTTTAGGGTAGATCAGTGGTTCTCAACCTTTTCTTCACCATGGACACCCCTCCCCCCTTGAAATACCTTTTGGGACCATGGACCATGGCCACGGACTCCCAAGACTTAACTCAAGATTTAAATCACAACATTTTTTTCAAACTTTTGCAGACCCCGTGACATTGCGGCCTTCCAGGGTCTGCAGACCAGAGGTTGAGAACCAGGGGTGGGCTGCTGGGGGTTCGCAGGGGTTCGGGAGAACCTCTAGCTAAGATTCTGTACAGTTCGGAGAACCCCCAAATCCCACTCCTGGTTTGCCCCACCCGCCCCACCCCACCCTTCCCAGGAGTCCCCATGTGGCCCATTTTGGATGCAGGGCGCGTGCGGAGGCTCGAGGAGGGCAAAAAATGGGCCTAACGGAGCCTGGGGAGGCCGTTTTCACCCTCCTGGAAGCTCAAGGAAAGCCTCCGGAGCCCGGGGAGGACAAAAACGCCCCCCCTTGCCATGGTGGAGGAAGCCGACTAGGCCACACCCACCATGGCCACACCCACCCAGCAACCGGGTAGAGAACCCCTTCCTAAAATTTTTGAAGCCCACTCCTGTTGAGAACCACTGGGGTAGATCATTTCTAGAAAGCCAAAGATCTCTCTTCAAAGATGCAGATCTGTCGATTCACAAAGAAAACGAGAGAGAGCAAAACGTACTGTGTAGTAGCAGCTTCCCTGATTTAGTCTCCCCTAAAATCCCAGCATCTGTAACTAGCAGATTAACTGACCATATTCCTTGGGAATGATGGGCGTTAATTCTAGCAACTCTGAAAGGCATCCGAGGTTGGAAAAGGTTGCGCTACAGACAAGACAACCTCTTACGTGTGTGAAGAGTGTTCACTGAAGTGTGAAACCTCATTGAAAGAAGTCCCAAAGGTGCTTTTTCAGGAGGTAACTGGACTTTCTTTTTTTTTTTCTTTGAAGAGGTTTCGCTTCTCATCCAAGAAGCTTCTTCAGCTCTGACTGGATGGTGGAGAATGGAAGGTTTTATACTCCTTGCAGACAGCTGGTCATTTGCATCCTTTTACAGAATCATTGAGGCCACTTGAAGGTTTGTCTGTGTCCTCAGGGTCATCTGAGTAGTGCTAATGGTTCCTGTCTGCTATTTTTTTTTTCTGGAAATCCGTTCATACTCCCCCACCATTTGAAGGTGAAATTGCAGACTACAGGAATTTAATACTATTCAGTTGACCACGAGGACACAGTCAAACCTCCAAGTGGCCTCAATGACTCTGTAAAAGGATGCAAATGACCAGCTGTCTGCAAGGACTATCAAACCTTCCATTCTTTAGGGGGAGAGCCTTCTCTGTGGGGGCATCTACTATCTGGAATGAGCTCCCCTCGGAGATACGGAGGATCCCGGATCTGCGCACCTTCCGCCGCGCTGTGAAGACCTTTTTGTTCCATCAGGCGGGCTTGGCCTAATCTCTTCCCTTTTTTAAATATCTAAATTTTAATCTGTTTTTAAATCATTGGGGTGTTTTAATCTGTCTGGGCCAAAATGATTTAATTTGATTTTATCTGGTTTTTAAATTTTTTGTATCTGTGTGTTTTATTGTTGGCTGTTCACCGCCCTGAGTCCTTCGGGAGTAGGGCGGTATACAAATCAAATAAACCATAAACCATAAACCATTCTCCACCATCCAGTCAGAGCTGAAGAAGCTTCTTGGATAAGAAGCGAAACCTCTTCAAAGAAAAAAAAACAAGAAAGTCCAGTTGCCTCCTGAAAAAGCATATTTGGGTCAACCATGACCTGGACAACTGAGAATCTCTATAGTCATTGAAAGAAGGAGCACATGAGCATAATATTTGTGGGTGCGCGCCTGTAATTTATAGATAAGAGAGAGAGAGAGATGAGGTCACTACGGCGATGTATAGATCTGCATTTCAGGACACTTTTCGCTGTCTCTCACCCCAGTCTTCAACTCAGCTATGGTTAAAAAAAAGAAAGCCAGATTTACAAACAGACCCTTATCCCCTTAGTATCAGACCGTGAGCAGAGACATCACAGAGTCAATCTTAGAAATAACTTTTTAGATCTTCGCAAGCAAAATCTGCCTTCCAAATCAAGGCAACGCATACACTTAGCTGCAGGTGATAGACCCACCCACAAAGCACTACTACAGCAATGTATCTCAGCTTGTGTCAATATCCGAGGAGGTGTGGACTTCAATTCCTAGAATCCCCCAGCCGGCAAAACTGGCTGGAGAATTCTAGGAGTTTAAAGTCCACATCTTTTCAAGTTATCAAGGTTGAGAAACACCTAGAGTGAAAGCATTGTGTGTGTGAATCAGCCTCAGGTCTTACAGTTCCGCAGACAAGTCAAAGATTCACGTGTTTGCGAGATCTCGGTATTTCTGTTTTCTATTCCTCTGTTGCATCCTTTCTACAACTTATAGACAATATGAAGACTGCATTTTAAGTTTGCAGCTTTTAATATATGCTACCCGCTGTACATTTAGAGGATATATTTATAAATATACATATATATATATATATATTTGATAACTCAAGTATAAGGTCTAGAGATGAAACTCAAGCATATTATTTACGGGAGAATCTTGTGCTGCTTTTTCTGTGCGACGTTTGGAATTTAAGGTCATTTACCTGGCATTTTCTTTTGAACAACAGTCGATAAAAAGAATGTCTGAAGAATTTGCCCTCATTTACATCATGATATATAAGTTAATTTGTGTAAGCGTCAAACTTGCAATTATTGGATTGTTACATGAATTGGGGGGAAAGGGTCATTGTTCACTCTAATGAGTGCTGTTCTTTTATCCAACTTTTCTGCATTTTACATGTTACATGTTTTTCCTCTATGTCATTGACTGCTGGCACATGGAAAATACATTCAAAGGACTGACATCACTATACAGGTAGTCCTTGACTTACGACCATAATTGAGCCAGCAATTTCGGTCAGAATTTGAGATAGTCACACAATGGATCGCCATATAACCCCACCCAACTTTACAATTTATTTATTTATTTTTTTGCAGTGGTCATTAAGCCAACCCAAGAGTCATAAAGCAAACATGGCAGTGGTAAAGCGAACAGCCAACATGAAGTAAAACCATAGCTCTCGGTGGGTGGTGGTTTTGCCAAAAACCAGAAGTAAATGCCAG
The DNA here is from genome assembly GCF_059756535.1 of Pantherophis guttatus. Taxonomy (NCBI): domain Eukaryota; kingdom Metazoa; phylum Chordata; class Lepidosauria; order Squamata; family Colubridae; genus Pantherophis; species Pantherophis guttatus. The sequence goes on from NC_142068.1 coordinate 12,665,493, forward strand.
TTTCTAGAGGAAAAAAAACCGATAGTAAATCATGGTCACATGACTGTGGACATTGCAAATGGCCGTTAATGCAGGCCAATTGCCAAAAATGTGGTCACGTGACTCGGGCGGGGAGGGAATGGATGTCAGAATTTCAACCTGGATTGTAAGTCCCTTTTTTTCAGGATCCGTTGTAACTTCAAACTCGTCATAACTCAAGGACTACCTGTATACAGCGCCAGTTTCGTCTCCAACCTGATATGTTAGATGTCAACTGGAGGGCACCAGTTGGAGAAGCCATAATTCATGGAACTTCGTACTTTGGGAGGGGGGGGGCAAGGGAATTCCGCATCTCCTCTGGCAAGCTCTTTAAATATCCGTGCATATGGGTCATGCATTCAAGATCAAACTACAGTGTGTAGTAATTTAGTATGTTTAAAAAGCATGCTTAAATTGGTTGTGTTCATTTGGAAGGAATCACCCATCAAATCTGCAACTTTCTATGCAGATATGTGGCTCACTCCACCTTTCCTCCCTTATCTGTTGCTAAGACTCTGGAAGGGGCAGGGAGAATCTAAACAATCGTGAATGAGTGGGAAAACAGATGCACACATTTTGCACAATTAGAAGCTTATTCCAGACTACACGACAAAGATGCAAGTATGAGCAGAATAACCCTTGCACTTAGGATTTGTTCCGTTCATTTTTCATTCGATAGGATACACCTGGGTTGGGCTAATTTCTAAGCCAATAAAGTTCATCTCCAATGGATAGAAAAACTTTGCTTCCATATATTTAGTGCATTATTGGCAGCAAATACACATTTCTATAGTTTACTGCATCTTTAAAGTGATTTTCTTTTTGCTATGCTCATTAATGCAATTTATGATTTTATTTTAGAACTTGTACGGAATCAAACTGTGTTTAATTTATATGGCTGACAAAACCTGCAGAGCACCACAGTAAATGTATTTTTGTACAGTAATGGAAGCATGCCTTCCTGTTTTATTTTCCTGTATTTCTATAAAATTGTGCAATTTTTAAATAAGTTTTAAAAAAAATAAACTTTTCTCTGTGGCTTCAAGTTCATTGCTTAGCTGGACATTTGCATCGATTATTTCTGCTACCACTGATGGCTTTCTTGTTATTGGAAGTTACCGTATTTTTTGGAGTATAAGATACACCTTTTCCCCCCCTAAAAGGGGGTGAAAATTTGGGTGCGTCGTATACACCAAATGTAGCCCCACCCACCCACTAGCCCCCAACCTTTGGCCTCTGCCTCCCAGCAATTTACCTCCTTGCAGCAAGCAAAACAGCCCATTTCAGCTTCAGCACAGCCTAATTAGCACAAGTTGATTGTCCGTTGGATTGGCCTTCCGACTCTCAGCTGTTTCAGGCTGCTATTGCCTATTGCTGCGCAGGCCTCTGCTGCTTGCTGCAAAGAGGTAAATTGCTGGGAGCAGATTTTTTTTTGTTTTTTTTTTTGCTTGTGCTAATCAAGCTATGCTGAAAACAAAAATGAAAGTAAAGCAGGCTGTTTGCTGCAACAAGGCAAAATTACTGGGAGGCAGAGGCAGATTTCTTTTTCTTGTTTTCCTCAGGTAGATGCGTCTTATAGTCCGGAGCGTCTTATACTCTGAAAAATACGGTAATTTGTTTTAGTTTTACTGAACTAGGCTAAGGAAGCAGACGAAAGCTGTCCTTGTATTGTGCCTTGCCACAAGTGAAGCACAGATTTTGATGGAGGTAACCCATGACAGTTCTGGTGGCCTCACACACACACACACACACACACACACACACACACACACAAAAGTCAAACTGAACCAAGGGATGCAAGTTCGTTTGTTTTCATTTTTAAAAAAACGGCAAATCATTGTTCCTTCGAGTCAGACAGAGCCTTTCCAAAACAGGAATAACAGTTCAAGCAAAGAATTTTGAACAGTGCAAAACTCACCAAAGTTACAAACACCTCCATGGATACAGGAGTTAACTGCAAGTGACAAGGAAAGACCTTGAACTGTGACCTAACTGAGCTTGAAAACTAGGGCGACCAAGAGATGAAATTCAGAGGCACATCCAGTTCAGTGGTGGGTTGCCCCCGGTTCGCACCGGTTCTATAGAACCGGTAGTAAAACCGATGGGAGGCTCCGCCCACTGACCCTGACATCACCAAAACGCTTCTGCACATGCACAGAAGAGCATGCATGAGCAAAGCTCGTGCGCGCACTTGACCCGCTGCAAACCGGTAGTATTTTTTTAATTTAATTTAATTTAATTTAATTTAATTTAATTTAATTTAATTTAATTTAATTTAATTTAATTTAATTTAATTATTTAATTTAATTTAATTTAATTTAATTTAATTTGTATACCGCCCTACTCCCGAAGGACTCAGGGCGGTGAACAGGCACAGAATAAAACACGTAAAATACAAAAATTAAGAGCAGAAATAAAATAGGTAACTGGTAACTAGGGTCAGGTCTTTCAACTCAACATTTCTATTGCAGATCAGAGGTGGCATTCAGCCAGTTCAAACCGGTTGAGGCGAACCGGTAGGGGAAATTGGGGGTGGACCCGCCCACCCGCCCCAGCTCTATGCTGTCCTATTTAGGCAAGTTTTTGAGGCCGGGTGTATGCGTGGAAGGCATGCGCGAGCAAAGGGCATGTGTGTGCACACTCACATTTTTTGTGCTGGGCAAACCGGTAGGTAAATTATGTGAATCCCACCAGTGTTGCAGAGGCTTTCAAATGCTCCATATCTAGTTACAAGTGGGGTTTCCCAACTGAGTTTGGTGTAACTGTAGCAGTCACATGTTTTGACCAACCAGAATCGTATTTGTTACTACTGACAAGTGGTGCTAGTCAGTGGTGAAATCCAATTTTTTTTACTATCAGTTCTGTGGGCGTGGCTTGGTGGGCATATTGTGGCTTGGTGGGTGTGGCTTGGTGGGTATGGCAGGGGAAGGATAGTGCAAAATCTCCATTCCCATCCCACTCCAGGGGAAGGATAGTGCAAAATCTCCATTCCCACCCCACTCCAGGGGAAGGATACTGCAAAATCCCCATTCCCACCCCACTCCAGGGGAAGGATAGTGCAAAATCTCCATTCCCACCCCACTCCAGGGGAAGGATACTGCAAAATCCCCATTCCCACCTCACTTCTTTGATGGGAAGCAACATGTTTTCAAAGAAAAAACCAATAAAGTCCAGTTGCCTTTTGAAAAGGATCTTTGGGACAATTTAAAAGACATATACCATAGTCCATGTTAGCACATTGTATCTTGAAATATTATCCTAGGCAAACCATATTGGGCAGCAAAAATCCAGGCAATCAGTAGAAACATCTCACTATTTGCTTCCAATTTTTTCTAGGTGGCCCTAAATAAATTTCAGTTTGGACTAATGGACAAAGTAAGTTGAGTCTTCTGTCCTATAGTGGAATGAAAAATGACCAATTGTGATCAGAGTGCAGAGAAGAGCAACAAAGATGATTAGGGGACTGGAGGCTAAAACATATGAAGAACGGTTGCAGGAACTGGGTATGTCTAGTTTAATGAAAAGAAGGACTAGGGGAGACATGATAGACAGTCTTCCAATATCTCAGGGGTTGCCACAAAGAAGAGGGAGTCAAACTATTCTCCAAACCACCTGAGGGAAGAACAAGAAGCAATGGGTGGAAACTAATCAAGGAGAGAAGCAACTTAGAACTAAGGAGAAATTTCCTGACAGAACAATTAATAAGTGGAACAACTTGCCTGCAGAAGTTGTGAATGCTCCAACACTGGAGATTTTTAAGAAGATGTTTTATAACCATTTGTCAGAAGTGGTGTAGGGTTTCCTGCCTGGGCAGGGGGTTGGACTAGAAGACCTCCAAGGTCCCTTCCAACTCTGTTATTCTATTCTATCATTTGAGATATACACTGTGTATGTGGTAGGTTACATCAACAAATTCTCCTATGTGTACCGAATGTTCCAGTGAAATACATTATCACAACCATCACAAACCATCGTCACATTTTCTGGAAAGCAAGACTAATTCCATTTAACTCCAAGCAGTTAAAATTGATAAGGAAGAAAGGGAAGAGTTTGCTATGACCAATAACTGTTTAACTTTGATTTGTCATCCTGAAACATTACCCAATAAGATAAGGATCTGTTTTTCTCCAAACAAAAACTTCCTGAAGCAAACTAAAGACTTCTTTTTTAAAAATACCTTAAAATTTCAATTTAATAGAGTGCCATTTAGCAAATTTTGAAGAGGACCAACCAAATTTGTTTGGAGTAAAGGACAAAGTTCATTTTTTTCCCAAAGTTGAGTTGTTTGCCCTATTGATGTAATTCATATCCTATTTCCATTATTTCCATTATAATTAACATCTTTTGTGTCAATTTAGGCCCTCTGGGTATTGCAGATGATGAAAATTGACACTAATGATGAGAATTTTGTAATTATGGTAATTATCAACATTGAAGTTTAACAAAAGTTTGCATTTAGCAAACACCCATTTCTCCTAAATGGGTCATTAAATCAATGTTGCACTCTATAACTTTTTAGCCAAACATGTAGATTAAAACAGACTCTTTGAAATCATTATCCCAGAGAACAGACAACAGAGTCTAGCAGGACCATAATTCCATTATTCCATGGGCTTTGCAGATAACTCCTTCACGACTTTTTTTCTATACACAATCAAATTAACCTTCCTGCATTTCTCCTGCTAATTTCATATGCAGTAGAATATTTCAGCGGTATGTCCTTTTTTTAAAGGTCTGGTTCTTTTTGAATTGAAACCAATAACATCTGATGTTCTAAGAAGAAAGAAAATTTTCAGTTGGCAGCAAAGCTGACTCAACTGAATGTTTTACGTTCAAAAAGGCTGCCTCATCTTTGAAACGGGCAGTTCCAACCTTACCAGAAGCAATCCGCATTTGAAACAGCTCTTTGGTACTGCAGTTGGAAAAACTAGGGGAGTGTTCTGTCCCCATCTCACACACGCACACAAACAGACAGCCGGGGGTTAAATAAACTGGCAGACAACCAATTCTTCCGATAAGAAGCTTGGCAGCAACCCAGTAGCTGCTTGCCAAGAACTTTACTCATAAACAAAATACACAGTCAAGAATTGTCCAGTTCGTAAAATAAATCCAAGGCCGATAATGTTGTTTCCAAAGATGCAATGTGACTCGATAGTAGTTAGTTTTGTCCATCACAGAGTCTGAATGGCCACCTCACCCCCTTTTGTACCCTGTGGGGTGTGGTCCAGTGACTCAGCCTAATCTCTGGCACGCCTTTTCTTCTGTTGCACGCGCTTATCTCTGCGACGCTGCCGAGGATCCAGTCAAGACTCATTTCCCTCATCACTGTCCACCTGTGGCTGTGTGGACGTGCTTGGCCCCGGCCCTATCTCTTGCCCTTCGGCGGACACCGAAGGCATTGCCAGAGAGGAGGGTCCTGGAGAGGGAGGCCTTGCCAACTCCTCTCCTTCACTCTCGGAGTCCTCTCCTGCCGATGACACAGGCTCAGGTAACGGAGCCACAACAGGGAGGGAATGGAGATTTTGCAGTATCCTTCCCCTGGAGTAGGGTGGGAATGGAGATTTTGCAATATCCTTCCCCTGCCACGCCCACCAAGCCCCATCCACAGAACCGGTAGGGAAAAATTTTGGATTTCATCCCTGCTTTCAAGGGTGTTTTGTACTCTCCGAGCTTGGTTGCTTTCTAACAGGCATTCATTACTCAAACTAGGTAACATCATCAGTGTGAGTAGGGGGGTGGGATTTGCTCTTAATTTATGTTCTAGTGCAGGGGTGTCAAGCTCAAGGCCTGCGGGCCAAATCCGGCCCATGGAGTCGTTAGATCTGGCCTACCCTGGTAACAGCGAAGGACTGGCCCGCTGTGCCTCTGCCAGCAAAAATGGAGCTTGTGAGGGCCGCCCGCCCGAGCTCCATTTTCACTGGCAGATGGTTGCAGGAGGCCGTCACAGCCGAAAACAGAGCTCGGGAGCACAGGTGCCCCTGACATGAGTGACATCCAGCTGGCCATGCCCACTTTGGCTATGTTCCCTCCAGCCCCCCAAGGTCAAACACAACTGTGATGCAGTCCTCGATGAAATCATGTTCAACACCCCTGTTCTAGTGGTTTGACCTGTCACCTGTTGCTGGGGTTTGTCTTAGATATTCTTTGGTTCAGCTATTCAATGTTAGCTTGTTTGGCAGTTCCTTGATTGGGGTATTGTTTACTTCTTGATTGTAGGTCTGATAGTAATCTTGGTTAGACATCAGACCAACAATCAAGAAGTAAACAATATCCCACTCCTTACTAGCATTGATGATGTTACCTCGTTTGGGTAAAAAAACATCTACAAGAAAACAACCAAAACATCTACAACCAAAACAACCATGGCTCAGAGAGAGCCATGGACCCCTCATTTCAATCCTAAATTTCTCCTTTATCGATTATTATAGTGTTTTGTCCCTCCCTTTCTCAGGTAATTGGGAGCCACTGATCCCATGGTTAAAGAAGAGTATGTGTGGCCATCGGGATGTTGCTGCCTTATCATCGGTATCCCTCATTATTGGCCAAGTTGGTAGGGATAGCTGGGAGCTGTGCCAGTGTAACATCTGGAGAGCTTTGGGTGCAACAGATGTTAGAAGTCCACGCTATTCTTCCTTCTCAAAAGAATCAATTTAACTTTGGTATCATGTAGTCCAAAGACCCACAGCCATCCTGAGAGGAAACTGTCACTAACTAACTAACCCAAGGCCAATGCATCTAAATATTCAGTATTTGTGTTTAGCTTGTGAACAAAGGCCTCAGAAACAAAACAGCTTCCCTAACAATCCTCACCGTCCTCCATCTGCTAGAGGCAAATCATATTCTATTCTCAAATGTTTAAATTGTCAATAAATCCCTAAGCTGCAATTCCAATGTCCACAGGAACAATGTTGAAATTCCTACAACGCAACCATCCCATTTAATGTAGACAAGAGCTCTTTCAAAGGGAAGTCTTGTCTTCATATTCATTGACCAAATACAGTGTTAACATTATTTGTTGGGCCACAAAGGGATGTGTATACAAAACGGAGTCAAAGAAGGCTTGATTCAGCCCTTTCTTGCACCATTGGGTAAAATGATGATTCACACCATTAATGTTTTCTTCTGGAATAATATTAAGGAAGACTATAAATGGATCCATTTGTGTTGGACTTGGGCAGCCAGTAAATTTAAGAGGAGGAGGAGGAGCAATTCCAGTGCACTGCAAAGAGTTCACTCAGAACAGTGGTGGGTTGCCCCCGTTCGGACCGGTTCGCAAGAACCGGTAGTAAAACGGGTGGGATGCTCCGCCCACTGACCCCGACGTCATCAGGAAGCTTCTGTGCATGCGCAGAAGCAAGCGCGGGCGGGCGAGCAAAGCGAGTGTGCGCGGGCGGCCATGTTGCGAACCAGTAGTAAAGGTAAGTAGAACCCACTCCTGACTCAGAACATATATTCAAATTTATGATCCTGTATGAATAAAAACAATACTTTTTTTTTTTAAAAAGGAAAGTAAAGAGAAGTAATAAGTAAATAAGAAATAAACAAGAGACAGAAAGGAAAGAAAAAAGGACATAAAATATCAGCTTCTGATTTTTACAGCAGTCTGATTGACTTCTGGGTGCCCCTACTGACTTCCTGTTCGTGAGTAGCCCTTTCTAGAATTACATCTTGAACTGTTCAGCTACATTTCTACCTTTCCTAATTCCTAAGGATGATAACCTTTCGGGATAAATTTGAAAAAAAATGAAAGAATAAAACAGATTGAGGAAAAGCATCAAAATCAGAACATTCCTTTGCCAATCACCTCTCTGGCTAAGTGTAAGGATACAGAAGGTCAACTGGCAAATTTGTGTTGAAGAACCCCAAATCTACCGCCAGAGCAGCCCAGATAAGATTGCAAGAATGATCAGTATGCCAAGATGCCTGCAGAGAAATAGCAGGAGATGCCCGATTTGAGTTGGAAGGAGGAGACCAAGATATTCCTTACATCAGGGTTTTTAAATTTTGGGAACTTTTAAGATGTGCAGACTTCAATTCCTAGAATTTCCTGGTCAGTATGTTGGCCAGGAAATTTTGGGAGTTGAAGTCCAAGACATCTTAAACTTGCTAAGGTTGAAAAATGATGCCCTACAGTATTATTATTTATAAGAGTAATACAGTATTTTTATGCCTTGTCTTGTAGAATTGTATTGTATTACAGAATATAGAATTCTGACTTTAAACACAAAGAACTATAATTCCCGTCTTTCCCTATGTGTAGGGGATGCATGCATAAATGTGTCTCCATGTAAATCTGTTCATACATGCATCCATCATAATAGCTTCCAAATCTCCCATTGTTTTAATCCGCGTTACTTGCCCTTGCAATTTGATTTTCTTTTTCAATTCTTAGAAATGATTTTACGTGCCATTGCAAATACCTCAATGATCAAATGTTTCAGCAAAGGAAAAGGAAATGACAAAGCTTCTCGGGCCTATGATTTATGTAAACAATCCAAGTCCAGATTAAAATCTCTGGAAAAGCTATCAAAATGTTCAGGAAGAGAGATTTTTTTTAAAAAAAATAAAAATAAATACAAGAGTAAATTCTCCAAAATGCAGCAATGTGGAAGAGCTGGAAGACTGACTTCACTGCAAACTATTAGTGAGTCAGCATGACTTGTGTTTAAAATGAAAAAGAGGAAAAATCGATCGGTCAGCACTTTTACTAAACAATAATCTCCACTCAAGAATGAAATTATTAAAAGACCTTTGCCAGATATCAAGACAGTGTATATCTGAATCTTCCCAGACCTGGATAAAAGTGAATTGCCTTTGAGTAACGATTTATTACCGGATCACAACAGGAATATTTAAATTGATTTAAAATGTTTGACCCACATTGGATCAAAAGGATTTAATTTTTTTTTAATAATAAAAAAATATGAAAAAAAAATGACTTTCTGATAAGTGGTTTGGGGTAATGAAAGAAAAAGTTTGGGAAGCACAGGTGTGCTTTGTCACAAATCTATTTCTTCTCCTATGTTGTTGTTGAGATTGGCTTCGTTAAACTTCTCTATAAATAACCAGAGCTGCCATTTTAAAACTCTCGGTGGAAGGCATGTAACAACATGTGTTCTTGAATGCTGAACTTGCAATAAAAACACAGGACAGGTGCAACTTTGTTCCAAAGGGTGTGTTAGGATCATGTTGTGACAAAAATGGCTTTCTGGTGGTGAAGGATGCCCAAGGGTGCTCAATATTGGGATATAAATAGTCCTTCCTTAGTGGCTGCTTCCTTTAGTGATCACTCAAATAATGCTAAAAAAACCAACAATTTAGCAATCAATCCTAACATTTATGGCTTTCACAAAATCACTCTATTACAGGGCTGTCAAACTCGATTTCATTGAGGGCCACATCAGGGTTGTGTTCGACCTCAGGGGGGCTGGGGGTGTGGCCAGGGTGGGCGTGGCCAGATTGATGGCCACTCATGTCGGGGGCACCTGTGGTGGCCCTAGCGCTCAGCTAGCAAAAACGGGTTCCTAAGCTCCGTTTTAGATTGCAACAGCCTCCTGCAACCCTCTGCCAGCTAAAACGTTTTCGCTGGCAGAGCCACCGTAGGCCGGTCCTTCGCTGGTTCCAGGGCGGCCCCACAGGCCAGATCGAAGCACCCTGTGGGCTGGATTCGGCCCACAGGCCTCAAGTTTGACACCCCTGCTCTATTATTTGCTTATTTAGCGCATACCAAGATGTCCTCAAAGAGAATGAGGAAGACAACCTTTTCAGCTGAAGAAAGTAGCAAGAACCAAAGGAAAACTGAAGTAAGACCATAAGGACAGCCGCAGTCATGTGATTCTCACTTCGGAATGGGACAACTTGCCGCAACCACCTGGCTGTGGCCAAATCGCCGTGGCCAACTCACCACAGCCAATTCGGCATAGGACAGGTCGCCACGGGACAATTCAACGACTTGGCTTTATTATTTAAAATTATTTTAAAAATTATTTTAAAAATTATTTTAATTTTTGTCATTCGCATTTCATTTTGTCCCTCCTTTGACATCCTTTGTTTAATGATTGTATTCAATCATTTCTTCGGTATTAGTGTAACTCTTTTTCTGCAGCAAGTTGGCAGTGGGAAATTGGCCAAGCAAGTTGGCCATAGCAAGTTGTCCTAGACCAGGGGTCCCCAAATTTAGCAGCTTTAAGACTTGTGGACTTCAACTCCCAGAATTGAAGTTGCTGGCTGGAGAATTCTGGGAGTTGAAGTCCACAAGTCTTAAAGCTGCCAAGTTTGAAGACCTCTGTCCTAAACCCTTCTCACTTAGGGACTGCTTCGCTTAACAACCAAGCTGTTGGTCCCAACTGCAGTCGCTCAGTGAGGACTACCTACCGTTTATCCACATCACAAGATAATATTGAGAGCCATTTCCCATGCATTTCTATGATGCATGTTTAAAACTTTATTTGCAATTCGTAACAGAAAAGGAAAAACAGCCATACTGATGTTTATCGATCCACAGGCCCACATAAACACTTGTGCAGAGTGGTGGTAGGGACACAGTTATACAGTTATATAAACGCAAATGTGCGTATGCTGATTCATCGCATTGGATGACATGGGCACTTTCTTAGACGGGAACTTTAGGACCATCGATCATCCCGTGCAGAATTTTTTTTTAAAAAAAATCATGGCATGTGATCAAATCCCAAATGAAAAAAAAAAGAACATTCAGACTGTATTGGGACATGATATAAGTCACCTTGGCTTCAATAATTAGGTTTAATTTCAAGCTCTGAAGTCTGCAAAATATTCTGGGGTCTTACTTTTTTTTTTTTTTTTTTCCTTTTTAATTGGAAATTTAGGGCTCCAGAAAAGCAACTTTTCATGCTAGCAAATACTGTAGATTCCATCCAGCATAATGAAGAATTCCTAGTTCAAAGCTACTGCTTAGCGACCATCGGTCCTTAAGGATTAAAACAAAGATGACAGATTCTTCTCAGTGCGGGAACAGTTTTGTGTTCTCTGGATGTTTTGCTGCAACCTCTGCTAGTGCTTCAGAACAGTCTTAAGGTCTCCACAAAATGTAGACAAACTTTAAAATCCTACAATGCACCATCATTTAACAGAAAACTCTCCTCTAAAGGTTTAAGAAGGCATCAATTGAATTATCCTGATTTAAGCTATAAATAGGACCAAATATTTTCCTTCTTGCTTTTCTTTTCTTTTTCTTTTTTTTTTTTTTTTTTTGGTAGTCCAAAGGCTTTGCTTACTTGAAACACATTTTTGGCAGAATAAAAAGGCTTATGGCTTCTTAAGGCCAGAGAACACTGTGAGGTCTAACTTGGTATCCTGTGATAGAAGTAAATATATCCTAGCTCTACGGGTGGCTGCTCGGAGGCACAAACTTTATGGTCGTTGTAGATAACCCACCTGAAAAGGAGAAAGAAGAAGAAAGTGCAGTGAACATCATGAAAATGAATTAAATGGGACAAGGAACACCTACAGCCACTGACACCACTACTACTATCACTGCCATCTTACTTGATTATATTGATTTTGCTTATCTGGAGAATTAGGATAATGAACAAGGCGCAGTCTGACTGCTTCCAACATTTAAAAGAATTTGTGGTAGGCTCTTAATCCACATCCAAAACCACTGCTAATATGGAAGTCAGCCTCATTCATTCATTCATTCATTCATTCATTCATTCATTCATTCATTCATTGATGTTAGAGATGGTGAAGATTGAAAGAGCCTTGATGGCGCAGCTGACTAAAGCGCTGTTAAGTAGCACCAGCTGCCTGCAATTACTGCAAATTCAAATCTCACCAGGCTTAAGGTTGACTCAGCCTTCCATCCTTTCAAGGTAGGTAAAATGAGGACCCGGATTGTGGGGGCAATAAACTGACTTTGTATAAAAAAGAACACTGCTTTGGGGGGGGGGGCGAAAGCCCTACTAAACAGGTATATACAAAAGTATGAAGGCTATTGCTTAACGCATTGTAAGCCAGCCTGAGTCTCCGGAGAAGGGCGGCATATAAATCGAACCAATAAATAAATGGAATTTTCTGACATGGTTTCCATAGAAGCCTATGGAGATTCTCAGTCATCCTGGTCATGGTTATTCCAAAAATGCTTTATCAAAAAGCAGCTGGACTGTTCTTTCTTTGAGAAAAGTTTCGCTTCTCATCCAAAAAAGCTTCATTAGCTTTGACCGAATAGTGGAGGGTGAAAGGATTTCTATTGCTTGTAGTCATCTTCTCGCTAGCATTCTTTCTGAGAGTCGTTGAGTCCAACTGAAGGGAATTTATAAATCCTTCCATCCTCAATCCTTCCATCGAAACGTCTTCAAGGAAAAAAAAAACAAAACAAGTCCAGTGGCCTTTGGAAAAAGCCCTTTTGGGTTTCCATAGAAGCATCGATCTCAAAATGTTGGTCCAAACTTTGGGCACCACCTAACAATTGTAACACAACCAGTAATGTCACGCTATATTACCTTCCTTCCTTTTTAAGATGACAAACATAATGGCCGCTCATGGTGGATGTTCCCATGTGACTGATGAAGCCAAAGAGTTCATATCCTGCCCAAGAAAATATCAGGGTGTGATGAGCAAAGTCATGATGAAGACCATCCAGAAATCTTGCCCACATTCCTCTGGCAACAATTCCTTAACCAACTCACTCTTGATTTCTTAAAAAGTAACATTCGGGAATAAAATGGATATTTTTTGAAAATTGCAAACCCACGTACCTATAGATCAGGGGTGTCAAACTCAAGGTCTGGGGGCCAGATCCGGCCTACGGGGTGCTTACATCTGGCCCGCGGGGCTGCCCCAGAAACAGCAAAGGACTGTCCCGCGATGCCTCTGCCAGTAAAAATGGAGCTCGGGAGGACTGCAGGCGACCCTTCCAAGCTCCGTTTTTGCTAGCAGAGGGATGCAGGAGGCCGTCACAGCTGAAAATGGAGCTTGGGAGCCCATTTTCACTGGCAGAGCGCTCGGGCCACCACAGGGCCCCCCAACACGAGTGATGTTGAGCTGGCCATGCCCACCCTGGCCACGCCCACCCTGAGGTCAAACACAACCCTGATGTGGCCCTCAATGAAATTGAGTTTGACACCCCTGCTATAGATCATTAAGTATTGCACGCTGTAACTCCCTAGCATTTCTAAACCCTGCAAATATATTCTGTGTGTGGTTGTCATGAATCACATCTCCTTTAATGCTATTTCCTATAAAAGATGACATAGCATAGCAGCCCTCAGCAATATTCAACCTTCCCTGGACTGCATGCAATATCTCTCAGGATATTGTTTTGTATTTCAGACATCCATTATCTCCCTTAAAAGTTCCATAGTTAGGCGCATCAAGTATTATTTGGTATTTTCAGGCTACTTGGATTGTGCTGTTACATTCATTGATGCTCAACAAATTTTAACTGCTGTCTAAAAGCTCCATCCTGTGGTTTATTTCTCCTGCAAGAGTTATGATGGTTGGAAAAAAAAAAGGCTAACAAAATAAATGTTAAAAAAGCAGGGAATGTTGCAAACGAATTGAAGCATGAGCACAAGGTCTTAAAAGACCCATCACGACCAAAACTCATATGTGTATCCTTCAATAGAAACTTTTATGGTCAGCTACTTCATATTGAGGTAGCGAGCCGAGGTAGTGCAGTGGTTAGAGGGCAGTACTGCAGGCTACTTCAGCTGACTGCTATCTGCAGTTCGGCCGTTCAGATCTAACCGGCTCAAGATTGACTCAGTCTTTCATCCTTCTGAGGTCAGTAAAATGAGGAGCCAGATTGTTGGGGGCAAGAGGATGACTCTGTAAACCGCTTAGAGTGGGCTGTAAAAGCACTATGAAGCAGTATATAAGTCTAAGTGTTATTGCTATTACTATTGTTTCAGACCAATGGCCCGTATCAATTTATTTTAACCATTTTTGCTGGCTGGGGAGTATTCAAAAAAAGCCGAGATCATTTAGTAATGCCAATGACTGGACTAGGGTCATCTAAAGGATTGTTTAACACAACAACAACAACCAAGTTGGACATCAAGCAAATATTTAACTGAAACTAGAAATCACCCATTCTTTAGTTATTATTATAATACATATACATATAATGCGCGTGTTTGGCTCACTGATACATTCATAGGTATGTAACGTTGCAAATCACTGGTGTATTAAAACGTGTGAAAAGCCTAAAAGCATATTGTCATAACCTAACCTTAAAAATAAAATAAAATGGCATTATCTGAGCAAAAAAACCCCACCTTGGCCAGGATCCTGAAACTGCTATTTTCTTTCCTGTATAGTTCTTTAGCTTTTATGCCATCCCAATAGATTATATACAGAGATTCCTATCGGTCAGAACTAACCTATATTATTTATTAAATTTATATGCTGCCCATCTGACTGATACAGCGACTCTGGGTAGTTTTCTCATCACTGCTTATTTTACAGGTATTCCGCTTGATGCATGTGATATGGATGGAGAAACAATTCATAAGTGTAACCAGTGGTGGGATTCAGCTGGTTCGGGCAAATCGGTAGTTAAATTGCGGGCTGGCCCCACCCCACCCCTTCCTGCCCTGCCCCTTCCAGGTCCCCCCATGGCTCATTTTCACTCCTAGGAGGCTTCAGGGAGGCCTCCTAGGCCCAAAATAGGGCATGGGGAGGCGCGTCCCCCCGCAGCCCATTTTTGCTCCCGGGGGGATTACAGGAGGCTGAGTGCTGTCTGTCATACTCCCTGGCCATGCCCACCATGGCCACGCCCACCTCGCCAGTCATTAGGGCAGAGAACCGGTTGTTAAATTATTTGAATCCCACCACTGAGTGTAACCAACGTATTTGGGAAGGGGAAAAATGAATAAACCAGGCAGATCAACATATGCAACATAGCAAGGAGAAACTTACTTCCTGGCCCGTCTTTGATCCGGGGCCCTTCCGGATCCGATTCTGCAAGGATGTTAGCATTCACATGGTTTTCTATATTCATGACCTCAGAAGCTACTTCAGTCTCCTCCTCTGGTTCAGGGTGACTAAAGATCCAGTCCAATGCGTGCTCCAAGTTGTTATTCTTCCAGGCAAAATAGCATGGAATAATAAAATAGACAAGAGCTGTCAATATCTTGTCATCGCTGTGATAGCGTTTTCTCTTAATTGAGTTGTTGTTGTTTTCCAAGAATAGACCCAAATATACATGCAGAATAGTCCTCAGGTTATGACTGGTGATTTAGTAACCGTTCACTAAATCACAAAGTTATGACGGACCCCTCCCACCAAAAAATGTACTTATTACCTAGCTGCCACCCCTCCCTCCGTGGTCATGGGATTGCATTTTGGGGGCTCAGCAACCAGCCCATATTTACAGCTATGTGTAGCATCCCGTGGTCACATCACCATGATTTACAGTATTTGTTGAGAGAAACCAGTGTTTACTTTTGGTTTTCAGAAAACAGCAAAACAACAGTAAACGCCCATTTCAGACTCAATGACCATGGCATCTGCTTAATGATCAGTGCAAAGGAAAGTCACAAAATCAAGTCAGTCATAATGACTGGCATGACTTAGGCCCATAATTTTAGGCTCAGTTATGCTCATAAATTCAGGATTACCTGTGTATCATTTTATGGAGGGATGACAACTTGCATAATTGAGGTAAGCATGGTAGCAGAAGAGACCCTGGTTAGGAAAAACTGTACTAACTTCTTCTTCAAATGCACATATTATATTGTAAATAGCATTTATTCCTATTGCCTTCCCTTGTCTGATACATCCCAGAAGAGGAGCTGTGCATATAAGTATATACTTCGATGATTTGCAATAAAGCAACAGAACTTTTCTAACATTTTTTAAAGCTGCTTTACTCTTTAGGCTCTCTGTTCCACTAACATCTATACTGTGAGGAATTCAGTGATGTTTTTGATAATTTCAAGTACTGTAAAACAATTAGGACATAAGCAAAACAAGACCAATGAGCACTACTACACTACAGATGCTGTTGAACTACAACTCCCAGCATGCCCTGGGGCTGTTTATATCTGGAGGGCTTTTTCCACAGGTGCAATAATATGGTACTTGTCTGTGCTATTTAATAAGTTGCAGTCTCAGTCTCAGTATGACTCTTAAGATAGTCTTGTTGTAGTAGTTCCCTCTCAAGCAAAAAAACCGCTTAAACAACTAATACATGAACACCTCGATGATAATCTAGCTAAAAATTTATGTTGCCATCGAGACATTTCTTAAGAGAATTTTGTCCCATTTTACGATGATTCCTGCCGCACTTGTTACCGTATTTTTCGGAGTATAAGACGCTCTGGACTATAAGACGCACCTACCTTTTTTGGTGAGGAAAACAAGAAAAAGAAATCTGCCTCTGCCTCTCAGCAATTTTGCCTCATTGCAGCAAACAGCAAACATCCTGCTTTACTTTCATTTTCGTTTTCAGTATAGCTTGATTAGTACAAGGAAAAAAAATCTGCTCCCAGCAATTTACCTCTTTGCAGCAAGCAGCAGAGGCCTGCGCATCAATAGCCAATGGCAATCTCTGCAGCCTGAAACAGCTGAGAGTCGGGAGGCCGATCCAAGGGACAATCAACTTGTGCTAATTAGGCTGTGCTGAAGCTGAAATGGGCTGTTTCTTCTTGCTGCTTGCTGCAAGGAGGTAAACTGCTGGGAGGCAGAGGCCAAAGGGTGGGGGCTAGTGGGTGGGTAAGACACACCCAAATTTTCACCCCCTTTTAGGGGGGGAAAGGTGCATCTTATACTCCAAAAATACAGTCAGTGAACCACTGTAATTGTTAAGTCAGTAACATTGTTTTTAAGTGAATTTGGCTTCCCTGTTGACTCTGATTGTCATAAGGTCGCAAAAATTTATCACATGACCCCAGGACACTGAAACCATCATAAAGATGAACTAGTTGCCAAGGAGCCAGATTTTGACCAGGTGACTCTGGGGATGCTGCAACGATCGTAAGTGTGAAAAACAATCTTAAGTCACTTTATTCAATGTTGTAACTTCGAACGCTCACTAAGCAAGTGGTTGTAAGTTAAGGAGTGCCTGTATTTTTGTCTGCCCTATCCCAATAGGGCCATCATCAATTTAATGATGATTAAACAAATCTAACTCATACTTTTCCTTTCACAAATTTGCCGCTGCTTGACTCCAGTTTTTTTTAATTAATTTATAATATAAAATACAGAAATACAAAAAAAAAAAATAGTAGGGAAAATAGGGGAGGGAAAAAGGAAGGGAAAAGTGTAGGGAAAAGGGGGAAAAGAAAGAAAATGCATTGACTTCAGACTCCCTTTGGTGCAGTAGAGTAAGATAATAACATCAAACCTTAACTTTTTACTTTCACGTAATAGTATAAATGAGCCATTTCTATAACAACAAACCTATCTAATCGGTAAAACACAGAATCAAAGTTTCTTTTTTTTTCCACCTCAAGCATAAAGTCCAGAAGCGGTTTCCAAGTAGAAAAGAAAGTAATTATGTGGTTTGTTTGTTTTTTTAAAATCAAAGCAGTCAGTTTAGCCATCTCTGCTAACTCCATCAACATTTGCAGCCATTCGTCCATTGTGGGAATAAAAGCGTCCTTTCATTTTTTGCACATAAAATAATCTTTCTGAAAATTTGCTGCTGCTGACAAAGTCAGAAGTCTTGCATAACTGGGGATGTGATATTAATTTATTGTCACAATCCTATAGGGAAGGAAGCATCTCCCTTTTGGCTACCAATAAATCCCAAATAATTCTCAGGAAAACTCACTGTTGCCCGTAGTGCCTGAAGAGCTACATTCCGCTGAAATCCCATAGAGGAAATTATGGCTACCATCTCTTCTGGAGGCTGATTATCCAGTCCAGGAACTCCTGATCCTCCTGTTTGGGGAAAAGCTGTTCCCCCATAACCAGGGATGGGTAAAGGCTCTGCAAAATCTGGAATAAAATGGAAGGTATTCGTTCATTCACATCTATGGAGGTTTTCAGTCATACAGATCATGGTTGACCCAAAGATGCTTTTTCAAGAGGCAACTGGACTTCCTTTGTTTTTCCTTGAAGACGTTTCGCTTCTTATCCAAGAAGCTTCTTCAGTTCTGAACTGAAGAAACCGAAGAAGTTTATCAGAAACTGAAGATGCTTCTTAGATGAGAAGCAAAACGTCTTCAAGGAAAAACAAGGAAAAACCAGTTGCCTCTTGAAAAAGCATCTTTGGGATATTCATTCATTAATTCATTCATTCATTTATTTGAGGTGGCACAATGGTTAGACTGCAGTACTGCTAGCTGCAGTTCAGCAGTTCAAATCTCACCAGGCTCAAGGTTAACTCAACCTTCCATCCATCCAAGGTAGATAAAATGAGGACCCAGATTGTTGGGGGCAATATGCTGACTCTGTAAACCGCTTAGAAAGGGCTATAAAGCATTATGAAGCGGTATATAAGTCTAAGTGCTATTGCTGTTGCTATTCATTCATTCATTCCATTCATTCATTCATATATCAGCCCATCCATTCATTATACCTGTAGACTGCAAAATCAATGCAGGCCCACATGTATTCAAACAAGGCAAATAATTTATTAGAATTTTTATCATTTTCCTCTTGAAATGTCATTCACATCAAATATTGACATGTCATTAGGAAAATGGTACAGTGTATCAATTAGTAAAGAGATAATTGCAAAATATAATTGCAAAAAGAAAAAGGCAGAAATAGATCTAATGTGGTGACAGACTTTTGCCTTGTGGCTGATTTACATCTTTATAGGATACCCAGCACAGAGGAATGTGTAAACTGGAAGAGAGAGCAGTTTCTATCACAATTGGGAGCCATTTATGTATTCAATAAAAATAATGTGAGCCTATGGGTTGGTGACTTATTTCACAGAATTATGTACGAAGTCTATTTTTTACATTGTCTCTGTGGGCTTTCCAATTCATAGTTGCTACCCTTTTCAGGAAAGTTCATGTCAGATCTTTGGCCTAATCTGCTGGATGGTGTAAGGGACACGGTGGCTCAGTGGCTAAGATGCTGAGCTTGTCGATCGAAAGGTCGGCAGTTCAGCGGTTCAAATCCTTAGTGCCGCGTAACGGGGTGAGGTCCCATTACTTCTGCCAACCTAGCAGTTCGAAAGCACGTAAAAAATGCAAGTAGAAAAGTAGGGACCACCTTTGGTGGGTAGGTAACAGTGTCCCATGCGCCTTTGGCATTTAGTTATGCCGGCCACATGACTACGGAGACATGTCTTCGGACAGCGCTGGCTCTTCGGCTTTGAAACGGAGATGAGCACCGCCCCCTAGAGTCGGGAACGACTAGCACATATGTTAGTTTACCTTTACCTTACTGGATGGTGTTTCTAAAGGACCTTTATTTGTAACAGTACAAAACAGGAGATCTTTCCGTCTTGACAGACCAGCCTGGGGGGGGCAGAGTGGGGGCATGGTTTTGTGAAAGCAGCGGGTGTGCACACACAGCTCCAATTACACAAAGGTGGGTGTGTACGCCCGCCACTCCCACAAATGGAGCTTCTCACAGAAGCGTGTTCACCCGCCACTCACACTAATGGAGTTGTTGCACTCACTCGTGGCTCTGAACGGGCTGCTATTGTAAAGGAATTGAAAATTTGTTTTTAACTTAGTAGAAATATACTTCTGCCAAGAAGCGCAAATATATCTGTTCATGGTTGCATAAAATAAAGTAAAAAAATCCAAATACCGGATCTGATTGTCCCAAAGACACTTTCTCCAAAAGGCAAGAAGACTTTCTTGGATTTTTAATCTTTGAAAACGTTTCGCTTCCCATCCAAGGAGCTTTTTCGGTTCTGAGCAGGGGTGAAATTCACTTACCTTCCCTACCGGTTCGCAAATGTGTGCACGCCACATGCACAGAAGCTTAAAATCATCACAAAAAAGTGACGTCATGACATCCGGGTGGGTGGACATAGCCTCCCACAGCCACTGCTACTGGTTTGCCCGAACCGGATAGAACCAGCTGAATTTCACCCCTGGTTCTGAGGTTTTTAAAGAAAAAAAAAAACCCAAGAAAGTCCAGTTGCCTTTTGGAGAAAGGCACCTTTGAGACAACCATGACTTGGATGATTGAGAATCGCCATAGACACCAGACCTGGTTCTTCCATGTGTGCAATGATCCAGTTGAAAGCCACCTCAGCGCCCAAGTTGCCAGTGTAGTACACGGCTTTTCGGCATGCTTCCAATGGAAACCCCATCTCTGCCAGCTGCATCACGGAGGATTCATCAAAATCTGGGGCTGAGAGAGAGGACATTCCAGGTGAAAACTGAACTCATCGCTTCCCAGTCAAGGACCGGCTACCTTTATCACCCAAGACACGAATAGTGGCATCAAGCTGTGACTCTGCGAAACATTGTACAGGTAGTCCTCGACTTACAGCCGTTCATGTAGTGACCATTCGAAGTTACAACGGCACTGAAAAGAGTGACTTATGACCATTTTTCACACTTATGACCATGGCAGCATCGCAACAGTCACGTGATTTACATTCAGAATGCTTGACAACCGAATCATGCAGTGTTCAGGAGTCCTTTTGCGACCTTCTGGCAAGCAAAGTCGATGGAAAAGCCAGATTCGTTTAACGACCCTGTCACTGATTTAACAACTGCGGTGATTCGCTTAACAACCGTGGCAAGAAAAATCGTAAAATGGGACAAATTCACTTAAGAATTTTTTTTTCACTTAACAACATAAAAGTTTGGGCTCCGCTGTGGTCGTATGTTGAGGACTACCTGTAATTTCTTAATACGAATGTTGTAACCTCTGCTTGCAGCTGTTTAAAAAAAGCATAACTACTGGAGACAGCATCTGATGGAGGTGCAAATTGGAACAGAGAAATTACTCAGAGATTTCTCCCTTCCTTTTCATTTCTTGTACAAGGAATGGCACGCTGGGTTCAGATGTTCAGCTTTTTGCAAAGAGCCGCGGTGGCGCGGTGGTTAGAATGCAGTACTGCAGGCTACTTCTGCTGACTGCCGGCTACCTGCAATTTGGCAGTTCGAATCTCACCAGGTTCAAGGTTAAATCAGCCTTCCATCCTTCCGAGGTCGGTAAAATGAGGATTGTTGGGGTCAAATATGCTGACTCTGTAAACCGTTTTAAGAGGGCTGTAAAAGCACTGTGAAGCGGTATATAAGTCTAAGTGCCATTGTTATTGCTATCAGTATAGGAACCAAACATCAAAAGGGACAGCTGTGCAAATTCTTGCGACAGTCTTCGGGCTGTTATATAGAATAGCAAAGCGTCTCTCTCAGCATTAAGAGAAAGTGCTGACCCAAATCACGCCTAAAAGCAAGAATGACAAAGGTTATTAGGCTGTACAAACATCGGCTGAAGCCTTGGCTGCTCTCCATGCAAAACAGTTCCGAAAGCTAAACTAACCCAGGTTTTTGTTTGTTTGTTTGTTTGTTTGTTTTGTTAATTCTGCATTTTAAAGGTCACACATATTGATGGAGCTCCTGCACTGAAACCATCCATCAGGGCAAGCATAAATGACCAGGGGAAGCAACACCCTCCATCTTTAGCTGGTTTAAGTAATGGTTGGATCTTACATACAATTAATCATCTAGAGCAGGGGTCTCCAACCTTGGCAACTTTAAGCTTGGCGGACTTCAACTCCCAGAATTCCCCAGCCAGCAAAGCTCCACCAGGCTTAAAGTTGCCAAGGTTGGAGACCCCTGCTCTAGAGGACTCGGCAGTTATGCACAAAGACAAAATTATGCTGCAGTGTCAGAGAATCTCGATCTCTGTTCTATCCACACCTTTAAAGTTTCTAGTTCTCATTAATCTAAAGCTAGATAGGAATGTGTGAACCAAAATTGATATTATTCCTCCTCTCTGTCTCTCCCTCCCTCTCCCCCTCCCCTCTCTCTCTCCCTCCCTCCCTCTCTCTCTCTCTCTCTCTCTCTCTCTCTCTCTTTTTGGCTTTAATTTATATGCCACCCTTCTCCGGAGACTCAGGGCGGCTTACAATGCTTCAACTTTTGCCAAATTCCTATGTTGTGAAATCAGGAAATGTTCCAATCAAGTAAGGTTGCTCAGTGTTCCAGACTTGATTTTAATACGGGTAGTCCTTGATCTATTTGAGCCCAGAATTTTTACCAGAAGTTGTCAAAAAAAATGGTTAAAATTGTAGTCATGTGACTGTGGCATGTTGCAAATGGCCGTAAAGGCAAGCCGACTGCCAAGCCCAAAATGCAATCACATGACTTGTGTGTATGTACAGGTGCAATGGCCATATGTAATTTCAAAACTGGGTCCTAAATAGCTTTTGAAAAGTCTGTCATAACTTCACTAGGCAAAGATGAACTTGTGATTTGTAGTTTTGATGATTAGGCAGCATTATAAAAAGAACTTTATGATGTAACCTTAGCAAGGTTCAAATATATTTGTACTTATAGCTGCTTTGAAGAATATAGTAAGCTACTTCTTTATATCTTTTATCTCTCTTTTCTATTTTCTTTCATTTCTTTTTTTTTTTTTTTTTTTTAATTTGATTTATATGCCGCCCTTCTCCGGAGACTCAGGGCGGCTTACAGTGCATTCAGCAATAGCCTTCATACTTTTGTATATTTATACAAAGTCAGCTTATTGCCCCCACAAACTGGGTCCTCATTTAACCTACCTTAGAAAGGATGGAAGGCTGAGTCAACCTTGAGCCTTGGAGAGATTCGAACCAGCAGTAAATTGCAGGCAGCTGTGTTAATAACAGGGTGCTTTAAACCACTGTAGTACCAAGGCTCTTTTCTTGCACTTAATTTTTATTTGTTTTTGTTTTTTTGTTTTTACTCCATCTTTTATTATTTTTAGAAATAATTCAAGGTGGCGAACATACCCAATACTTCTTCCTTCTCCTATTTTCCCTACAACAACAATCCTGTGAGGTGGGTTGGACTGAGTGAGAATGGCTGGTCCAAATTTACCCAACCAGCTTTCATGTCTAAAACAGAATTCACTGTTCCCTAATTTCTAGCTGGTATCTTAACTACTAGACCATATTTTATTTCTTCCTTTGTCTTTCTTTGTCCTGCTTTACATTAGTTTGGGTTAGGAGGAACAAAATAATGAAAGAGGCTGTTGCCATCATATCTAAGTTTCGAAGGAGCATTTTATTAGCAATGGCAAACAAAATACTGATACCTTGGATTATTCAGCAAAAATTAATAAAATAATATTTAAACCAACTATGAGAACGTGGAATAATCCAAGACAGGGAACAGCTCTCTCCAGAGTTTTAAGATTTCTTCAAACATCTCAACACAGACCCAGGATAGGTGGAAAGTTATGGAGGAGAAGAGCACCGTTAAACGAAGAGCTCTCGTGCAATCTGTAAAGCTTTTCTGCAAATCTCAGCAAGTAAGATCAGCCATTTCAAACAAAAAATAAAACCAACATAAAGAAATGGGATACATACGCTCCATGAAATGGTTCATCATGCCATCTGAAAGTCAAGAAAGTAAGTTAAGGGAGACCAAAGTATTTTGGAATGGCAGGAAAATGGAAATTGGTCGGTTCTATATTTGGTGTAAATCAGGGGTGGGTTCTAAATTTTTTACTACCGTTTCTGTGGGCGTGGCTTATTTTGTGGGCGTGGCTTGGAGGTCATGTGACTAGGTGGGCGTGGCTAGCTGGTCAGAGTCATTTCTGGAAGGTCCTCACACTTACGACCAGTCCGCGCACTTACGACCTGACTCATTTGTTTGCTTTTAACACTGATCAGCTGTGGGACGGCCCGTTGAAGCCCCGCGGCAAGAGTTTAAACAGTTTTTTTTCCCTCTAGTCATCAGCTGGGACTCAGGAGGCAGCAATAGATTGGGGGTGGGACCAACTAAAAGGTAAGAATAACGGGGGGTGGGGGGCGGGGGGAGAACCGGTTCGGTGACGTCATATCGTCACCGCTACCGGCTCGGCCGAACCGGACCGAACCGGGAGGAACCCACCACTGGTGTAAATACTAGATCATCATCTTATAACTTAAAAGAGTGGTGTGCTGGCCTAGAGGTGGAGCTCTCGCCTTACAATCAGGAGGCTATGAGTTTGATTCTAGGTAGAGGCAGATATTTCTCTCTCTGGGCACAATGAGAATGTATCTGCTGGAAAAAAAACTCCACATTGGCAACAGGAAGGGCATCCGGCCAGTAAACACTCTGCTCCATTCATTTGCCCCGACTCCACCCAGCAAGGGATTATGGGGTCATTAAAAAAAGATGACCGCTCTATAACTTTTAAAAAAATGTTCCTTGTGGTCCTATTCCAATCTGGTGTCTCCAGGCTTGTCATCAGCAAATGATCAGCATCATTACCTATTCCATTTTGGAAGTGGTAAGAATTATAACTTAAACCAGCTGGAGAAAAAAATTATACTGGGAAGCCCAAATGAAACACTTCGGCCTTTAGATAGAATTGAATTTTTGTTGAGTCCAACTTTTTCTGTCCACACCACTTGGGCAGAAACTTTTCTTCCGAGGAGTTAAAAGTAATGCCTACACCCCCTTACGCTTGAATTCCAATCCTGAACATTATGTTTGTGGACAATCCATGAATGGCACACAAATTCCTTACTTAGGGTAGTTGAACTGCTACCTTACGTCAAACTCTCCTACTCGAGTTTCCATGACTCTGCCCTCCACTCCAGACAAGGGGCTACAGTATATCAGCAAATATCTGCTCATACAATTTTACAGAGGAATGGTTGAGTCTGTCATTTGTACCTCAGTAACTGTCTGGTTTGGTACAGCAGCCAAACAAGACAGACACAGACTGTCTAACGGGTAGTCAGAACTGCAGAAAAAAATAATTGCAACCTGCCTGCCTTCCATTGAGGACCTGTATACTGCATGAGCCAAAAAGAGGACTGAGAAAATATCTACAGACCCCTCACATCCTGGACATAAACTGTTTCAACTCAGGACCCTGATAAAGGGTATTGCATGCCAAAACAACTAGACACAAAGACCATTTTTCTCCCCATGCCATCACTCTGCTAAACAACTAATTCCCACAATACTGTCTCAGGCCTAAAGAGATTTACCCATATAATAGGTTGTATTGCTATTATCCTTCTCATCTTCTCATCTTTTTCATCTTCTAATTTCTCATCTTTTCTACTATCTTCTCCTATTGGTATCTTATGATTTATCACTTACTGTTTGCATCTTATGATTAATGATTGTAACTATGATTTATGATCTATGACCTTCTGGACTAGAAGACCTCCAAGGTCCCTTCCAACTCTATTCTGATTTATTTATTTATTTATTTATTATTTAAATTTCTATACCGCCCTTCTCCAAAATAGGACTCAGGGCGGTGAACAGCCAGAGTAAAAAACAATACATACAAAATTTAAAAGCAATTTAAAATAATTAAATATTATTGGCCGTAAATTAAAACAACCCAATTTAAAATCAAGTTAAAATTAACTCAAGCCAGCCCAGCTAGTTGAAATAAATGGGTTTTCAGGGCCCGACGAAAAATCCGGAGGTCTGTTATTGTACGTATCTCTGGGGGGAGGTTGTTCCAGAGGGTGGGCGCCGCCACAGAGAAGGCTCTCCCCCTGGGAGTCGTCAGCCGACATTGTCTGGCGGACGGCACCCTGAGGAGGCCCACTCTGTGCGAGCGTACTGGCCGGTGGGAGGCTATTGGTGGCAGAAGGCGGTCTCGTAAGTACCCCGGCCCTAAGCCATGGAGCGCTTTAAAGGTGGTCACCACCTATCACTTCGTTGTTTGTATATATACTGAGAGTTTATGACACTGGAAACAAATTCCTTGTGTGTCCAATCATACTTGGCCAACAAAGAATTCCATTCTATATTCTTGTGGTTTTAAACATTAATTGACCACCAGGATGCAGGACAATTATATTGTTGTCCTTTGAATAGATTTCCTCAACTTTGGCTCATGATCTCCCTTTCTCTTGACCTCCAGCCTGCTCCAGTTCAATCACAGCTCTGACCTAAAACAGACACAGAACATGCCAAATCCACCAAAGCAAGCATGACCAATAGATCTCTGTTTACACCAAAGAACCTTGGTTCCATAATTGCCTGCTTTTCTTGCCAACAAGACTCCCAATGATCATGTTGTAGCTTGGCATCCATGAAGATGGTCCATGCAAACAGGAAAGGAAGCAAAATGACAAGGAAACAAAAAAGAAGATCAACTAACAGTTGTGGTGGAGAATGGTGTGGAGGTAGGAATCCTCATAGTAGTAGGCAGTACCTTTGGGGTCATCAGGAATGATCACAGGTGGAGAAATGTCTGGAAGTTCCTCCTCGCCTGGCTGAAAGCCTGTTGCTCGCAGATGAGTGATGTCTAGAAGATCTGGCATGTCTATAGAAACATCTGCAAGCAAAAGGACAAACGGGAAATTAATTACATGATTTGGAAATCATCCTAACTGTGAAACTAAAGATAGTCTTTAACAAAGCAGGAAGAATAAGAGCCCTGGTAGCACAGTGGTTAGAATGCAATATTGTAGGCAAACTCTGCCCACAGTCTGGAGTTCGATCCTGACGGAGTTCAAGGTTGAGTTCTACCCTTCCAAGTTTGGTAAAATAAAGACCCAGATTGTTGGGGGCAATATGTTGACATTGACAGTATGCTATAAAGCACTATGTGTCAGCTTTGGAAGCCATATTAGGCCGGAAGCTTCCGTTTTGCCACCTTCTCATGTGTGGGAAGGTAGGAGGGGGGGTTAGTAGAGGGGTTGTCTGTAGACATAATAGTATTCTTCCTGTCGGTCAAGGTCAGGCTGATCTTGCATCTGGAGAAGGAGTGGTCAGAGTGAGGTCTCGAGATGGGACGGTTGGTGATTGGAGCATGTAATCGACTGATGAGTGAGGGGATGGTTTTGGGGGGTTTGATTTACTGAGGGAAATCCCGGACCTCTCAGATTCAGCTTTTCCCAGATGTGCCAGTTTATCTATTCTAGTAAATAGAACTTTGGAAAATGCTTGCTTCAGAGTTTTTGAACTCTGAGAGTTTTGGAGTTGGGGTTTTTTCTGGAATGCTGACACTATGGAGCAGTATATAAATCTAAGTGTTATTGCTAATGCTATAAGAACAATGAAACAAACCTATCCAGAGAGAATTCCTACAATTCCTACAATATTAATGTGAGCCAAAGGCACGGTGGAATAAAGATGCTTCTATTTTTTGCATAATGCAAGGAAGACGACAAAGCTTGGGAAAAGCATATTCCAGTGCATGGGATCACTACAAAAAAGGCCCACCACTTAATTCAAGTTTCTGTAATGCCATAAACAAATTAGTTTAGGGCCCGCTTAAAATTATTTATTTATTTTCATTTATATGAAAACATCCCCCCCCCATCTCAATCTCATGACTCTGGGTCAGAAACATCATTTAAAACCATAAAACAGCAGTCATATTTACATAAATAGAAATTGGCAGCTAGGTAAATAACAGTCACCATAACTATCCCTTGGGCTCTGTCATATCCATTCCATTTCAACGATCACAACCAAAGTTGAGCTAACACAACAGAAAAGGGTAAGTAAACAGACACACAAAAGTAAAGGATAAGCTAATACATACAAGGGTAAGTATAGGGACTCTTGTTTGGGCAGGGGTTGGACTGGAGGACCCACGGGGTCGGGGTCCCTTCTAACTCTGTTATTCTGTTTTTCTTTCTATGATCATGTGTACCCATCAAGCCCAAATAAAGTCCAGAATGGTATAGGACCATGATGAGACTCCTAGAGAGGCTCTGGAGGCTGGGGACAGCAAAAAAGTCACTTCCTATCCCACCAGAAGTTGGGAAATGGGCCCTTTCAGGCCTTCGGAAGGCCTCCGAGGGAGTGGGGAAGGCTGTTTTTGCCCTTTCCAGATGCATAGAGAGGATCTGGAGCCAAGGAAGAAAGAAAAATGGGCCTACCAGGCCATCACGTGCCAGGAGCAGGGGGGAGGGGGGTTGCACGCGCATGCGCAGCGAGGCACATAAACTTTGGGTGTGGGCATGTGCAAACCTCCCCCACACCCCCTTCTCCTGACACGCGATGGCAAAAAGGTTAACCATCACTGGTATAGGATCTCCTGCCATGGGCAGGGCGTTGGATTAGAAGTCCCTTCCAACCCTATTTTTCTATGTTCTAAGTTTCACAAAGTTCCTTGTATGAACCAGAATATTTTGAAATGTGGCAGCCAGAATCTATTTCTGTAGCAAACAAGTCATTTGATTCTTTGAGATGGGAACATTAACAATTCAATTATTTCTAAAGTGCCTTGGACTTGTAATATTCCCAGGTTACCACTAAACTGAGTAAAAAAAAAAAAAAAAACATTTTCTATTATTAACAGAAAAAAGAAACAAGAGGAACTTCCTTGGCTGTTCCCAAAGGTGATTTTTCCAAAAGGCAACTGGACTTTTGATTTTTCTTTGAAAACGTTCTCATCCAAAAAGCTGCATAGATGAGAAGTGAAATGCTTTCAAAGAAAAAAAACCAAGAAAGTGCAGTTATCTTTTGGAAAAAGCACCTCTGCGACAACCATCACCTGGATGATTGACAGTCTGCACAGATACGTTTCTTGACTATTAACTGGAAGATAAAAGAAACTTTCCACTTAAGGAGCCTTGGAGTAGTCTGTAGAGATTCTCGGTCATCCAGGTCATGGTTGTCCCAAAGGTGCTTTTTCAGGAGGCAACTGGACTTTCTTGGGGTTTCTTTGTTTTTTTTTTCTTTGAAGACGTTTTGCTTCTCATCCAAGAAGCTTCTTCAGCTCTGACAAGATAGTGGCGAATGGAAGGATTTATACTCCTGGCAGACAGCTGGTCATTTGCATCCTTTTAGAGCAGTGTTTCTCAACCTTGGTAGCTTGAAGATGGGTGGACTTCAACTCCCAGAATCCCCCAGCCAGCAGCGCTGGCTGGGGGACTCTGGGAGTTGAAGTCCACCCATCTTCAAGCTTCCAAAGTTGAGAAACACTGTTTTAGAGGGAGTAGGAATGGATTTCCAGAGGAAAAAATTCCAGAGTACAGGAACCAGGAGCACCACTCAGGTGACCCTGAGGATACAGATAAACCTCCAAGTGCTTCAACGACCCTCTAAAACTGTCAAGTTTGCGGCCTGCAGGCCGGATGCGTCACACGCTGACCACGCCCACGCCCGATTTAGCAAAGGTGAAAAGAGTCCTGATACGTCACATGACGATGCCGTGACAACGCGGGTTTGACACCCCTGCTCTAAAAGGATGCAAATGACCAGCTGTCTGCAAGAAATATATATCCTTCCATTCCCCACTATCCTGTCAGAGCTGAAGAAGCTTCTTGGATGAGTAGCGAAACGTCTTCAAAAGAAAAAAACAAGCCAGTCTAGTTGCCTCTTGAAAAAAAGCACTTTTGGGACAGCCTTGGAGTAGATAAACCTTACAAATGAACATAAGATGGAAGGCAGCTGTCAAAATACCTACCAAGCTTCTTAGGGATCCAGTCGAGGCCGAAAGTAAACTTCTTTATCTGAACTACCAGGTATTCAGGAAAGGAAGCAAAGCGAGACGTTCTAGAAGTGAAAAGCAATGCCACGTGACATTAAAAGATCCAAAACTCAAGAGCAGAAACTTCATCATTTTAACAGAACAGCTGAACGGCTCTTATTAGATCAGTGATGGCGAACTTTTTCGGCACGGAGTGCCAAAAAGGGAGCGTGCGCATGCGCGCAGGGCACCACATAAACGGAGCAATTTGCACGCGTTCGCATGTTTATCAGGGCCGCAACCAGGAAGAGGAGCTGCCCAGGGGGCATGCGCGCACCGGATAAGGTACTTCCGGTTACTGCCGCGCATGTGCAATCAGCTGGCCGGCGCTCATGCTCACAACGGAAAACGGAAGACCAGCACTTCCAGTTTCCAGCACTGCTGCATGCACAAAAGCCAGCTAATCATCGTGTGTACATGCGTGCCAGAAACCCAGAAGAGGAACGGGCAACGCCGCGCATGCCAGGCAACATGGCTCAGCATCCCACTTTGGGCACATGTGCCATAGGTTCGCCATCACAGTATTAGATCATACACAAGAGCCCGTCCCTTCCACTATTCTTTTCTATGACAGCCAACCAGATATGTCTGGAAAGCAAAGAAATACAAGTAGTTCTCATTTAGCAACCACTGAATGAACGCTGATATATTAAAAAAGTAACTCTATGACCAATCCTCCCATTGACAACCGTTGCTGGTCTGTAAAGCAAAGGAAAGCTGAAGTGAGATGATAAGCACAGCTGGGATTTCACTTAGCATTTATTAATTGAATTGCCACTCCCGACTGTCATCACTAGAGGAAGATCCCTCTCCCACCATCTGGTAACAGTAAGACCCCTTATCTTATTTTTTTAAATTTTTTTTTACCAGATGGCTAAGCCAAAGTAACAAGTGTCACAGTACAATCAGATTTAATAAATATATTTTATAGTGTATGTTTTGTAGTATCTGAAATCCTCTCCAGAACAAGCAAAATGGGAGACTTCCTTCATCCCAAGGAAAGACCCAAAGCTCCAGTGACTGAAGAGGTCACGCAGAAAACGTGTAATGTCACTACATTTTACACGACGCAGAGAACAAATGAATAACCGAAGACTTTCGAAAGTAAATGAGCCTGAGTGGCGTAGGAGGTTAATGCCTCCTAAGGCAGCATTTAACATCCAGCTGCCTGCAATTACTGCGAGTTCAATTCTCACCAGGCTCAAGGTTGACTCAGCCTTCCATCCTTTCTAAGGTGGGTAAATTGAGGACCCAGTTTGTGGGGGCAATAAGCTGACTTTGTATAAATATACAAAAGGATGAAGGCTATTGCTTAACGCATTGTAAGCTGCCCTGAGTCTCCGGAGAAGGGCGGCATATAAATCAAATTAAAATAAAATAAAAATAAATAAATGGAGCTATTTATGGATTTGCTATCTCAGAAGACACAAAGAGTAGGGGGAAAAAAGAGAGAAAAGAAGAATCAGCCTAAAATTCCTACATAACCACAAGCGAGCTAAGTCCAACCTCCCTTGGATTCCACTAACTCCAACCAAGTGCTAACTGAACAATATTCCCGCCAGGGATGGTATTCACTTACCTTCGCTACCAATTTGCAAATGTGAGTGCGCGCAGGACCTTCAAATGTCAAAAACGGGACATGATGACATCCGGGCGAGTGGGCAGAGCCTCCCGCAGCCTCCACTACCGGTTTGCCCGAACCGGATAGAACCGGCTGAATACCACCACTGATTCCCACGTATGGGCATGATTAGCGATAAATCAGTTGAATTGGACCTGATCTTTTGTGCCCTGACACATACTCACTTAACGCCAGCAGACTTGGCTTGAAGGGCACTGCTCCAGAAGTCTTCTACATTTTCTGGTTCCGTAAAGGCCTGGAGACAAGCACTGAAAGGGATCCTTGCCCGGACCACCTCTGGTGGGGGCCTCCTCGCTGTTTCTGCTTCTCTCCTCTTCAGTTCATAAGCAATCAATTCATCTAATTGGAAGAACAAGTGATAGTGAATAAACACCATCCATCTGTTGAAAATCACGGGTGGGTTCATTTGATGGCAAATGAACAGGAGAAATGTCCCCTGATGTTCTGACCTACACTCCCCCAAAAAGCATGAAGCAGAATCCTGGTCCCAACAAAACCCCCTTTATTAAAAAAAAAACAATGAATTCCTCTCATTCACATCCAGCAAAGTCTTTCAAAGGGGAATTTACAGCCACAGACCTTATCTGGCTTGGAGAGCTGCCAGGCCAATATCTTCAAAACTTGGCAAAGAGTCTCGGAGAGTCACAAACCAATTAGGCAAACTAATTGTCTCCTGCAAACTCCACTCCCCTTCCACTCCTCTTTTATTCCCTCTGGGAGGGGCCATTCATCGTCCACCTGTGGCCTTACTCCCAAGTTGACCCTTGTTATTTAGCTGTTCCCTTCGTCTGGCAACTTTGCGCATGCGCACACTGGGAACAGGCTCCATCTGTTCGTCTGCCTCACTGATGTCTGACTCTGAAGGCAGCTGATAACTGGCATCTGGCCCTGGCCCCCTCTCTGCCTCCGACGCAGAGCCCTCATCAGAGCCTTCCTCAGACTCCAGGACTGGTCCATGTTCCTCCCCAACCTTCTCACCGTCCGAATCTCCTGCCAGCTCCACTAGCCGCTGGCAGGCCACAACACCTGACAACATTTTGCATCTAAGAGTGGATTACGCGAAACGACAGTCTGACTTCGTTGCTGAATCCATATCAGATTGCTCATAATGCAAGTCGTTCGCGTGACTGAACTGGGATTTCCAAGGAACGCATCCCTGAATTATATCCGAACGACAGACAATTCGTACATGCACTTTACCTTTGTTTATTGCAGCTTCCATTGCTACAGGCAATTGCATGAGATATTCCACCCTCTCTGTGTACCGTACTTTTCTGGTTTGGCAGCACTGGGTCCGTTCTTCAACCAAGAACCGGAAGACGTCGCTGGGGTTTTCTGAGCCAATTCGGTTTCTCTGAAAAGAAAAAAAAATGTGACACGTAAGCAAGCATTTTGATTGGGAGTTGCCCTGAGTTGGTTATGAAATGGATGGCTACATATATGTTTGAGGGGTCCTTGGTGCTCTCTGAGCTTGCTTATTTTCTTGCAGACATTTCATTATCCTAATTAGGTAACATTATCAGTGCTAGTAAGGAGTGTTGTTTGCTGTCAGTTTATATTCTGGTGTCTTCTTATATTCTGTCTGTGTGAGTGGGGGCGGTTTTAGGGATTCTTTGGTTGGGATATTTGCTCTTTGGCAGTTTCTTTAATGGGGGGTTGCATTCATTCATTCATTCATTCATTCATTCATTTATTCATTTATTTATTTATTTATTTATTTATTTATTCAATTTGTATGCCACCCCTCTCCGAAGACTCAGGGCGGCTCACAATGCATTTAAAATCATTATAAAAAACATTTAAGAATTAAAAACATTAAAAACATTAAAACTCATTCACACCATTCATGGCTGGATCTCGCCGGATCGCAAGAGCGAGATCAACGGCCCCAGGCCTGCCGGCAAAGCCAGGTTTTCACCGCTTTTCGGAAGGCCAATAGGGTGGGGATGGTCCGGACCTCAGGAGATAACTGGTTCCAGAGAGTTGGGGCAGCCACAGAGAAGGCCCTCCCCCGCGGGCCCACCAGCCGGCATTTTTTAGTTGACAGGACCCGGAGGAGACCAACTCTGTGGGATCTTACCGGTCATTGGGAGTTATGCGGTAGAAGGTGGTCTCGAAGATACCCTGGCCCTGAGCCATGTAGGGCTTTAAAGGTAATAACCAACACCTTGAATTGTGACCGGAGACCAATAGGGAGCCAGTGCAGCTCGCCGAGAATTGGTGTAATGTGCTTATTTGATTTTGGTTTGAAGTTGATCTAGGAGTTAATGTCTATGGAAATTCTGTCATCCAGGTCACGGTTGTCCCAAAAGTGCTTTTTGAAGAAGCAACTGGACTTTCTGGTTTTTCTTTGAAGAAAAACTCGCTCAGGGGTGCTATTCAGCAGGTTCTGACAGGTTCTGACAGAATGGGGAGGGAATATAGATTTGGCAGTATCCTTCCCCTGCCATGCCCACCAAGCCACACCATGCCCGCCAAACCACGCCCACAGAACCGGTAGTAAAAAAAATTTAATTCCACCACTGGTTTCACTTCTCATCCAAGAAGCTTCTTCAGCGCAGAGGTTTTGAAAGAGGGAGTAGAACACACAGAGGCTGAAGAACTTGGAGTTAATCTATGCTGATCTCAGTGCTGATTACTGGTGGAGAAGTGCTGTTGTCTTTTACTCTTTGAGGCTGGTTGATTATCTCTTTTGAATAGTCTACAGATGGTGTTCATGTCTATGTGTCTATTGATGGTTGATTTGTCAAAGCACCAGGCTTCTAGAAATTCCCTGGCATTTTTGGACTTGGCCTGGTCTAGGATGGTCACATTTTCCCCAATTGAAACGATGGTTAAATCTTTTAAATCTTAAAGCACTTGGAGGTTTATCTGTGTCCTCAGGATCACCTGAGTAATGCTCCTGGTTCCTGTGGTCTGCAATTTTTCTCTGGAAATCCATTCCTACTCTCACACCATTCAAAGGATGTTCATCCCAAATTGCATAGCTATGAGCCTGAGGACACAGATAAACCTCCAAGTGCTTCAATGACCCTCTAAAAGGGTGCAAATGACCAGCTGTCTGCAAGGAATATAAATCCTTTCATTCCCCATTATCCTGTCAAAGCTGAAGAAGCTTCTTGAAGAAACTATCCCAGATCATACAGGAAAACAATTGTTGATTATCCCAGGTCATGTAAGTAGCTTTTTACAGCTCGAGTTTCCAAGAAAATAATATACCAGCTTGGAGACAGATTGCAAAACCCAAACAATTCCCATGCCACCATCACAAACCTTAGTAAATCAGGATTAAGGCAAGTAATGAAAGTCCCACAATTTCTACAACCCAGAACTCTCAAAATCCTAGCTGAGGATATTGAATTTGTTGTTTGAGATATCTCAAGGGACATCAAGCTGTGGAAAGCTGTAATGCTTTGTCAAATTGCACTTTCATGGGTCTAGAAATAGATACATCTCTACCTCTGGAGATACTTAGATTAAGGATTTGTGCGTAGGGGATAAAATTGCACAAAGCACCAGGGAAGTAAAACGTAGCTTTGTATTCTCCACTGGGGGAACAAGAGCTTCAAAGATTATCAGTCAGCATTTAACAGTGCAGAAATGTACTGTTAAATGTATACTGCGCAATTTTTCAAAAAATCATTGTGTGTGCAATCCAATGAAAGTTTCATAACTTGAAGGCTCATTGATTTCAGCAGAGAACTCCGAGTGAAATCAATAAGGGTTAGAAATGCTTAATATGATCTGGAAAATATTCTACGTTTGTGGATCATTTATCAACCAAAGGCATCCTACGAGTGACCTCTTTATGGTTGTCTGAGTTTTGTAATAAACCTGATCATATACCAGTATGAAATAAGGGCATTTGAGAATTTCTATTGCAAACCTCCCCATGGAATTGAATATCACAACATATCACAATTTGAAATACAGGTAGTCCTCAATTTACAACAGTTCAAAGTTACAACTGCACTGAAAAAAGTGACTCAAGACTGTTTTTCACCCTTACGACCATTGCAGCATCTCCATGGTCCTATAATCAAAATTGGGGTGCTTGGCAACTGGTTCATACTTATGACGGTTGCATTGTCCCACCTTCTGACAACCAAAGTCAATGGAGACGCCATATTCAGTTAACAACTGCAGCAAGGAAAGTCATAAAATGGGGCAAAACTCACTTAACAAATGTCTCAGCAACATAGATTTTGGGCTCAGTTGTGGTCGTAAGTCGAGGACTACCTGTAAAGTGTGTAGGATTTCTTTGTATCCCAAACTTGCCTACCGAACAGGGTGACCTCCCTTTAAAAATGAATGGCTTTAAATTGAGGATTATGCCTGATTTCTGTATTCTGAAGCATGCTAGTCTCGTGTATGTCAGTAGGTGGGGAGGGAGGGAGGGAGGGAGGGAGGGAGGGAGGGAGATTTAGAGAGATGAGTCTTCCTTCCTGTCTATAATAAAGCAAGATAATAAATAATTATTTATAATTATTTATTATATATTTATAATTATTTAATAATTATTATTTATTTAATAATTTATTAATCATTTATAAATATTTATTAATAATTAAAAATAATAAAGCTACCAGCACCAAGTTCTTGAAATTTCTTTCAGTTGAATACTATATATGAGTTTGGACTTTTAAAGGTAAAGGTAAATGTTCCCCTTGCATGTATGTGCTAGTCATTCCTGACTCTAGGGGGCAGTGCTCATCTCCATTTGAAAGCCGAAGAACCAGTGCTGTCCGAAGATGTCTCCGTGGTCATGTGGTCGGCATGACTAAACGCCAAAGGCGCACGGAACGCTGTTACCTTCCCACCAAAGGTGGTCCCTATTTTTCTACTTGCATTTTTTACATGCTTTCGAACTGCTAGGTGGGGCAGAACCTGGGACAAGTAACGGGAGCTCACTCTGTTACGTGGCATTAGGGATTCAAACTGCTGAACTGCCAACCTTTCTGATCGACAAGCTCAGTGTCTTAGCCACTGAGGCACCGCATCCTTCTAGAAGAATTGAAATTCATCAATGTCCTTGACAGAAACCTGACAGTTGGTACCACATTTATCTATAAATAAAACTTCTAAATGTTTGTGCAAGATTGGTTGCTATTATCTTTTTGCTGGTTTGTTCATGTGAAAAAAGACATTAACCTTTGCTCACCTCTATCAGGTTGATAAGGTGCAGGAAAAATTCTAGTGCATCTTGTTGCCGACTGGAGGAAAATTCGGGGTGCCCTTTGCTTACAAAAGCTTTGAACATGCGTGGAGAAATACCATTGTGCTGAGGCTGAAACACAAAACGAGAAGGAAAAGAAAAGAGGCTAAATACATTTTCGAAATATATTTCTGAATAGGGCAGCAACTGTTATGACCCTTTATTTTCAGTAACTCTGAGAAAAATCTATTACTTTCATTTTATCCATCCCCCCCCCACCCCCCAGAAAATGGAAGGAGAAAGGAGAATTGCTCTGACGCTGTTGATTCTGGTTTTGTTAGTGAAAAAATGCACATTAGAATTCCATGGGTGAACTGGAGCCGTTGGCAAGATATATTCATTATAAGTGCAACAGAAGTTTATCATCCTTGCAGAAAATGCCATTCAATGTATGGCGCTCCATATACATACATTCGTTCATGAGTTTCTTCACGGCCTGTGCACTCTTTCAATGTGACAAATGACTAGTGCAACAGAATGTTGTTTGCATTCTTAGCGGATAATGGTAAATAGATTGTACAAAGCAACGAGGAGTATAGATAATGAAAATTAATTATTAAAGACCAAGATCCTTGACTTACAAGAAGAATTCGGACCAGAATCTCCTTTGGTAAGCAAGGCGGTTGTTAAATCAGTCACACCAGTGGTGGGTTCCTCCTGGTTCCGCCCGGTTCCGCCGAGCCGGTAGCGGTGACGATATGACATCCCTGAACCGGTTCTGCCTCGCCCCCCCCGCCTCCCTGCATTATTCTTACCTTTTATTTGGCCCCACCCCCAATCTATTGCTGCCTCCTGAGTCCCAGTTGATCGGCTAGAGGGAAAAAAACTGTTTAAACTCTTGCCCCGGGGCTTCAAAGGGCCGCCCTACAGCTGATCAGTGTTAAAAGAAAACAAATGAGTAGACCGGTGCCTGCAAAAATAAATGGGTAGACCAGTGCCTGCAAAAACAAATGAGTAGACCAATGCCTGCAAAAATAAATGGGTAGACCAGTGCCTGCAAAAACAAATGAGTAGACCAGTGCCTGCAAAAATAAATGGGTAGACCAGTGCCTGCAAAAACAAATGAGTAGACCAGTGCCTGCAAAAACAAATGGGTAGACCAGTGCCTGCAAAAACAAATGAGTAGACCAGTGCCTGCAAAAATAAATGGGTAGACCAGTGCCTGCAAAAACAAATGAGTAGACCAGTGCCTGCAAAAACAAATGAGTAGACCAGTGCCTGCAAAAATAAATGGGTAGATCAGTGCCTGCAAAAATAAATGGGTAGATCGGTACAGCTTTGCAAGCAGTTAAAAGCCTGGTAGACCAGTACCTCTGCTAAATCCTAAAGAATTGTCACATGACCATCAAGCCACGCCCACAAAATAAGCCACGCCCACAGAACCGGTTAGTGAAAAATTTTAGAACCCACCCCTGAGTCACACCTGATTTTATGACCTTTTTGGCCATGGTTCTTAAGCGAATCATTGCAGTAGTTGAGTGAATCACATGGTCATTAAGTGAATCTGATATCTGAGAATGAATCTGGCTTCTCCCATTGACTTTGTTTGTCAGAAGCCAGCTGGGAAGGTTGCAAAAGGTGATCATATGACCAACCCAACCCAACCCAACCGAAAACACTGCAACAAATCAATCAATCGGAATAGAGCTGGAAGGGACCTTGGAGGTCTTCTAGATCAACCCCCTGCTCAAGTAAGAGACCCTATGCCATTTCAGACAAGTGGCTGTCCAGTCTCTTCTTAAAAACCTCCAGTGATGGAAGCACCCACAATGTTTGACAGCAAGCTGTTATTGTAAATACATTCCAGTTGCCAGGCACCCATGGGACTGTGGGACCCTATGACAGTCGTAAGTGCAAGAAATGGTCTTAAGTCACATTTTTCAGTGCTGTTTCAACTTTGAACCGTTGCTAAATAAATGGTTGTAAATTGCGTTTGGCAAGGAAAATGGAGTAAATGAGTATAGTAAGTTAAATATAAATGTCCACGCCGCCACCCCCCCCCCCAAAAAAACCCAGATCAAGTAGGTGAATTGTACACTTTGGTAACAAGTCTGTTAAAGGCAGGAAACAGAGAAATGTCAGGTTGTGTCATTACGTCGTTTTGTTTCTTGGAGACTTTTGGCTTTTGCCAGAATTGGAATAATTTGTTTGTTTGTCCCTTCCTCTCTCACTCATAACTCTCTTATGCACCCATACACACAACTACAATGCTTAGCATGCCTCAATCAACAATGTATTGTTTAAAAGGTACTATAGTATAACTATATCTCCACTGTTAGCTAATGGAAATTCTCCTCTTTCAGCCCATTCATTTGATTTCTTCCCGTCTTACACTTATGCTTTAAGAAAAGCAAAGGAGATTAAAAATTAGAAACATCCATCCATCCATCTATCTATCTAATCTATCTATCCATCCACCTACCTATCTTCCTATCTATCTATCTATCTATCTATCTATCTATCTATCTATCTATCTAATTAATCTATCTTCTTTCTTTCTTTCTTTCTTTCTTTCTTTCTTTCTTTCTTTCTTTCTTTCTTTCTTTCTTTCTTTCTTTTTCTTAACTATTCTTTCTCTGAATTTTCTACCCTAACTCCTTAAGGGGGACAGATACTCCACTATGGTCAAGTTCAAAGGTGGTATTCAGCTGGTTCACCGTCCTATTTAGGCACGTTTTTGAGGCCGGGTTCATGCGCAGAAGGCGCGTGCGCCAGCAAAGCACATGCAGAGAAGACTGGGCGTATGCGTGGACGGGGACACGCGCATGCTCACATTTGCGAACCGGTAGGGGAAGTAAGTGAATTTGGTCAAGTTACCAACCTTCCAAAACCTGAACATATTACGACAGGTTTCAGCATCCGGATGACTATCTATGCATATTTATATACAGCAATAGAAAATTCTGGCCATGCCTTCATCAACAGTTGCAAAACAGCTTGGCTAAAAATAAGATGGGTTGGATTATTTAACCTTTCACACAGATAATTTAGGAAGGAGGCACTCCGTGACGTCCAACGGTGGCAAGATATTAGGAGAACTCTTTATAAAGTGCATTAACAGACATGCGTGTAAGCTATATGCCAACCATATAAATAAGGCTATATTTATAGAGATGTAGTCAATGAGAAGAAGCAAACATGCTGATCCGTTATGCTTTCTGCCTGTGAAGGATATGAATCCAATTTTGGGGGAACCAAAAACATCCCAATGTGGCAAAGCAGCAGCTGCCAAAGCCCTTTGACAGGGGTGTCCAGTCTTGGCAACTTTTAAGACTTGTGGACTTCAACTCCCAGAATTCTGAGAGTTGAAGTCCACAAGACTTACAGTTGCCAAAGTTGAATGCTCCTGCTCTATGACGCTCCTATCCACTCTGGTGGTTCGAAAATCACAGAAGTAAAACATATTTGCAGTGGGATGCCACATACCTGTGCAGGTAGAAGAACATAACAGGGCCTCTTACAGGCTGAGACCTCAAACATACAGGTTCTGCCCACAACTGATTATCACATATCTTGGTTGTAAGGAATAAGCTCCAATGCTTTCCTAAGTCTTTCAGAACCATCTCATCCATTCAATAAATCAGAAATGTGCTAAATATATATCGTTTACTGATTGGTCCTTTACAAGGACAACTGATCTCATTTTAGAATGTGGTTCATTAGTAAAACTTCTATTTGCCCAACCATCGGATGGCCCCTGTCCCACTTTAGTTGACTGTGAAACATTAAATAGGAGCAGTCCTGGTTAAACTCATTTCTTTGAAATCAACCCCATCCCCCTTCTCAGAATGACATTCAACATTAAAGCATCCAACAAGTGACTAGACCAGGTGTGTTCAACCCATAGTCCAAAGGCCCTTATGGGGCCCTGGACAGTCAGTAATGCGGCCCCCCCACAAGATCCTAGAAAATACATATAGTCCTCGAGTTACGACCACAATGGAGCCCAAAATTTTTGTTGCTAAGAGAAACATTTGTGAAGTGAGTTTTGGCCCATTTTACAGCCTTTCTTGCCAGAATGGTTAAGTGAATCCCAGTAGTTGTTAATGTTTGTTAAGTGGATCTGGCTTCCCCGTTGACTTTGCTTGTTAGAAGGTCACAAAAGGTGATCACGTGACCTTGGGGACACTGCAATGGTCAGAAATATGAATCAGTTGTCAAGGGTCTGAATTCTGATCATGTGATGATGCTGCAACACCAAAAGAGCCCTGGTAGCGCAGCAGACTAAAGCACTGTTATTAACATCAGCTGCCTGCAATTACTGCAAGTTCAAATCTCACCAGGCTCAAGGTCGACTCAGCCTTCCATCCTTTCTAAGGTAGGTAAAATGAGGACCCAGATTGTGGGGGCAATAAGCTGACTTTGTATAAAATATAAAAAAGTATGAAGGCTATTGCTTAACGCATTGTAAGCCGCCCTGAGTCTCCGGAGAAGGGCGGCGTATAAATCAAATCAAAAACAAAAAAACAAAAACACGTGTTAATTGTGAAAAACGGTCATAAGTCACTGTTTTCGGTGCTGCTCTAACTTTGAATGGTCACTAAAGGAACTGTTAAGTCGAAATCTTCCTGTATAAAAAATGAAGGAAGTTTGCTATTGATATACATTAATTATATTCTATATTTTATACTGGGCCCAATATGTTTCCTCTTCACTCAATGCAACCAGGTAAGCCAAAACATTGGACAACCACGATTTAGACTTTGCTGGAAATTATCCAATGACCGATAGACTGATATATTTCTAGTAATTAGTTCCACTGTTGATTTCTTTTACTGTTGGGAAGTTTTCTAACGTTCAGTAGAAATCTGCCTTCCTTTATCTTTAAACCATTCTGAATTCTAATGCAATAGAGAACAGAACATCCCTTCCAATACCTAAAGAATATTCACCTTTTAGTCTTGTCTTCTCAAGCCAGACAATCACTCTTCAATCTCTCATCAAAGGACTCACTTTCTAGTTTCTCGACCATTGCCAGTAACTTTCCCTACACCAGTTTCTCTCAATCCTTCTTAAAATATAGTATCCAGAACTGGAGAGAATATTTTTGGTTATTCTCTGGATCCACCTCTTTCCCCCTTTTTAAAGACGGAGACGTCATCACTTCTCCAAGATATCCCAAAGGCAGAATATCAACATTCAGCCTATCTGTGAGCAAATGATTAGGACTTGGATGGGGAACACCAGCGAATCCCAAGACTGGAGACTCAATAGGTAAATTTAAAAAAAAAAACTTCTATGATATTGCCAAGAACGTTCCATGAATGGGTCCATGAAGTCACTAGGGGTTGACTGAGACATGGAGAATTTTAAAGTTTCATGTGTTGGTTTTTTTGGCTGAGATATTGAATAAATAAAGGAAAGTTGCTATTATTTATTATTAGAAAGAAATTGTCACAGTCAGCATTTTCTCACCTCCAAATTATACGCATTTGGTCTCTCATCTATCTTCAGAAAATCTGCATAGATATCTCTCTCTAGGAGGCCTTTAAACATCTTTGATTTCATTCAATATGCTTTCAACTGACCTATATTTTAGGACTTCAAATTTTGGGTCTTCAAACAAGCACAGCACAGAAATCAAAGAATGTCCAATCAAAATAAAATGCAATCAAAAGAGCTTTCAGAAAGAGCTTCTGTTTTAATTCTTGACCTGACATTCAATCGCTGGCAAAAATTTGCCTTCTAGACGAAGTTCAGCTGATTAACCTACTT
Organism: Pantherophis guttatus; assembly: GCF_059756535.1. Taxonomy (NCBI): domain Eukaryota; kingdom Metazoa; phylum Chordata; class Lepidosauria; order Squamata; family Colubridae; genus Pantherophis; species Pantherophis guttatus. Next base: position 12,707,591 of record NC_142068.1, read on the forward strand.
GATTCAAATTGCAGCCCTCCATAAATATCTCTCTCTCTCTGTTTACCCATGCAGTTCTTCCCAGAAGAAAAATATCCTCATTAGCTACTGCATCCCCTGTATCTGTTACACAGCGACCTTTCCTTTTTAAATATACCATCTGTATCCATCTATGAAAAAAAGACACATCAAAAAGGGGGGAAATAAGAAAAGGAAAAAAAAATAAAGCAACAAGTGGAATAAACAGCAAATTTACAGGCATTCTAGTTAACCCAGTGGTAAAATGGGTGGCTAATAAAATTTAATTAATTAATTAATTAATTAATGACAGAGACAGACAGACAGACAGAACCAACCAACCAACCAAGCATCCTAGAATCGGTTCCTTTTTATAGATTAAAGTAACTAAATGTATTAAACGTTTAAAATAAAAAAAGAATCATTAAAACCGATGAATACTGACAGCAACATTCAGCAGTACAGTATAAATCATAAAATGAGATTTACATGAGAATTACAGTAATTTCTATCCAAGCAATTAAAGCCATCGTTACAAAAAAGAAAATTCACATTTCAGAAGCGGTACCAGCTTGTAGAGAGAGTTATAAATAGTTCTGGAGTTGAATAAATGTCTGCGTTAGATTTTCTTGAGAAATATAGTATGATGGGATTTTTTTAAAAAAACAAAAATTATGATTGTTTGATCCCCAGAGTCACTTACTGAAATGAGCGCCCATAAAAACTGAATAAATAAATAAATAAATCTGATTTTAGAGAGAGAGATAAGAGGTGAAGTATGAAGGTCTGCAATGAGTTTCCATATTTAGGGGTAATAAAATCTTGCCTGGAACTCAGAGGCTAACTAGATGTAAATATTATGTCAATGGTCTCTCAGTAAACAAAGTTTATAAAGTAGGGCAGGCATAAATAGCTTCCTATTTCATTCTTAACCCAGGCCAGCACTTTTATGTACAATACTAGCTCAGTGTTGCTTTCGGTAGACGAAAGAGTCTCTACATAGTCACAAGTGGACTAAGTCTATTCCCCACTGTTGAATTCCACTGGCCCTTATCTAGCTTCAGTTTAGTGTTGAGAAGATTCCTGTGCTGAGGCATCATCATCATCTTCTTTTAATGAACCCATAATCCCTTGCGGCAGGGGTGGGTTCTACTTACCTTTACTACCGGTTCACAAGAACCGGTAGTAAAACCGGCGGGAGGCCCCGTCCACCACCCCGGATGTCATCATTGGCGATCTGCGCATGCGATCCCATTGCGAACCGGTAGTAAAGGTAAGTAGAACCCACCCCTGGTTGGTGGCTTAAATACAGGTAGCCCTCCACTTACAACCATCCGTTTAGTGACCGTTTGAAGTTACAATGGCGCTGAAAAAAGTGACGTATTACAGTCTTTTACACTTAGCTTCCCCATGGTCATAGGAACAAATTTCAGATGCTTAGAAACTGGCATGTATTTATATCGGTTGCAGTGTCCCGGGGTCACATGATCCCCTTTTACGTCCTTCTGACAAGCAAAGTCAACGGGGAAACCAGATTCACTTAACAACCATGTTACTAACTTAACAAGTACAGTGATTCACTGCCACAACTGTGGCAAGAATGTGACGTAAAATGGGGCAAAACTGACTTAACAACTGTGTTGCTTTGCAATGGAAATTTTGGGCTCAATTGTGAATGTAAATTGACGATTACCTTTATTTCACTAAAGTAGAGGGACTGAATGTTTGGCCCAATTTTTTTTCCCTTTGGTGTGCATTTTGCTAGTTTCTGTTGCAATAAGCTTGCTAAGCTTCTTAGAAGCTTATTGCATTTATTGTACTCAATATCCTGTCAAAATCGGCAGAAAATCATGTTGCCGTTATTCAATATCTGGATATCCAATTTCAGTGATGCGGTCTTGGGCCCTCAGAGAGTCGCATAGCATTTTCTCCTGCATCAGCCTAACATTTGAATAAAGCTATTGCGACATTGCGTAACAACACAGCATTTAATCTTTGAAGTTCCTCCCCCCCAAAAAAAAAGAATTCTTTCTTGAAGCTTTGCAAAATATCTCTCTAATCTAGGATCCTGTCCATTATCATCATAAGTCATAACAGTCATGAGTCGGTCATGTGACTGAATCAATTCTGTGACTTTATTTTGTGGTGGTCATTAAGGGAACACAGTGCTTGTAAAATTAACACAGGTAATAGTTCGTTATGGGCACAGTTTTGCCAAAAATCAGATGTCCCAGTTTTGAGCAAAACTCCAGCCAGCTGGAGAATTCTGGGAGTTGAAGTCCACAAGTCTTAAAGCTGCCAAGTTTGAAGACCTCTGTAATAGAGGATCACCTGACCACAGGACATTGATAAATGGCCGTAAATGTGGCCATGTTGCCGGCCACTTTAATGGCTGGTCATGTGACCATGGGTACCTTTGGGGGTCCATCATAACTTCCAACAATCATTAAGCAACCGGTTGTATGTCAATTATACCGAAATTATAAACGAACATTCAGCTTTTGCTGAGGCTGTGATTTTCAAAGAGACAATCATTTTGCTAAATCAGTGATAATTATTCACACCTGTTGTCTTCTACTTAATTCTCAAGATGAATATGGTGGGTCAAATACCTTGTGTTGTTCCTTCATCACCTGTTCAATGAGCTCAGATTTCACTGGAGGTTTCGAATACTGGCCTGAAAGAAGCCCATGTCCCAATTTAGCCCTGTAGCAAGGGAGAAGGGAGAAGGGAAAAAGAGAGAAAGCATACCAAAAGTTACCCACTAAATTGTAAATAGGGAGAAAGGACAGGAAGCAGAAAGTAACTTTATTTCAACCATTTATTAACGGGAATCTAATCTGGACTCATTAGACTCCTCAAATCCCAAAGGTTGCTTTTCAAAGGGCAAACTGGATTTCCTTTTTCTTTCTTTTCTTTCTTGTTTTGTTTCTTATTCAGGAAGCTTCTTCAGTTCGGACTGGGCCACAGCCCGTTGGGAACCAAGCCACAGAAGAGGCAGGCGAGCGTGCACGCACGTGAAGCTGCATTTGTGCAAGTGGTACACACACGTGAAACCATCCCCTCTCTCTTCTCCCCCACCCCCCGCCACTGGTCCACAGCAGAGGTGAAATGTAAAATTTATTACTACTGATTCTGTGGGTGTGGCTTGGTGGGGGGGATAATGTGACTGAGTGGGCATGGCCAACTTTTTTTTTTTTAACTTTTAAAACCATTTTTTCTACAACCTCTTCGGTGGAACAGGTTGTAAAAAAAATGCTTTTAAAAGCCTCTGACGATCTCAGCTGAGCCGTGCGATCATCAGAGGCTTTTTTTTTACTTTTAAAAGCATTTTTTCGGCCGAAGAGGTTGTAGAAAAAATGCTTTTAAAAATTAAAAAAAAAAAGCCTATGATGATCGCGCAGCTCAGCTGGGCATGGGGGCAGGGATTTTTGCTACTGGTTCTCCGAACCACCCGCCGCCATCGCTTCCAGATCGCCCGATCTGGTCCAAACCGGGAGCATTTCACCCCTGGTCCACAGAGCCGGAAAAGTTGAAGACCGCTGCTAAAAAGTAACAAGCCACTTACATTTGAGTATTGAAATCTTGTGTTGGGTCCAAAGAAGAGTAGTCAAATATCCTTGGAAGGTTTCCCACATACCTAACATAAAGAACAGCAGAAGACAAATGGGAAAAGGAGAAAATATTGAAAAATTACAAATATTAATGACTTTTTATTTGAGAAAGGCAGACGTTTTAGAATCCCATAATAATGCATACAAGGTTGCCTTCTTTTGCAGATGGGCACAATCTTTGACACAGGACAAACCAGACTTTAGGTTATATGAAGCCCTCCCTTCTGCCATTCATCACTCCTGTACTACAAAAGCAGAAAGTCTCTATTGCATTCATTATTTTACACTTCCACCGAAAGGAGAATTAATTTCCCTGGGAAAATATTTGTGGCCCAATAATTTTTAAGACTCAGTGTTTTCATGATTTGGTTTTACAACATGCAGAAACACTATACCAAAGTATATAATACCAATACCAAAGTATATAAAGTTCCATATAATATTTCAGCTCTTTGTGAAATTCATGCCAAGCTGGTATTCTATTGATGTTTTGATAATCTTCAACTAGCACAGGAGTGATCAACTATGGCAACTTTATGACCTGTGGACTTCAACTCCCCAGAATTCCTAAACCAGCCATGCTACTGTACATCTATAGAGTTGTCAAGAAAATCATATAGATTTTGTCCATATTGCCTTTAGGATTAGGTTAAATTGAGGATGTTTTTACTCTTGTTGGAACAGGTGCAATTGATAATACTTCACAATAGTCTAAAAAGATCACCCAAAATATGAAAATAACAAGGCAATTAATACAACTTTGTCCAGAGACAGCAATATTCATTCAATTCACTCCCAGTTAAAGGCAACTTCCTGTTTCATGTATTCTGCCATGTATTATTGTTGTTAGTTGCAAAATTGTGTCCGACCCATCGTGATCCCATGGACAACGTTCCTCCAGGCCTTTCTGTCCTCTACCATCCTTTGGAGTCCATTTAAGCTCATGCCTACTGCTTCAGTGACTCCATCCAGCCACCTCATTCTCTGTCATCAACTAACAATCAAGGGTGCTGGGATGCCTACCAGAATCCTTTCCCCTCTACAGTACAGATAATAATAGAGAACCTGAGAAAGTTAGGCCTGTAACACGTAGCCAAACAGCCAGGATGAGGAAGCAGGAAGAAAAACTGCTGTCCTCCAGTCACAACACAGAGTTACACGCTAACCAGCATACGTCAGCAGCAGCAAACATAGAAAAGCAACAGCTCCGACCTCGCAACACACCCATAGCTTCTAAACTAAATAAGAGCCTGAAGATCACAGGGTTGTGAGCCTGTCGAAACGTTGCTATAAAGAAAAACTTTTAAGGTACTGGTAGGATTTTAGCTAAGGTTTTAAAGGACCTTGCAGAGTGCTCTGTAAGGATTTTTGGAAGATTTTAAGCTAGGATTTTAACCAGAATTTTAAACTTTTTTTTTTTTAATTTTGATTTATATGCCACCCTTCTCCGGAGACTCAGGGCAGCTTACAATGCGTTAAGCAATAGCCTTCATACTTTTGTATATTTATACAAAGTCAGCTTATTGCCCCCACAAACTGGGTCCTAAATTTACCTACCTTAGAAAGGATGGAAGGCTGAGTCAACCTTGAGCCTGGCGGGATTCGATCTTACTTTTAATTGAAGACAGCTGGTCTTAAATTACAGAGCTCTGTCTGTTGAGCTATCCAGGCTCCTGGATAACTAACTTATTTAACATGACGCGGGAAAACACCTGAGATTTTAATTTTTTGCATATATATATATATATATATATATATATATATATATATATATATAAAAGATGCAGAATTAAAGGCCAGGTGTTGTCAAAGAATTAGCATCTCATATTTCAGTTTGCCCTCACATAGAAAAGTAATGATGTTAAAAAGCAAGAAAGCAATTTAAAATCTCCAAAGTCTCCAAATCTTAAAGGTTTAGAAAAAACAAACGTAGCTTTTAACACAATTAAATATCAATTATCCTCCACAGGTGAAGATATTGTAGCCTTGTCTACTTGCATCACATTATAGGTAGTCCTCGACTTACAACAGTTCATTTAGTGACTGTTCGAAGTTACAATGGCACTGAAAAAAGTGACTGACGACCGTTTTTCACACTTATGACTGTTGCAGCATCTCCATGGTCCCGTGATCAAAATTCAGACGCTTGGCAACTGACTTGTATTTATGATGGATGCAGTGTCCCAGGGTCATGTGATCCCCTTTTGTGACCGTCTGACATGCAAAGTCAACGGGGAAGCCAGATTCATTTAACAACCGTGGTAATAATTTAGCACTGTAGTGATTCACTCAACAACTGTGGCAGGAAAGGTTGAAAAATGGGGCAAAACTCAACTGCCTCCCTTAGCAATGGAAATTTTGGGCTCAATTATGGTCGTGGACTACCTGTAAACACCATTGCATCAGCTCTGTGGCCTTTCCCCAAAAGTGCCACCCTCAATCTGCTTGTTTCTGATCTGTGGAAACTGGGTTTTTATGAAACTCCTAGAAATGACTTACGCCCTCTGAAATTCAGGAATACTGAAAATGGCTTGCAATACGCTGTTGAGGTAGCAGCTGTTCCCCATGTTTTTCATGCCGGTATATCCAGGTCCATACATTGGTTTCAGCTTCATGCCTGATTCTTGGATGACTTCCCATTCAGACACTCGGGGTTTTATGTCATTATCTCTCAGGCCATTCTCTGTCTGAAAGCAAAAAAGCAAAAAAGCTTTTTACCAACTTACAAAGACAGGATTTTAAAAGAAAAAAATCATACAACTTGTTTAGCTACGAACAACTATTCAACCTAGGGTTGAAATCTAATTACCTCCCCAACTGGTTCAGAAGTGTACACGCCTCGCACACGCGTCACCTGTGCATGCAGACCCTCTGCGAATGTGCAAACCCTTCTGCGCATGCACAGAGGGTAAAAACCAGGTTACTTCCTGGTTATGATGACCAGGTGGGTGGGCGGAGCCTCACGCCGCCATCGCTACCGGTTCTCCAAACCACTGGCCGCCATCACTACCATTTCGTCCAAACCGGTCTGAACCAGGAGCATTTCACCCCTGATTCAACTCAAAAGGAAAGACCTCTCAGCATAAAAATACCTTATTTTACAATTGCTGAGATATACTGTATACGTGGCTATGTCTCCACCTGCTGAATTATCCAAGTAATTGAAATCAGTACATGGATCCCACAGTTAGGTCGCATTTTCAGTCAATCTTAATGGGATTTTATTTATGTCTTTTAAGCTTTGTATAGTTTTAATCTTTTTTAAGATGGCAAGCGGCCCAGAGTTACCCTGTGGTGAGATGGGCGGCCAATAAATTTTATAAATAAATAAATAAATTGTATAGCTTTGTACAAAAAATTTTACTTACATCCATAAAAACGTTCAAGTACAGGTAGTCCTCACTTTAGAACAGTTCAGTAAGTGACCCTTCGAAGTTACAACAGCACTGGAAAAAGTGGCTTACGATGATTTTTCATCATAACTTATGACCGCTGCAGCATCCCCTCAGTCACATGATTTACACTCGGATGCTTCACAACTGATTTCACGTTTGTGACTGTTGCAATGTCCCAGGGTCATGTGATCCCCTCTTACAACCTTTTGACAAGCAAAGTCATCGGGGAAGCCAGATTCACTTAACAATCGTGCTGCTAATTTAACAACTGCAGTGTTGTTAAATTAGGCAAGAAATGTGGCAAGAAAAGTCGTAAAATGGGGCAAAACTCACTTAACAAATTTCTCAATTAGCAACATAAATTTTGGGCTCAATTGTGGTCATAAATTGAGGACTTCGTGTACTGTGGCAAACATTCGCCTATCATATATAGTAGTGTCGGCGAACCTTTTCAGCACCGAGTGCCCAAATGGGAGCTTGCCGGGGGGGGGGGGGGGGCAGCACTGGAAACCGGAAAAACAGTTCACCGGCATGAGCATGCGAAGATCAGCTGGCTGGTGCACATGTACGCGCCGGAAACCGGAAGCTCAGCTTCCCAGCGCGCATATGTGGGCCGGGGAGCTGCTCTTCCAATTTCAGGCGCTCCCACACATGCGAAGCCCAGCTGACCGGCGTGCATATTTGCATTGGAACCCAGAAAAGACACAGACAATGGCTGGCGTGCCCAGAGAAATGACTCTGCTTGCCAGAAGTGCCATAGGTTCGCCATCACGGATATATAGTAAAACTCTGAGAATATAACTACTTCCAATATCACTGCTATGGAGAATCAGTGTAGATGCTAAGACAGGATTCAGAACTTTGAGTTTCAAATTTCCTTTGGGTTTGGATTCTTGTTTTTAGACTTGTCTTGAAAATAAAATTTCCTTCAAAAACAAATGGTTTTGAAATTCATTGAAATTCAAATGATCTGTAGCTCATAAAACTATTAAGGAAATTACAGTCTAGTAAGTTTCTACATCTACAGTACAGTTTACTTTAGCTGGTTGTTTTAAAGGAGGATAAAGTATGTTCTGACTCTAGATTAGAAAGCTTCTTTAGAACAGGGATCTCCAACCGTGGCAACTTTATGACTTGTGGACATCAACTCCCAGAATTCCTCAGCCATCATGGAAGGAATTCTGGGAGTTGAAGTCCATAAGTCGTAAAGTTGCCAAATTGGAGACCCCTGCTTTAGAACATAGAATAATAGGGTTGGAAGAGACTTTTTTGGACCCCATCGTTCTATTAGTTCCTGAGTGTGAGTGAGAACATCTGATTTAGTTGTTATAGAAGTGATTCTGTCATTACTTATCTTCATATATATTAGGTAAGTTCAAGCAAGGATCTTACTATAAAAATCCATTTATGTTTAGTAGACAGATCACACCCAAGGGTGAAATCCAGCAGGTTCTGACAAGTTCTGGAGAACCAGTAGTGGAAATTTTGAGTAGTTCAGAGAACTGGTTAATACCACCTCTGTCTGGCCGCAGAGTAGGGTGGGAATGGAGATTTTGTAATATCCTTCCCTCAGGAGTGGGGCGGGAATGGAGATTTTGCAGTATCCTTCCCCTGGAGTGGGGTGAGAATGGAGATTTTGCAGTATCCTTCCCCTGCCATGCCCACCAAGCCACACCCACTAAGCCATGCCCACAGAACCGGTAGTAAAAAAAAATTGGATTTCACCACTGATCACACCCTATGTTTTTTTCTTACTTAGACAAATAACATTTCCTTTCCTTTTTTAAATTTTATCAGATATATTTCAATAGAAGAGCCTAAACTGAAAAAAATGTAGAAAAAGGAAGAAAAACAAAAAAAGGCCTTAATGGCGCAGTGGTTAGAATGCAGTATTGCAGGCTAACTCTGCCCAATGCCAGAAGTTCAATCCTGACCGACTCAAGGTTGACTCAACCTTCCACCCTTCCGAGATTGGTAAAACGAGGACCCAGATTGTTGGGGGCATTATGCTGACTCTGTAAACTGCTTAGAGAGGCTGTAAAGCACTGTGAAGCGGTATATCAGTCTAAGCACTGTTGTTATTTATCACTGACATTTTGTTTTCCTGCGGTATTTATCACATTTGTGTGTCATGATACCAAGTCCTTAGGACAGCATCTTCATAAAAGGCGAGTCACTTACCACATGCATTTGGAGCATGTCAATTCCAAAATGAGCTAAGTGTTTGGCGATATGAGGATCCAAAACAGCCTCCTCTTCCTCAAAGGAATAAACATCTGCAAAAATAAGAACAAAGGGATAATTCACCAAATGTAACCTATCAATAGCATTTAACATTCCATGCTCTACATATCAAGGAGGTATGATATGCAGGTAAAAAAAAAAAATTCTAACATAAATTTTCCACTTACTATGGAAGGAGAAGCAACAAGATTCTAAGTCAACTTCCAACAAATCGCAATGAGCCAAGGTGGCACAGTGGTTAGAGTGCAGTACTGCAGGCTACTTCTGCTGACTGCCGGCTACCTGTAATCTGGCAATTCGAATCTCACCAGGCTCAAGACTGACTCTGCCTTCCATCCTTCCGAGGTCAGTAAAATGAGGACCCAGATTGTTGGGGGCAAATATGCTGACTCTGTAAACCGCTTAAAGAGGGCTGTAAAGCACTGTGAAGCGGTATATAAGTCTAAGTGCTATTGCTATTGCTATAAACAGTGTGCAATAGTGGTTAAGCTACAGGATAAGGACCTGGCCAATTCAGGGTCAAGCACACATTTCTTCATCCAAGCCCATTGGGTAACTTTGAACCAGTGGCTATTCTCAGCTCAACTTATCCAGAGAGACTTGACATTAGGGAAGAAATCGGGGGAATCTACAGAGGTAGTCCTCGACTTATGACTCAATTGATCCCAAAATTCCCCTATTGCTAAGCAAGACCAATGTTAAGCGAATCACTACAGCAGCAGTTAAATTAATAAAACAGCTGTTAAGTGAATCTGGCTTCCCCATTGACTCTGCTTGTCAGAAGATTGCAAAATGAAAGATGAAAGCTGGGTGTAGCTGAACTTGTCGATCAGAAAGGTCGGCAGTTCAGCGGTTTGAATCCCTAGTACAGGTCTCCTGGGTGAGCAGGGGGTTGGACTAGATGACCTCCAAGGTCCCTTCCAACTCTGTTACTGTTAAAAAAAAGGTGATCACATACCCCGAGACACTGCAACCATCATACATATGAATCAGTCACCAAGTGTCTGAGTTTTGCTCATGTAACCATGGGAATGCTGCAACGATTGTAAGTATGCAAACGGTCATAAATCACTTTTTGTTACTTCAAACAGTCACTAAATGAATGGTTGTAAATCCAGGACTACCTGTATACTATATTGAGTTCCAAGAGGAAAGGAGGGAGGATATAAATCTAATTAGATAAATAATCACACGTTTCATTTGTTTATTCATTCATTCAGGCCAGAGGCAATGAGTTATTGAAATTCAACCCATCTGGAAGTACAGGATTGGCAAAGAATGATTCTAGCCACTGTGTCAACTTCAGTCAAGCTAACTAAAGGACAGAGGTCTTAATGGCCCTTCTTTATGTTTGTTTAATCCTTTTATAATAATAATAATAATAATAATAATAACAACAATAACAATAACAATAACAATAACAATAACAATAACAATAACAATAACAATTATTATTATTATTATTATTATTATTATTATTATTATTATTATTATTATTTATTTATTTATTTATTTATATACCGCCCTTCTCCCGAAGGACTCGGGGCAGTGTACAGCCAGAATTAAAACATAAATATACAATATCATAGTTAAAATTAATTAAAATCATTAAATAGATTTGGCTGAATTTTAAAACCCAAAATTAAAACCCAATTTAAAATCATTCAGTTAGACAGCCCCGCCTGTCGGAACAGTAGGGTCTTGAGGGAACAGCGAAAGACCCGGAGGTCAGAGATGTTACGAATATCCGGGGGCAGTTCATTCCAAAGGGCAGGAGCTCCGACAGAGAAGGCTCTCCTCCTGGGTGTCGCCAGTCGACATAACTTGGCCGACGGCACCCTGAGGAGTCCCTCTCTGTGGGAGCGAACTGGTCAGTGGGAGGCTGTTGGTGGCAGAAGGCGGTCCCGTAGATATCCTGGTCCTATGCCATGGAGCGCTTTAAAGATGGTGACCAACACCTTGAATTGCACTCGGAAGACCACTGGGAGCCAGTGCAGCTCGCGCAGGAGAGGTGTTACATGGGCGTCCCGGTCCAGAAAGGGATGCAACTGACGGATCAAGCAAACCTGATAAAAAGCCCCCCTGGCTACGGCTGTCATATGCTCTTCTAAAGACAGCCGTGAGTCCAGGAGGACACCCAGATTGCGGGCCCTCTCTGTGGGGGGCAAGGATTCACCCCCAATAGTCAGCGATGGCACCAGCTGACTATACTGGGACGCCAGGAGCCACAGCCACTCAGTCTTGGAAGGGTTGAGCTTGAGCCTATTTCTCCCCATCCAGACCCGCACGGCCTCCAGGCAGCAGGACATCACATTGGGGTGGTTTGGGGTGGAGATGTACAGCTGGGTGTCATCAGCGTACTGGAGGACTCTCACCCCAAAATCACGGATGATCTCACCCAGCGGCTTCACATAAATGTTGAACAGAAGGGGCGAGAGGACCGACCCCTGTGGCACTCAAGCGAGGCGCCTCGAGGTCGACCTCTGCCCCCGTCAACACAAACTGCGAGCGGTCGGAGAGGTAGGAGGAGAACCACCGTAACACGGTGCCTCCAATTCCTAACCCCCTCAACTGCTGCAGCATGATACCATGGTCAATGGTATCAAAAGCCGCTGAGAGATCTAATAGGACCAGGACAGAGGAGCAACCCCTGTCCCGAGCCCGCCAGAGATCATCAACCAACGCGACCAATGCCGTTTCTGTGCTGTACCCCCACCTGAAGCCTGACTGGTACGGGTCCAGATAGACATCTTCCTCCAGGTACTGGGGTAGCTGTCGTGCCACCACACTCTCGACAACCTTCACCACAAAATGAAGGTTGGAGACCGGACGGTAATTTGCTAATACAGCCGGGTCCAGGGATGGCTTCTTGAGGAGGGGCCTCACCACCGCCTCTTTCAAGGCGGTGGGAAAGGCACCCTCACTCAAAGAAGCATTTATAATCCCCTGGAGCCAGCCTCGTATAACCTCCCGGGAGGCCAATACCAACCAGGAGGGACACGGGTCCAATAAACATGTGGCAGCACTAAGCCTACCCAGAATCCTGTCCACGTCCTCGGGAGCCACGGGGTCAAACTTTTCCCAGATAATATTCTCAAGACTCACCCCCGTCTCCCTCCCCAGACTCACCCAGTCGGAGTCCAAGCCTTCCCGAATCTGAGCGACTTTATCATGCAAGAATTGCACAAAATCCTCAGCTCGACCCTGCAAGGGATCTTCCCGCACTCCCACCCGAGTTGCAAGTCACCTTAAATTAAACTGACACCTGTTGGCTTTACGTCCACATCTGTCTTTTTATCTCAGAGCAAGTTATAGAATCTGGCTGATGTGGATTTTTTTTTCCTCTTGGGCCCTTAATACTTGCAAATGATCAAACAAAAAATGTTCTTGCTGGAGGGATAGAGACTCAACTACAACTGGGAATATTGACAGGAAGATCAAATACAGCAATAACAAATACGTCCTCTTCTGCTCATCATGACCATACTCTCGATGACGAATAGTTCATGATTCCCATTAGGATATTTTTCCGGCAACAACCATAATGTTGTAAACAGCAGTTCTCAGCAAATCAATCAAAGGAAGAATGGACTAGATATTTTTGGATCTCCTGCAACTTTTTTAATGTTTTTGCTTCATTGCTAAAATCCCCTTAAGCTAAATAACAGAACATAAAACATTTTATCAGCGATAGCATTTCAAATTTGAACTCTTCTATGTATTTGAATCCTTCTATGCCTATATTTATTCGTTTGAGCTGCTGCACTGAAGGAAAAGTCTCCTTTGTATTTCTTGGACAGCAAAGGTGAGTAAGAAGTAGTACTCCATGGAGCACATAACAGCAGACATGTCACTAGAAGGCAAAATCACCAAACTGCATCTCACTTACTTTGCCCATGTCACGCAGGGTAATGCATTGAAGAAAGCAATTTATGTTTGGAAGAGTCATTGGTAGAAGGAAAGCAGGCTGTCAAAAGTATGGTGACTGGATACCATCAAAGCTGCTACCAGCCAGAGCATAGAAAAACTCATAGAAATAGTGCAAGATCGGAAGATGTGGAGAGACCTGGCCCATACAATCACCAAAAGTCAGACATGACTGAATGGATAACATCATTGTCATCATGTAGGGTGAAAGAGGACTGTGAAAATGTCTACAGACCCCAGCCATCCTGGACATAAACTGTTTCAACTTCTTCTCTCAAGACAACGCTATAGAACATTGCACGCCAAAACAACTAGACCCAAGGACAGTTTCCCCCTCTGTGCCATCACTATGCTAAACAACTAATTCCCATAACACTGTCAAACTACCTAGTAGGGCTGTATTACTATTATCCTTCTCATCTTGCCTATCACCTATTTCCTTATCCTCTTATGACTACAGTATAACTTTGTTGCTTATATTTTACAACTTATATTGTTTTATTTAGTTTCCTAGTATGATTTATGTTGATTGCTTATTTCGTACCCTATGACCATCAGTAAGTGTTGCATCTTATGATTTCTGATGAATGTATCTTATGGTGATAATAATGTATCTTATGATGAGAATGTATCTCATGATAATAATGACTTGTTGCTTGTACCGGTATGTACACTGAGAGCTTATGCACCGGAGACAAATTCCTTATGTGTCTAATCACACTTGGCCAATAAAGAATTATGTTCTGTTCTGTTCTGTTCTGTTGTTCTGTTCCGTCCCGTCCCGTCCCGTCCCGTCCCGTCCCATCCCACCCCACCCCACCCCACTCCACTCCACTCGACTCCACTCCACTTCACTTCACTTCACTCCCTTCCCTTCCCTTCCTTTCCCTTCCCCTCCCCTCCCCTCCCTTCCATTTTTCAGAAAGTACATTGGGCAGTTTGAGCTTTCTGCAATGAAATTTCATTTTAATGTATGCTGATTAGTGATTAGTTATTATTCCCTTCCCTTCCCTTCCCTTCTATTCCATTCCATTCCATTTTTCAGAAAGTACATTGCTTGGCATTGGGGTAAAAAAAACCGTCTACTTATTCTTCTGCCAAGCCATTTATCAAGCCAAGCATTCTCCCTCCCCGTGGCCACCTAGAATAATGCCATTGGCATTTATAGATACACCACATGGCCTTTTGCTGGGATTCCAATTTAAGAAAGCCTCTGTTTCTCACTGCGAGTTATTGTTCCCTTCTATAAATGTAAATTCAGAGAGGCCTCATGCTTATTCAGTGAAGTCACGATGCAGCATGACACCAGTCAACTTTTCTGCGTCAGTGTGGCTTTAAATGAACCCTGCGTGGATATTTTTAAGAGTAACTAATGGCTAGCTAGAGAGAAGTGACAAAGAATTACCCTCAACAGAACCCCATACAACCAAAAGTCCTAACATAGCAACACTGCAAATTGTTTGTCTCTACTGAAGTCCCACTGAGGTCAGATTGTTGTCTTGGATTTCGTCTAACCCAGCGTTTCTCAACCTTGACAACTTTAAATGTCTGGATTTCAACTATTAGAATTCCTCAGGCAGCAGGCTGGCTGGGGAATCCTGGGAGTTGGAAGTCCCCACATCTTAAATGTTGCTAAGGCTGAGAGAGACCAGTCAGAACACAAGTCCTCATTCAGGTATAAAGCTTCACTGGATCTTCGACTTACAAACACAACTGAGCCCAAAATTTATGTTATTAAGTGAGTTTTGCCCCATTTTACAACTTTTTTTTTTGCCATAGTTATTAAGTGAATCACTGCAGTTGATAAGTTAATAACCTGGTTGTTAAGTGAATCTGGCTTTCCCACTGATTTTGCTTGTCAGAAGGTCGCAAAAGGTAATCACATGACCCTGGGACACAGCAAAGACCATACATATGACAAGCATCTGAATTTTGATCACATGATCATGGGGATCCTGCAAAGGTCGTACCTATGAAAAACAATCATCACTCACATGTTTCAGTCCTGTTGTAACTTTAAACGATCACTAAATAAACCGTTGTAAGTCGAGAACTACCTGTACTTGTCTTCTGGTTTGAATAAGGATATGCCCCGGCATTTGATTCACAGCGATATGTAGGTTTCATTTCTATTTTCAATTTTTTTCATCTACTCCACAGTCTGGAATTTCCTGATGATATTCTAATTCTAGTCTCGTCTTAGGCATGAAAACCTTTGGCCTTAAAATTAACTTTGGGCCAGTCACGTCTCTTAGCCCATCTCACCTCACAGGGTCATTATTGTGGAGAAAAAGGAGGAGAAAAGAATCTTAGATACGTTCAACCACCTTGAATTGCGTATGGAAAAAGTGAGACAAAAAATCTTTTTAAAAACTGGCTAGGAAGTCAATTCTCTGAATATAACATCTGTTTTGTGCAGTGATGAAAAAAGACACAAAGCACTTTGGCTTTGAAGGAGAGATAATTGGTCAACTTTGCAACTACAGAATGTTCAAATGTATGTGAAAATCCTATGAATTTGCATATTATGCCCTCCCAGCATCTTTTCCTTTGAAGTCCACATATGCAGACTTACGTAGTTCCTCTGATATCTCTACACAGTTTGGTTTGTCCAGCATCTTTGCTTTAAAAGTGCACACACTAATTTCTAAGAGAGTCTAAGTTCAAAAGACAGTCAATTTTTATTTGTATTTTAAATTTGATTTATATGCCGCCCTTCTCCGGAGACTCAGGGCGGCTTACAATGCGTTAAGCAATAGCCTTCATACTTTTGTATATTGATACGAAGTCAGCTTATTGCCCCCACAAACTGGGTCCTCAATTTACCTACCTTAGAAAGGATGGAAGGCTGAGTCAACCTTGAGCCTGGTGAGATTCGAACTTACAGTAATTGCAGGCAGCTGGTGTTAATCACAATGCTATCAGTCTGCTGAGCCACCAGGCCCTTTGGTATACCCTTTGGTATAGAGGCTAAGTTACCAAGCTAAAAACTGGGAGTCTGTGAGTTCTAGTTCCACCTTAGGCACAAAGTCAATTGAGTGACTTTGGACCAGTTCTGGTCTCTCAGCTCTAGAATGAAGAAGGCAAACCACAATTGCCAGGAGTTAAGATTGCCTTAGAGGTCCAAAAAATAAATAAATAATTCAGTTCAAAAATATCTCAGGCATTTAACCCCCAGCAGTCCAGAATGCTTCATAAATTTAGGAAAAGGATGTAATTACTGTATTATATACATTCTAATTTCATACAAATGAGATTCAGAATTCATTTCCTTGACAGTCCTAACTTTCCTCCTCTACTTACAGCATAAGAAAAAAGAACCATAAAAAAATAACAGAAGCCACTTGAATTCCAATAATACCAGTGAGTTTTAGAGAAAGTGTCTATTGGACGCTTATCTAACACAGTCCTCATAAACTACGAGGAAAAACACAACAAAGAATAAAAACCACATGATTTTTCTTAGTTCGCATTATTGCAACAAGAAGTCACATAATTGCATTTAACGATGGCTTTGCAAAAACCAGCACTAACTTCCAGTTTTCAGCAAAACTGCCCTACAGTGAACAACAGGTTCACTTCACAACCACAGAATTCACTTAATGACTGCTGCAAGAAACCTTGTAAAATCAGGTAGGTCACATGACCAACCATTTTATGACTGTTACAACTTAGGACCATTATAATTTAGCCTCCATTATGGTCACAAGTCAAGGACTACCTGTATAAAACAGTATCCCTAGATTCAAGCTCTAGTTCTAGAAATTACATTGGAGGGTCCAGCCAGTTTTCTTAGTGACTCTGTAGGAATATCTTGTTACTGCACTTTGTGTAATTTTTTAACATTTCCTAGTCTAATCTGGGATTTCCTGCTTTTTCCAGGTTAATCCTGATATAGTCAGCTGACTCCATCGCTGACTATTGGGGGCGAGTCTTTGATCCCCTCGGAGAGGGCGCGCAATCTGGGAGTCCTCCTGGATACGCAGCTGTCCTTGGAGGAACATCTGATGGCTGTAGCCAGGGGGACCTTTTGTCAGGTTTCGCCTGATTCGCCAGTTGCGACCCTTTCTTGATCAGGATTCCATGTGCACAGTCACTCATGCCCTCGTCATCTCTCGCCTGGACTACTGCAACGCTCTCTACATGGGGCCCCCCTTGAGGAGCACCCGGAGGCTCCAACTGGTCCAGAATGCGGCCGCGCGGGTAATTACGGGAGCTGCATGGTGCTCCCACATAACACCCCTCCTGTGCGAGCTGCACTGGCTCCCAGTGGTCTTCCGAGTGTGCTTCAAGGTGTTGGTTACCACCTTTAAACGCTCCATGGCATAGGACCTAGTTATCTTTGAGACCGCCTGCTGCTACCGACGGCCTCCCATCGACCCGTGCGCTCCCACAGAAAGGGCCTCCTCAGGGTGCCATCAGCCAAATAATGTAGGCTGATGACCCCCAGGGGGAGGGCCTTCTCTGTGGGGGCACCTACCCTATGGAACCAGCTGCCCCCAGAGATAAGGAGAATCCAAGACCTCGGTGCCTTCCGCCGTGCCCTTAAGACTTTCTTTTTTCAGCAAGCCAGGCTGGCTTAATATATTTTTAAATATTTTTAATTGGTTTGTCATTTTAAACTGGGGCCAAATTAATATATATTCTTTTAATTGTTTTTAATGTTTGTATTGTATGTTTTTATCTGGCTATACACCGCCCTGAGTCCCTCGGGAGAAGGTGCGGTATATAAATTCGAAATAAAATAAATAAATAAAAATAAAAATCCAGACTTGGCAAATCCACTGGTAACTACATGTTTATGGAAGCTCTCAGTCATTAAGGTCATGGCTGTCCCAAAGGTGCTTTTTCAAAAGGCAACTGGACTTTCTTGTTTTTCTTGGAAGACGTTTCGCTTCTCATCCAAGAAGCTTCTTCAGTTCTGTGGAAGCTTCTTGGATGAGAAGCGAAATGTCTTCCAAGAAAAACAAAGTCCAATTGCCTTTTGAAAAAGCACTTTTGGGACACTGGTAACTCCATCTATGGTGCTAGTGAAAAACAAAGAACAGAGATCAAAAGGCTTGCTCATGATCATCAACACAAGTGATAGGAGCCGAGATGACACAGTGGTTAGAGTGCAGTACTGCAGGCTACTTCAGCTGACTGCTAGCTGCAGTTCAAATCTCACCGGCTCAAGGCTGACTCAGCCTTCCATCCTTCCGAGGTGAGTAAAATGAGGACCCAGATTGTTGGGGGCAATAGGCTGACTCTGTAAACTGCTTAGAGAGGGCTGTAAAAGCACTATGAAGTGGTCTGCTGTGTGGATCTTGGGTGGTTTTGTTCTGCCCCAGCTATGGATCCCAAAGAACACAGCACACACAAAGTTTGTACAAAATTTAATTTATTAAAATAACTCAGTCTTTTTCAAAACAAAGGCTGTTAATAAACTTTCTTAACAGCCTACAAGAAACCAAAGATAAAGTAATCACAATCTTACTAAGGTTGGCAGAAAGCCCAGAAGCAATTTTGCAGAGAATCCAGATGCAGAGTGAACTAAAGTTGTTCCCTACAAATTGCTTCAGTCAGCTTTCCTCCTTAAATAGGCTAAGGGAGTGGCTAATTAGCCCCAAGCCTTACTCTTGAGGACCTCCTCCTGAGTAGCCACTCCTGCCTTTTGGCAGCTCTGTGCGCTCGTGCATCGAGAAGAGGCTCCTCCCCTTTGTCCTCTTCACTTAAAGAAGCTTCTGGAGGTTCTGAAGGCCCTGGCTGAATCCCTGCCTCTGGCACCATATCTTCTCCAGCCTCCTCATTGTCTGACTCGAGTGCCAGTTGCACAGGCTGCTAGCGCAACACCACACCAGCCTCCTCACTGTCAGAATCAGCTACAATCCGCACAGGCCGCCGACGGGCCACAACAGGTTTAGGGGTGGGGAATTTTTGGTGGGTGGGGGTGTGTCTGGGGATTGTCATGTGTGTTGGCCTTGGTCTCTGGGTGCGATGTGAATTTCATTGTATAGGTATACTGTGTATATACTTACAATGACAATAAACTTTACAATACAATATATAAGTCTTAGTGCTATTGCTATTGCTTTCACTCACCTGCACCATCAGGAGTAATCGTTCCAAGCTTCACTGCTAAGGGATAACCCATCTCCTTGTAATGTTCGAGCGCATGTCCGTTTCCTCCACTGCCGTCAAAGAACCATTTGCCGCAAAGTATCGATCCATCAGTGAGGTTTAGCCAAAGATTCTCCCGTAAGTCACACTTGGAGCACTTCCAGCCACTGAAAAACAAATTGCCAGAGTCAAACAGCCAGCTTGAAGTTGACTCCTGCTTTAGAGCTACCAGGGATTGGGTTAGCAAAAAGATCGCCTGATTTTTCTATTTTAGGGAATCCATCCCACTGATCTTTCAAACCTGCAGTTCTCTAATAGAAGTTACTGTTACAAGAGATAAGTTGAGGGCTACCTGTACTGAGTTGATTTAGGATTACTTCTTTTATACTAAACACAGGTTTATTTATCTACTCAAGGAAACAAATCTATTTTGCCACTCAGCCATCAAGGATCAGAGTCCCAATCACTCCACTCCCAATCCCATCATCAATTCAGAAAGTTCTGAACTGACAACTGTGCATTCTCTATCTATGCCAGGAGCCCTTTAGAATATCACCAGAACAGCTTCCTTTTCAATACTGCTAGAGAATCCGTGCCCCACTGGGTCATCATTTCAGAGATATTTCTTTACTTAAATAGAGAAACATACATTTTCCTTTCTTTTCCTTTCCTTTCCTTTCCTTTCCTTTCCTTTCCTTTCCTGCTTTGCTTCCCCTTCCCCTTCCTTCTTTCTTTCTTTCCTTCCCCCCTCCCTCTTCTTTCTTTCCTTCCTTCCTTCCTTTCCTTCCTTCAATAATTCACTTCTTTGTGCATAAAACACAACAATCTCACCTTGGTGGGATCCTGACCCCATTGTCCATTTGCACCAGAGTGTTGGCATGTTTGGAGATTTGCAGCTCTTCTTCCCACGAGTCTGGGTCTTGCTTTCTGTAGGGAGATTTCGAACTCAAGACTGCATCGCAAGCTATTGTCACCTGGAGTAGAGGAAAGATTTAGCTGAACCTCAAAGGAAGACAGAATGATCAACTGGTTTGTCCTGTCATGTCCTGTCCTTTTTTTTTTTTTTTTTTTTTTTTTTTTGCTGGTTTGTAACCAAGAACACTAACAATGGTAAAAATTTCAGGTACTTCTCTGTAGCAGCGGTCACCAGCTGATGGTCCGTGGACCACTGGTGGTCCGCGAGAAAATTTTGATGGTCCATAGAAAAATTATTTGCATTTTTAATATTGCACTAAATCAGGAGTTCTCAATTACAGCCCCTGGGCCGGATACGTGCAATGAACGCTTGTGTTACTGCAGAGAGTCTCCCTCTTTGCGGTCTTTTTGTGGTGGCGAAGAGCCGGAGGGTCTCGTTCCAGTGGGGCTGCATCATGGCCTGGAACTGGCTGACCATCTCACCCCGCTGAGCCTCCAGGCGCTGGTACCTGGCCTTGTACCCCCGCAGGTCTTCCCTCTACTTGGAAAGCCTATGCTCATAGTCCTCAGTTAGGTGCTTCTGCTGAGCCTCCTTGGTCAGATCCAATTTGAATTGAGCTGTTTTGCCAACTCTTTCTCGTGGTGACTGCTTAGCTCCAACAACTGCTTCCTGTTGGGGCCCTAAGGAGCCCAGGCGGGGAGGCGAGCAGCTGGCCACTCCCACCCACTCACATGACCACCTAGGCATGCCCACCCAACTGGTCATTAGGCAGATCATAGTAGAGGTCTGCAGAATTTAAAATTATGAATTTAGTGGTCCCTGAAGTCCGAAAGGTTGGTGACCCCTGCTCTGGAGGACCCATTGTTATCCACACATAATTCCAGTAATCCTTTCCGTTGTTGTACAAATTATCCTAACTGCATCCAGAAACTGCAAATTAATAGTGGAATTATGGTTGAAAAACACTGATTTGCTTAAAGTTATCTAGTGAATTCAATAGAGAGGTATGAATTGACATCAGTGAATCCGTCATTCACAATACACACAGTTAGCCAGTTACTTTAGAGCAATGTTTCTCAACCTTGGCAACTTGGAGATGTGTGGACTTCAACTCCCAGAATTCCCCAGCCAGCGTGCAAAGATTTTTAAACATCTACCCATGTAGAAATGTCACTGCCTTTCTCTTTCTCTGCTGAAATGACAAAAACCTGACATGCAACAGAATAGAAACTATGGGTGGTTTTGTACAAAATTTAGCTGAGATCATGAAAATAAATACTTGCGCTCTCAAAGATACTCTCTAGACATCTTAAACTGTAAGCATTAGCTCACATTTCCTCATTGACCTTTGAGGCTAACTAAGAATTCTTAGAGACAGCAACATAAACACATACATGGCTTGGTACCCAACTATCTGTAGGAGCACCTTTTTCTGTGTGGATTAGATTATCCATCCAGTATATCTTTCCCAGAAGAACCTTGGGTGAAGTAACAGAAATTGGAGGCCAGGAGGTGCTATTTCTCAATTTCTGCTCTAATGTTGTGGAACACAGATAGTCCTTGATTTATGACCACAATTAAGCCCATAATTTCTGTTGCAACTTAACAGTTGTTAAGTCAGCTTTGCCCCATTTTACGACCTTTCTTGCCACAGCTATTAAGTGAATCACTGTGGTTGTTAAGTTAGGAACAACCATTATAAATATGAATCAGTTGCCAAGTGTCCAAATTTTGATCACATGAACACGGAGATGCGGCAACAGTCATAAGTATGGGGGAAAAAGGTCATGTCATTTTTTTCAGTGCCGTTGTGCAAATTTGAATGGTCACTAATCAAACGGTTTTAAGTTGAGGACTACCTGTACCTTCCCCTTAGAATTAAGACTTGCTCCATCTTTTCTGATCTTCTGGAAGCTACTAAAGAAAACTTTCCATAGAGCATTTGCAGGAATATTTTGCCCTCATCATCTTTAATGTATTGTGCTTTAAATTACTTTCATTGATTCACTTGCCAGTGTTACTTATTTCATTTGATTTCCTTTTGAAGTCTTTTATCTATTACTCATTATCACTATTTTTATGATTTATCCTGGTATTGTTGCCACTTTGATTAAGTTATTGTTTTCAATTTTAATTATTTTTATTATGGACATTGCTGATCATCAGTTTTTAATCCACGCTGGTTTGTATTGATAAAATGGTATGCAGATAGAATAAACAGATGTAATTAAAAAAAAAGGATTTCAGAATCTTATAGTTGGCCATTTTTGAATGACATTATATACCTTTGGCAAGTATAATAATTTGTGTTGGCAGTAACAAGTCTATACAAGTTTTCTTGTATGTTGAACAAGGCAATTGACTTCCTTAAATCCACAAAGCCAATGTCAGTCCTTTTTATTTCTCTTTTTGGCTATCCCATTCTCTCATTCACTCACCAGTGCTGGCAGTTCTTCTATATTGGGTAAAGGGATTTCGTAGTGGTCTGGAAATATAACAAGTTTAGCTTCATCCTCATATTCATAATCATCATTATTTAAATCGCTGTTAGATTCAAGATCTGTCAAGAGAGAGAGAAAGACAGAACATTATTGAAGAAGAAAAAAACTGCATTAACTAGATCAGGGGTCGGTAACCTTAAACACTCAAATAGCCACAAAGGTCCTAACCGGAAGCCCCTGTTCAATTCTGGAACCGACCGGAAGTCTGGTTCCCCCATCATAGTCTCCTCCTAACAAGGCGTTCTTTTTCCTCTGCTGACTAGAAGTTGGTTCCCCCACTATAGAGTCTCCTCCTAGTGCAGCACCCTTTTTCCTCTATCTGTCCTAACCGAAAGCCCTATCAATTGTGGAGCCGACTAGAGAGAGAGAGTCGCAGCAGAGGGATGAAAGAGCCACATGCGGCTCCAGAGCCACAGGTTGCTGATTCCTGAACCAAATTAAGGGTGCTCATGGAGATGTGCCTTTAGTCCTGTAAAGAATTGCTAATGACATGTTGTGATTACAGCTGAAATACTCATTTATGGGCATGGAGGTGAAGTCAGAAAACACACACCCCAAGTCATCTGCAGCAAACACCACATGCCCAGATACTTCTAAAAGCATCTCATCCTAGCTTTACCTGTGCTTAGCTCTAGCCTAACAACATCCTGTTGCTCCTCACTGTTCCTCAACACACAATAAGGCCCATTTCACATGCAAGGCATATACCTATCTGAGATTATTGTCATTGCCTGTTAATTTAGATCTTTTTCCAGAAGAAAAGAAAATTCCACAGTGCTTTTTCGAGAAAAGTTTCCTGTTAGCAGATACTTCTACCTCCAGTGTCTGTGGTGATTTCATAATCATCCTGGCTTGATCCAAAGGGGCTTCTTCCAAATGGTAACTGGACTTTCTTGAGGTTTTTTTCTTTGAAAACGTTTTGCTTCTCATCCAAAAAGCTTCTTCTGAAGAAGCTTCTTGGATAGGAACCAAAACATTTTCAAAGAAACTTCTTGAAGAAGCTTCTTGGATGAGAAGCAAAATGTTTTCAAAGAGAAAAACCGAAAAAAAGTCCAGTTACTGTTTGGAAAAAGCACCTTTGAGTTCTGTCTCCAGTTTCAGGAAATCTCATCTCTATCCAGAAGGTGAGGACATATAATGTTAGGAGTTATAATGCCTTGACTTCTTTTCCTGTGGAACAGAGGATCAGTTCTGCTGTTTAGCTGGCACAAAAAGCTACGGTGTTTCCCTGAAAATAAGACCCTGACTTACATTTTTTTGAACCTCGAAATAAGTGCTTGGCCTTATTTTCGGGGGTTATTATTTTGGGGCACTTGGAGGAAACCAGAGGAAATAGAATAGAATAGAATAACAGAGTTGGAAGGAACCTTGGAGATTTTCTAGTCCAACACCCTGCCCAGGCAGAAAACCCTACACCACCTCAGACAAATGATTATCCAACATCTTCTTAAAAATTTCCAGTGTTGGAGCATTCACAATTTCTGCAGGCAAGTTGTTCCACTTATTAATTGTTCTGTCAGGAAATTTCTCCTTAGTTCTAAATTGCTTCTCTCCTTGATTAGTTTCCACCCATTGCTTTTTGTTCTTCCCTCAGGTGCTTTGAAGAATAGTTTGACTCCCTCTTCTTTGTGGCAACCCCTGAGATATTGGAACACTGCTATCATGTCTCCCCTAGTCCTTCTCTTCATAAAACTAGACATACCCAGTTCCTGCAACCGTTCTTCATATGTTTTAGCCTCCACTCCCCTAATCCTCTTTGTTGCTCTTCTCTGCACTCTTTCTAGAGTCTCAACATCATTTTTACATCGTGGCGACCAAAACTGAATGCAATATTCCAAGTGTGGCCTTACCAAGGCATTATAAAGTGGTATTAACACTTCACATGATCTTGATTCTATCCCTCTGTTTATGCAGCCCAGAACTGTGTTGGCTTTTTTGGCAGCTGCTGCACACTGCTGGCTCATATCTAAACGGTTGTCCACTAGGACTCCAAGATTCCTCTCACAGTTACTACTATTGAGCAAGGTACCACATATATGGTACCTGTGCATTTTGTTTTTCTTCCCTAAATAGCAGGGACTGGCTGTGCATGCGTCTAAATATTTTCAGGGAGGGCTTATTTTCAGTGGGGGCTTATTTTAGTGCATGCGCTCAAAAGCCCAATTGGGCTTATTATCCGGGGATGTCTTATTTTAGAGGAAACGATAATATGGGGGAAAAGGAAGGACAAGGATGGGCAAATGTTTTGATGTCCGCTATCATCAGGTGGCTAAAAGAAATACTGGCCAGAGAGGGAAGGGAAAGTGAGGTCAGCTGCTGGATATTTAAAAGCAGTGTGAAAATAATCGCCATGGCAAGTGGAGGGGTGAGTATCTAAAATGACATTTATGTTGAAGAGAGCTCTAAGAGGTGCATGTACATTTTGTCCCATCTAGAGCTCTGAAACCTGAAAGTCCTACTTAGCCTATTGAGGGATGGAAAAAGTGAGATAAAATTCACCCGTTAAAGCCATTCACCCATTAAAGCAACAATTCCCTTCTTATAATTGGTTTCTATATACGAAAGCTTCAAATCCATTATTTTTATTTATTTATCTACTGTATTACCCATCTCGTGTACATCAAGGCAAAACAAATGGTGAGCAAATGTAAATGTAAATATAAGTGTGTGTGTGTGTATAGATAGATAGATAGATAGATAGATAGATAGATAGATAGATAGACAGACAGACAGACAGATACGCACACATATACAGATATATATATATATAAACATATTAAAATTACAATAATTAAGGTACAAGTAAAGGTTCCCCTCGCACATATGTGCTAGTCGTTCTTGACTCTATGGGGTGGTGCTCATCTCCGTTTCAAAGCTGAAGAGCCAGCACTGTCCGAAGACGTCTCTGTGGTCATGTGGCCGGCATGACTCAACACCAAAGGCGCACGGAATGCTGTTACCTTCCCACCAAAGGTGGTCCCTATTTTTCTACTTGCATTTTTTACGTGCTTTCGAACTGCTAGGTTGGCAGAAGCTGGGACAAGTAACGGGAGCTCACCCCATTACGCAGCACTAGGGATTCCAACCACTGAACTGCCGACCTTTTGATTGACAAGCTCAGTGTCTTAGCCACTGAGCCACTGCTTCCCTTACAATAATCATTACAAGAAACTAAAAAACAATAATTACAACAAACTAAAAAACAAAGGTTTGGAAGGGATAGATGGGGTGCCTTCTATGTTAGGGTACCAAACACCTCCAACTGACAGGTCCTCCTTATGAAAGCTTCAAAGCTTCAAATCAATATTGTGCTCAACGTTTTTACACACAAATGAAGAAATTCCAACAAAGGTGATCTCCAGCAAGTTGGAAAAACGCCAGGCAAATTATCATGGTCTTTAACCATTGAGGAAAAGTCAATGGTTAAAGAGGGGAAGAGTCCCCTCAGAAAATATCATACAGAGTGAACTAGTTATTACAGACATATATTTGGTTTAACTCCACAAATGTCGAGATATAATGAACACGTCACTCTTCATTTTATCAATATGTATGTTAGGTGAGACTGAGAAAAAAACCAGTGATTCAAGGTAACCCCAAAGCTTCATGGTTGGAAAATTTCAATTCAGTTGAGGCCTCCACTTATTGCTTTCCCTAATCCAGAGATGGGGAACTACAGCCCCCTTATGACGTGCGAACTACAACTCCCAGAATTCTACAGCCAGCCATACTGGCTCAAGAATTCTGGGAGTTGAAGTCCACAGACCACAAAAGGGCCATAGCTCCCAACCCCTGCCCCTACTCTATAAAACTTTTGACTCTCAAGACCAGATCACAATGAGAGTTAGTGAAGGGTGCTGGTTATGATATTGGACTACAGGTAGTCCTCAAGTTATGACCATAATGGAGCCTCCCATCAAGATCATAATTTAGGACAGTCATTTTGACAATCTGATTTTGCAACCTTTTTATTTTGTGTTAAGCGAAACACTGAGGTCATTAAGTGTGAGAATCAGTTGGCAGGGGTTTGCCAAAAACAGGTGTAAAAATGCCTGATTTTTTGCATAAAATGCAGTCATGTGACTGCAGGACACTGCAAAAGGCCAAAAATGCAGCCTGGTTGTCAAGTGGCCAAAGTACAGTCACGTGACTGAGGGTGGTGGGACCATTGGAATGTCAAATACGATTGAAAGTAGCCCTGGGGAGGTCTGTTTAACTTTGAATGGTTGCTAAGCAACTACCTTTACCGGTGGACTTGGATCTGCATCTTTCCATTTTTAGTGCATAGGTAGTCCTCAATTTACGAGCAGTTGCTTAGCAACCATTCAACTTACAACTGTCATTTAATGTTCAAAATTACAATGGCACTGAAAAAAGTGATGGCCGTTTTTCACACTTACAGCTATTGCAGATTCCTCACAGTCATGTGATCAAAATTCGGACACTTGGCATATTTATGACAGTAATTATAATGTGAGGCCCTTTTGCCTCACATTATAACAATAATGTGACCTACTAACAAGCAAAGTCAATGGGGAAGCAAGATTCACTTTATAATTGTGTTACTAACAACTGCAGTGATTCACATAACTGCTGTGACAAGGTCATAAAATGGGACAAAATTCACTTAACAACTGTCTCACTTAGCAACTTAGAAATTTTGGACTCCACTGGGGCCGTAAGTCGAGTGAATTTGAGCTATTCACTTTCTCTCAGCCCTGTCTATCTCATGAATTTGATGCTGTAAGGAAAAACTGAAACAGGCAGTGCTCCTCATGCTGCTTTAACCTCCTGGAGGAAATGTGATAATTAAAAAAAAAATCAAAATAGCTATTTCAGTCATTTTGCTTTGCCACCCATTGATCCATATACATGCACCCTCCTGCTTGCATTATGCAAAGACAAACTTTATAAAAATTAGATTGCAGCAGAAACCACCCTACAGCTCTATCTATAAATACAAAGAAGCCTGTAATTGGAGCAGCAATTAATAAAAATTCAAGGTTTATATAGCAATAGCATTTAGACTTATATACTGCTTCATAATGCTTTTACAGCCCTCTCTAAGTGGTTTACAGAGTCAGCATATTGCCCCCAACAATCTCGGTCCTCAATTTACCGACCTTGGAAGGATGGAAGGCTGAGTCAACCTTGAGCCTGGTGAGATTCAAACTGCCAAACTGCTTGCAGACGGTGATCAGCAGAAGTAGCCTGCAGTACTGCACTCTAACCACTGTACCACCACGGCTCTATATGGCAGTACCCGTAAGCCTATGTTCTCGAATGATGTAGAGGTATCCCTAAACCAATATAGGATCCTTCAGTTTTCTAAAGATCATAATCCCCATAATCCCTAGCCAGGCAATAGCTATATTGGCAGGGAATATAGGAATTGTGGTTACAACACATCATGAAATAACCAAGTTTGTGAAGGCTGCTCTACATAATCCCTATTCGTAGGAGGAATTTCACAGAGAATAGAGCACATGCATATAAGTTTTATTTAAAATGATACTTATGAATTCTCTAGGCATATGTCATCACCATCACTTTTTGAGAACTCAAAAACTCAAAATAGAGTTGGTCCTTGCTTAACAACCACTCGTTCAGCAATGGCACTAAACGAGTGATCCTTACAACTGGTCCTCAGAGTTCATATTACAATGTCAATTATAATGTTGCATAGTCATTCCATAGTCATGTTGTCACCATTTGCAATTTTCTTTGCTGGCTTCTGACAAGCAAAGTCAATGGAGAAGTCAATGGCCATCCAAATATTATTTAACCCTCTGATTCTATAGTATTTCTCCTTGAAAACTATGACAGGTAATCCTTCGTTAGCAACGACAATTAGGACTAGAATTACTGACAGTAAGCAGCACAGTCACATGAAGTCACCCTTATGACTGTATCACTTAGTGAAAGCAACTCTGGTCCTAATTGCTATCACTAACCAAAGATTATCTGTATTACAATGTACTAGGAGAAGTCGAATCAGAGGGTTAAATATTATTTTGATGGCTATTCTAAAGGATATCTAGCAACATCTGATGAGTCATTCATTATCCAATTAGAAAGGACTAATTATTTAATCCAACAACACTGAGTTCTCTGGACCAGAAATCCACTTCTTTTAAAATAGCTTAACAGAATAACAGAGTTGGAAGGGACCTTGGAGGTTTTCTAGTCCAAACCCTTGTTCAAGCAGGAGACAAATGGTTGTCCAATCTCTTCTTTAAAATCTTCGGTGTTGAAGCATCCACAACTTCTGGAGGCAAGACATTCCATTGATTAATTGTTCTAACTGTCAGGAAATGTCTCCTTGGTTCTAGGTTGGTTCCCTCCTTGATTAGTTTCCATCCATTACTTCTTGTTCCGCCTTCAGGTGCTTTGGACAAACCCCCTCTTCTTTGTGGCAGCCCCTCAAATATTGAAACACTGCTATCATGTCACCCCATGTCCTCCTTTTCATTAAACTCGGCATACCCAATTCCTACCAATGTTCTTCATATGTTTTAGTCTTCTCTCCATTTGTGATGAAACAGTAGAAGTAGCCCCATGTGTCTATGTATATTTCCATGTTATATATAGAAATAACTAGATAGTTGTCCAGAAGGCTTTACACTTGTATGACCCAGAAGTTATTTTGAATAAAGGCTTCTTTTCCAAAATTGGCAAGCTCCTCAAAATGCCTACAGATCATCATAACAGCCCTGTTCCGTTTCTCCTTTCGTAGACGTTCCACTGCCATCAGCTAATTCCATTAAAAGGAATTTAGAAGTGCCAAAAAGAAGAGAATATTTGTAGCTCAGGAGTGAACTGTCAAGTCTTTGGCACTCTCTGAGCTTGGCTGTTGGCTTGCAAATGTTTCATTACCCAACTAAGTACCATCATCAGACACAGGTTAGGTAATGAAACATCTGGTAAGCCAATGTTTATGGAGCTTGTCAATCATCCAGGTCATGGTTTTCCCAAAGTTATTTTGAGTTATTTTGAGTGGAATAATTGACCAGTTTTAAGTTTCTGGGGGTTATCATAAAAGAGGACCTGACCTGGGACGCTCACATTGCAGCACTGGTCAAAAGGGCCCAGCAGAGATTATACTACCTGAGACTTCTCAGGAAACAACAACTGAATGAAAAACTGCTGATGGACTTCTACTGCTGCACCATAGAGAGTATTTTAACTTACTGCATCTGTCTATAATTTGCCAATTGCACAGTGGCAGATAGGACAGCACTCCAGAGGGTCAACGTCATTGCCCAGAGGATCATTGGTTGCCCTCTCCCCTCTTTGGAAGAGCTTTATATCTCCCGCTGCTTTTAGAAAGTTCAAAACATTCTTAAAGATCCATCTCATCCTGGGCACCCTCTTTTTGAACTATTACCATCTGGCAGACGGTACAGTATAATAAAAACAAGGACAAATAGGCTGAAAAAACAGCTTCTATCCCAGGGCAGTAACTATATTGAATTCTAAGGTATAGTGCAATATTAATGCAATATCGGGTTTTCAATTTCAATTATATAGAATGTGAAGGATGTGTGTTTGTGTTTTTATTTGTATAGTTATAATGTACATTGAAGATGGCATTTAATTTCGTTGTACGATGTGCAATGACAATAAAGTAAACTATTTTTCCAAAAGGAAACTGGACTTCCTTGGGTTTTTTTCTTGAAAACATTACACTTCTCATCCAAGAAGCTTTTTCAGTTCTGATCTGAAGAAGCTCTTGGATGAGAAGCAAAATGTTTTCAAGTGTGGGGGACCCTAAAAAGTCCAGTTGCCTTTTGGAAAAGCAGCTTTGGGACATCTGTAAGCCAAGCTCGGAGAGCATCAAGGACTCCACGGATTTAGAAATGCTAATGTCGAGAGCAGAGCCTATTTTCCTTCTAAGGGGCTGGAAGCTCCTCGAAGCTGAATCAGAATTTGCAATTAAAACTGGTGGCGTCATCAAGAGAGGTGCCACCAAATGGCACAAGAAAGGAGAACAGGCAAAGCAAAATAAGGCATGCTGTCAGCTCACAAAGAGTGAGGTGACGCAGGGGCCAGGAGCAGGAGAGGGGATGGAGAAGCTGTTATTTTGGGGCAAGCTCTCAGTGGGGGAAATTTCCTTCGTCTACCATCTGGCCAAGTTGAACAAGCGTCACTCCCAGGCGTTGGGCCGATGACAAATGTTCATCACCAGCTGACTGAAAACAGCAGCTGCAACTTCGGCTTCAGGCAATGTTGCTAACTGAATGTGCTAATTATAGCAGGATTATTAGATCCCAAATTGGGCTGCCAAACAAGAGGACTGTTGTATTCAAGGAAGGGGAGAAAAAGGAAGGTACACCCTTACATCGAAAAACACAAGCACAAAGGACTCCCAGGTTGTAAATTCTTCCATTTTCCCCAGTTCCATCCTATTTACAGGCGGTCCTTGACTTTGTTGTTGTTAGTTGCGAAGTCGTGTCCGACCCATTGCAACCCCATGGACAACCTTCCTCCAGGCCTTCCTGTCCTCTACCATCCTCTGGAGTCCAATTAAGCTCACGCCTACTGCTTCAGTGACTCCATCCAGCCACCTCATTCTCTGTCGTCCCCTTTTTCTTTTGCCCTCAATCGTTCCCAGCATTAGGCTCTTCTCCAGTGAGTCCTTCCTTCTCATTAAGTGGCCAAAGTATTTGAGTATCATCTTCCGGATCTGGCTTTCTAAAGAGCAGTCAGGGTTGATCTTCTCTAGGACTGACCAGTTTGATCGCCTTGCAATCCAAGGGACTCATAGGTGTCTTCACCAGCACCATAGTTCATAACCTCAATTCTTTGGAGCTCAGCCTTCCTTATGGTCCAACTTTCACAGCCATTCATTGCAACTGAGAAAACCATAGCTTTAACTATACACACTTTTGTTGGCAGGGTAATGTCTCTGCTTTTTAGAATGCTGTCTAGATTTGCCATAGCTTTCCTCCCCAGGAGCAAGCATCTTTTAATATCTTGGCTGCAGTCCCCATCTGCAGTGATCTTAGTGCCCAGGAAAATAAAATCTGTCACTACCTCTATTTCTTCTCCATCTAAATTATTTGCCAGGAATTAAGAGGGCCAGATGCCAAGATCTTAGTTTTCATAATGTTGAGTTTCAAGCCAAATTTTGCACTCTCCTTCTTCTCCCGCCATTCTTTCCTTCAATATTTTATACTCGATTCCTTTCTATTTTCGCTCTCTTAATAAACCCATGAGAGGATTAAAGAGAAGTGGTGGATCAAAAGATCACTTCGTGAACTGAGTAGGGATTAGAATCTGGGTCTTTCTAAATTTCAGATTCTAAATTTCAATCCAATATTTTAATCCAGGTTTTCCTAATCTGTCATATTGAAATAGAACTGCAATGGGTTTAATGATGTTGAAGCACAGAACTGCTCTAATCGCTTTACTACAATTGCTCTTAAAATTAATCCCAGCTAAAACTCATAAACCAACATTGTTCGGTTCTAAAAATACTAACTAAATTCATCCAAAATTCATATCAACCAATAATGTTACTGGGACCAATGAAAATTCCACAAAGACTCCTAAATTCTTCTGTAAAAGTAAAGAAACTCTTACAGTGATTATTTCCAGCCAAGTAGCCATGTCCAACACAGGAAAATAAAACAATTATGGTACCTCAAAGCCTTGTTCAAGCTTGGCAACATTGAGATTTGTGGATTTCAACTCCCAGAATATCCCAACCAGCATGCTACTTTATAGCAGCTAGTAATTGAACTTATTGCCTGGTAAATCAGAACACAATTGTAGTTTCTACCTGAAAACCACATCTTCAGCCATCAAGTACAATTAGAGAACTGTAATAAATAGACTTTTCTCTTTGGGGATACAATAATCCCTTGATCAAACGGGAGGAAAGGGGGTCTGTTAAATGAGAGTATCTGTTAAATCCAGATGAATTTTATGTTTGTATATTATGTATGTACATTTATTGCATGTGTAAATACAACAAGCGCAGAAGCATATAGAATGCAGAAAAATAACCTTCCAAACAGAGATCTGTTACAAAATTGTATTACATCTTTTGATATATCAGAAGTCTACACTTATGTAGAATTCAAGGAATGTTCACGTTCCTTAAAAGTACTATCCTATTCTTTGGATTTCTTTCAGTTCCAAAAAAAAGTTATCTCCATTTAATTTTTGAGATGTACTTTACCTATCTAAAACAGAAAGTTATTTACTCTGAAATAAAAAGGATGGTATGTTAATTGAGTACACTATTGATTTTCAGGATGATAAACCACTGGGAAAAGTATGAGTTTGCCAAGAAATATGCTAAAACAGAAGTAAACCAAGCTCCACAAAACCCAAAAAATCAGAAACTAGGTTGTTAATGGTACCAAAACAGGTTCGGAAAGGACTTTTTGAAAAAAAAATTACATTCTCTGCTTGTTTATGCATTTCTATATTTTCTTAGCAGTTCAGGCTCAAATCTAGAAAGTCAGTCCCAAAATTAAATGCAGCCTGCTTGCTAAGTGGCCAAAATGTAATCAAGTGATCATAGAGAGCAGAGTGGCCATTATAACTTCAAATCTGGATTATAAATTGCCCTGGTTAGGTCTGGTGTAACTTTGAATAGTTCAGTGGTGAAATGTGAAATTTGTTTCTATCGGTTCTGTGAGCGTGGCTTGGTGTGTGTGTGGGGGGGGGGGGGGGCTGGGTGACTGGGTGGGCGTGGCCAACTTTTTTTTTACTTTTAAAAGCATTTTTTTCTACCACCTCTTCAGCCGAAAAAAATGCTTTTAAAAGGCTCTGACGATCCCAGCAGAGTTGCCTGATTGTCAGAGGCTTTTGTTTTTTGTTTTCTTTTAAAAGCTTTTTTTTTTTTTTTGCTTTTAAAAGAAAAAAAAAGCCTCTGACGATCAGGCAACTGAGCTGGGATCATCAGAACCTTTTAAAAGCATTTTTTTATAACCTCTTCAGCCAAAGAGGTTGTAGAAAAAAATGCTTTTAAAAGCTTCTGACGATCCCAGCTGAGCCGCACGATCATCAGAGGCTCTTTTTTTTTTACTTTTAAAAGCATTTTTTCGGCCGAAGAAAAAATGCTTTTTAAAGTTTTTTTAAAAAGCCTCTGAGGATCGCGCGGCTCAGCTGGGCATGGGGGGGCAGGGATTTTTGCTACCAGTTCTCTGAACCACCCACCGCCATCGCTACCGGATCAGGCGATCCAGTCAGAACCGGGAGCATTTCACCCCTGGAATAGTTGCTAAGTGATCGGTCATAGGCTGAGGATTACCTGTATAGCGTCCATCCACACTGTTTTTCTTTTATGAATGTTTACATGGAACGAACTAGGAGAGAATTTTTGGAGAGGTATGGATGCATCTATCTGCAGCGTTAAGTCACACCACAGAATTAATCCAACTTTTATCCAACCATGAATAATAGATGCAGCCTAAGATCATTAGCGGTAGGGATGCGGTGGCTCAGTGGCTAAGACATTGAGCTTGCTGATCGAAAGGTCGGCAGTTCAGCAGTTCGAATCCCTATGCCGCGTAACAGGGTGAGCTCCCGTTACTTGTCCCCGCTTCTGCCAACCTAGAAGTTAGAAAGCACGTAAAAATGCAAATAGAAAAATAGGGACCACCTTTGGTGGGAAGGTAACAGCGTTCCATGCACCTTTGGCATTTAGTCATGCCGGCCACCTGACCACGGAGACATCTTCAGACAGCACTGCCTCTTCGGCTTTGAAACAGAGATGAGCATCGTCCCCTAGAGTCGGGAACAACTAGCACATATGTGCAAGGGGAACTTTTACCTTTACCTTAAGCTCATTAGCTGCCTACTTGGGGGGGGGAGTCTTGTGTAGCAATTTGAACTTTATGATTCATCTTACTAAAATTTCTTACATTGCTAAATATGGCACAGCTCATTCTAGTCACAGCTCATTCTAGTCACAGCCCCGAAATAAAAGCTTTGCAGAATAAAATGAAATAAGCCAAAGAGGGGTCCCTGTAAACATGTTACTAGTCATACTGTGATCATTTTCTAAACAAATCTTACTTCAATTTGAAAGCAAGCCTGTACCGAAGAGGTAGGAATTTTAACCACTAAAATTCAGAGTTAAATCTGATAATCAGATTCATCAAATCCAATCTGTCGATCTACAAAGTGAACAGAGACAATCAAAGCCCACAGAAGTTAAAATATTCAAAATAATATTGATGTGAATTCAAGTTTCGGAGGAAACAGAATGCCGACCAGGCCTCCCAGGAATTCTACCACCACGATGTACAGTACTTAACCCGTGCAATAGCTTAATGACCGCAGCTGGGAGAGCCAAGATCTGGTCATTGAGTGAGGCAGTCATGTGGGCACCTCACTTAATAACTGTTACAAATGATGATAACCCAAATTCCAGGCTCAATTGTGGTCGTAAATTGAGGACTTACTTGTATATCTCTGTGCTTGGTTAAGCTACAGAAAAGGGAAGCTGGGGAGAGGAAGCTAAGGCAAGAAATCTGCCATATATTTTCTCTTGAGCAGAGGGAGTTTCTCTGAAATATTGGATGGCGGCAATTTGGTCTAGTGCTGTGATGGCGAACCTATGGCACGCGTGCCAAAGGTGGCATGCAGTGCCCTCTCTGATGGCACATGAGCCATTGCGCCAGTTCAGCTCCGCTGTGCATGCGCGCACACCTCCTGCCAGCGAGCTGGTCTTCGGGTCTCTGCCGCACATGCGCGGGGGGCAGGGCATGTGCGCACGCATGCACAGGGTATGGGGCGCATGCACAGGGTCCACACATGCAATGCATTTGGGGGGTTCGGGCGCGCATGCATTTGTGCACGCATGCTTTGGGCACTCCATCCGGAAAAGATTAGCCATCACTGGTCTAGTGGTTAAGGCACCAATCTATAAACCAGGAGACTGTGAGTTCTGTCTTAGGCATAAAAGCCGACTGGGTGACTTGGGCCAATCACCAGGAGACTGTGAGTTCTAGTCCCACTTTAGGCATGAAAGCCAGCTGGTTGACTTGGGCCAATCTCACTATTTTAGCACATGGTCTCACACTCAGGGGACAAGCCAGTCAGTCAATTCCACAATGTCAGGCAACCAATGAATCAACACTCAGTTGAACCCCCCTCCAAAAAAACATAATGGGGAAATATTAGGGGGGGAGGAAAACTAGATGGTGCAGGATTTAAAGACCAGGTCCTTCCTAAGTGTTGTGAGAAGGTACAGAAGGACTGTGAGTTAAGCAACCACAGATTGCTCATGGCAGCTAGTCAACTATGCATGGGTTCAAAGCAGGGGTGAAATGCTCCCGGTTCGGACCGGATCACACGATCCGGTAGCAATGGCGGTGGGTGGTTCGGAGAACCGGTAGCAAAAATTCCTTCCCCACCCCCGTGCCCAGCTGAGCCGCACAATCATCAGAGGCTTTTTTAAAATTATTTTTAAAAGCATTTTTTCTACCACCTCTTTGGCCGAAAAAAATGCTTTTAAAAGTTAAAAAAAAAAAAAAGCCTCTGATGATCACACAGATCAGCTGGGATCGTCAGAGGCTTTTAAAAGAAAAAAAGCCTCTGTCGATCAGGCAACTCAGCTGGGATCGTGAGAGGCTTTTAAAAGCATTTTTTTTACAACCTCTTCAGCCGAAGAGGTTGGCCACCCCCACCCAGTCACATTACCCCACCACCACCAAATCACGCCCACAGAACCAGTAGTAACAAATTTTACATTTCACCATTGGTTCAAAGATGCAACACTGCAGACCGTGAATGTGATATATATGTCTGTGGAGGTTCTCATCCACCCTGGATGGGTTATGTTCTCATCCACCCTGGGTTATGTTTTGCCTCAAAGGTGCTTTTATTTTAAAGGCAACTGGAGTTTCCGATGTTGCTTCTCATCTAAGAAGCTTCTTCGGTTCAATCCAAAGAAGCTTCTTGGATGAGAAGCAAAATGTCTTAGAAAAGAAAAAACAAAAATCCAACTGCCTTTAAAATAAAAGCATCTTTGCTTGAACATGAATGTGCTAGGACACCAATTCACCCAAATTAAGCACATGTATAAAGGCAGCCCCACATCTTCTACCAGATTTTGAGGCATCCAAAATAGATGCTGGTGGGCCACGTGAGCTGCATTTTCTGTACCTAGAATTTAAACAAAAGCCTCCATCCAAGTGGCCATCACACTGTCATTTTTAATATGACAAAAAAGAGTTTCATTATTATTAATTAGAGCTGCCCACTCTCATAGGCTCTTAAAACATATTACACACACTCACTCTATTAAACCCGTGGAGAATAAGCACATTAATTGCATTACATTTATCATACTCTACTGCATTAATTATACTCATATTCAACTTTAGCTCAAGAGACCTTGCATTTTGGCAGCATTTCTCTCTCGGTCTGAAGAACGTTGCCCAGAGCTATTCTACGGAAACAATTCTCAATTAGGTGCAAGAATTATGTGCTTTAATTTCCAGCCAAGACCATACACTATAACAGTGAGGGCGAACCTTTTTGCCGTCACATGCCAAAAGTGTGGGGGGAGCGTGGAGGGGTCACCCACACCCATAATTCAACGTGCCCTGCCACCCCACCTATGTGCGCGCGACGTCCGCATGATCCCCCCGCTTTTGGCATGCGATAGCACAGTGGGACCAGAAGTTCTGCTCTCCCAGAGGCTTTCTAGCAGCATGGGGAGGGTGAAAACGGCCTTCCCCAGAGGCCCTCCTGAGGCCAGGAATGGCCCATTACCTGACTTCTGGTCCCACCACTGAAAATGGAGTTCAGGAGGGTCACCTTCCCAGGCCCCATTTTCAGCCGCGATGGCCTCCTGCAGCCCTCTGCCAGCGAAGACAGAGCTCAGGGGAGATGCGGGGCCTTGTCTCTGCACACTTCTAATGACCTTTGTAGAAGACCTTCTTCTCTGTCTTAGGACCCTGTCCCTAAAACAAGATCCTTCTGTCTGAAGACCTTCGGGCATTTTCTCTATGTGCTTCTAATGACCTTTGTAGAAGACCTTCTTCTCTGTCTTAGGGCCTTGTCCCTAAGTGCTTCTAATGACCTTTGTAGAAGACCTTCTCTGTCTTAGGGTCCTATCCCTAAGGGTCCTATCCCTATCTTCAGTCAAGTCCTTGTCCCTACATGCTTCTAATGACCTTTGTAGAAGGCCTTCTCTGTCTTAGGGTCCTATCTCTAAGGGTCCTATCCCTATCTTCAGTCAAGTCCTTGTCCCTACGTGCTTCTAATGACCTTTGTAGAAGACCTTCTCTGTCTTAGGGTCCTATCCCTAAGGGTCCTATCCCTATCTTCAGTCAAGTCCTTGTCCCTACGTGCTTCTAATGATCTTTGTAGAAGACCTTCTCTGTCTTAGGGCCTTGTCTCTATGTGCTTCTAATGACCTTTGTAGAAGACCTTCTTCTCTGTCTTAGGGCCTTGTCCCAAAATGCTTCTGCTTATCATTGTAGAACACCTTCTTCTCTGCCTCAGGGCCTTGTCCCTACTTGTTTCAAATTACCCTTGAAGGAGACCCTGCTCTACCTGCTTCTAATGACCATTGTCATTAGGGTTAATGACAACCTATTTTGCAACCTATTTTTAATCTCTAGTCTGTATAACTCAACCTCAGGCCCCCAAGGTCAAACACAGCCCTGATGCAGCCCTCAATGAAATCAAGTTTGACAACCCTGAGCTAGGTGGAAAGAGCTTGAGGATTAAATATTTCCAAACAAGCGTAAAAGCAAAAATAATGGATTTGTTCACATAACGGACCTGGGTTCTTACTTCTTAAAAGTCTGGCTTGGAATCCCTTGCATATTTGTGATGCTAAATTAGAGTTGCCGCCTCTTTCTTTTGAAGCTTCACAGCAAGCAGAGTCCCTTCACAGTGAGATGCGCGGCATATAAATTTAATAAATAAATAAATAAATTCTACACTGAAGCTGAAACACGGCCAGTAGGTATGAATCATATTTTGTTTTGCTTAATTCCTCTTTCAACCCTTAACATAAGAACATAAGAACTTACTAAAATCCAGAAATTTCTTCATAAATGGGATGAAAAAAATTGAGAGAGAGAAAGAGAAAGAAATGGGTTGTGACAGAAAATAAAATGCACAATTACTCCAGCTGATCCCTAAACCTCAAAACATGCCATAATTTTCCATATATTCACTCAGTTCCTTTCTTCTGAGGTGTCTCGTTGCTTCTTTATCTCTTAAAAAGGAGGAGGAGGAAACTAACAATAAAAAGGGTCATAGCCAAAACAGATAATTTACAAGCACAAATATGCACATATACTGACCTCTACCAAATTACACCCTGCTGATTTCAGAAAAGCAAATGTGGATTTAATCCACATTTAATCCCATTTAATCCCAACAAAAGCCACACCAAATTCTTAGCATTGAGAAAGGTAAGAAAATGTGTTATCGATTTATTGAGAACAAAGGGCTTGTGTTCAACAAGCAAAGAGTCGGAAATTAGTCTCTCCCTTGTTCTGTCTCTTTCCGTGGGACCTTTTCAGCAACACAAAGAAAGAATTCATGATTGAGTTTACTAAGTCATGCAAAGTGTTTGTAGGGTACATTAAAGGGGGGGTGGGGAAACAGACAGTACATGAATCTTAAAGAAATTCTCAATGCAAGGAGGGAATCCCTCCACAGGACTGAAGCTTATAAAGTGATTTTTTAAAATTTATTTAAAAAATTATTTTTAAAAAATTATATAATTTTTTTTATAAAATAAAATTTAAAAGCCTCCCCCATCAGCTATAGAATTTGCACTTCAACCGGTGTGAATCAAAACTCAAAACATAAAAAATGCATGCACCTAAGGTTAGTCAGAAGAAGGGTGTGAAAACAGCTCTTTACAATACCTAAAAATAGCTTGGTGTTTCTCCTTTTTGGTAAAGCTCCACCAGATGCCCCTGTTACCTTCTGAAAAGAAAGAAAGAAAGAAAAAATAGATAAAAAAGAAGAGGAAGAGGAGGAAGAGGAAGAAGAAAGTATTTTTTTAAAAAAAAAAATCTAATGTTGCTACAAAGTCGTCTCCCCCTACCCCATATATTCAGAAAAAAAGTGGGAACCCACATAAAAGCAGTCTCCATTGATTCTCTGGTGTAAAATGGATGCTATTATCTCCAGTAACCAGAAATTGGTTCTATTGCACCACACAGAGTTGTCATAAACGCAAATTCAAAATAGCAACAATGATCATGATAATAGAATCACTACTTAATCATTGCACCTTGTTGATAGCGTAGTCATGGCACACAGAGGCTAAGACCTAATAGAGATTTAAAAGAAAGTATTCCAACTGGATTCATTCTCTCCTGAAAAGGTAGTCTTGTCTTTTTTTTTTTTTTTTTACTTACCTGCTTTTTAAAGAAAGCTTTCATCCTGCCTCTAAGTTCAGCCATCCAACCCAGTTGCCCTCTAAATACGTGGACTTCAACAGTCAGAATTCCACAGAAAACAAATCCCTTGACAAAAATGATGCTTTCCGCCATGCCCTTAAAACCCATTTTTTCCAGCAAGCCGGGCTGGCTTAAGAAGAAATTTTTTAAATGTTTTAATTGGTTTGTGATTTTTAATTTTTGGGCCAAATTTATATATATTTTTAATTGTTTTTAATATTTGTATTTCATGTTCTTAATTCTGGCTGTACACCGCCCTGAGTCCTCAGGGAGAAGGGCGGTATATAAATTGGAAATAAAATAAAATAAAATAAATAAATAAATAAATTCCACGCGTTTGAAGGGCATTCACATTGCAGAAAGTTGTTCTCCTCAACCTAGATTCGTCCCCAAACAGAAAAACCAAGTGCCACTAATGCCCTAATGCAGTGATGGCAAACCTATGGCACGCCTACCGGAAGTGGTATGCAGAGCCATCTCTCCAGGCACGCCAGGCATTGTCCGTTGCTCTTCCGTGTTCCAGCGTGCACATGCGCGTCAGCCAGCTGGTCTTTGCGCGCATGGGGGCACTGGAAACTGAAAAAGCAGCTCCCTGGCATGCATGCACTTGCCGGGAAGCTGAGGTTCTTGTTTCGGGCGCGTGCATGCGCGCTGGAAACCAGAAGACCAGGTGACCAGCATGCATGCACACGCTGGAAAGCAGAAGCTCAGCTTCCCTGCACGCACATGCATGCCAGTCACCTGGTCTTCCGGTTTCCGGCACTCCCACGCGTGCGCGCCGGGGAGCTGCTCTTCTGGTTTTCCCATGTGCCCCTGCTCCCATTTCAGCACCCGCTGCCGAAAAGGTTCGCCAACACTGCCCTAATGTGTTATAAAATATTATTGTTGGTCATATGTTTCATTCCTGTGAAGGCACAGAGAGCATTCACATCATGCGCCAACCTTTCTCAAATCCATGTTGTCTCAGGATGATAAACTTTGCAATTCAATACATTAAGAGGACAATCGAGTTGAAGAAGGCTGCCAAAGACTTTGTAACTGATTTAAGAATTTCCTTTTCCCCTCCCCCCTAAAAAAATCATGAGAACTGAAGCTCAACTTATCCTGCCACCATCACAAAAATTCAATGAGAAGTGCACACATTTCACCAAACATTGGTTACCACCATGCTTTCGA
The DNA here is from genome assembly GCF_059756535.1 of Pantherophis guttatus. Taxonomy (NCBI): domain Eukaryota; kingdom Metazoa; phylum Chordata; class Lepidosauria; order Squamata; family Colubridae; genus Pantherophis; species Pantherophis guttatus. Next base: position 12,748,859 of record NC_142068.1, read on the forward strand.
TGGGAGTATGACAAATATAATGGGTTGAAAAAAATGGGTAGAATGGATATTATTCCCCTCTCCTGGTGGAGCCTTCTCTAGCCTGGAATACTCCAGATAAGCAGGGGGTCAGACTGGAAGACCTCCAAGGTCCCTTCCAACTCTGTTGTTCTGCTATTCTGTTGGGATTACTTTGAGCATACTGACTAAAATTCAGAGCACTATATTCCATCACATCTGGGCAGGACTAACATAGAGAAGGTTCTCTTGAAACATAAAATCTGGATCATAAGCTCCAAAAATATCATCACTTTTTGGAATATAAATATATATTATTTTCTTGCCATCTTTTCAAAAGCTAAATGTAGTAGCAAATCCGTGTCAGTGGAAACTACAACAAATGTCAACTTTTTGAAGAAAGAGGCATACAAAGTCATAATAGGAGCCTTGGTGGAGCAGAGGACTAAAGCGCTGTTAAATAGCACTTAGCTGCCAGCTGCCTGCAATTACTGCGAGTTCAAATCTCACCAGGCTCAAGGTTGACTCAGCCTTCCATCCTTCCGAGGTAGGTAAGATGAGGACCCGGATTGTGGAGGCAATAAGCTGACTTTGTATAAAAAAGAACACCGCTTGGGGGGGCCGAAAGCCCTACTAAGCAGGTATATACAAACGTATGAAGGCTATTGCTTAACGCATTGTAAGCCGCCCTGAGTCTCCGGAGAAGGGCGGCATATAAATTGAACCAATAAATAAATAAATAAATAAATAAATAAATAAATAAATAAATAAATAAATAATAAGATAATAAATCAACAATGTTTGGCACTGAATGATATTCCCATTGTATAAACTGGGTGTAATTTTTTGACCTTGGATCATGGTATTTCTGTGAAGGTACACCTGCTAAACACCCGTCCATAAAAGTATTTAAAAAGTAGAGTTCTCTCTAGGATCTAATCTGTTCTTTGGGAGTAAGCAAATACCACTCAATAAATTTAAATAATTACACAAAGCAACACTTCAAATAATTTAGCATGCTAGACCACCCGTTGCTGATGGTATAGCGTGTTAAATTAGTCTCAAAGTAGTTGCAACTAATAATTGAAATCAGCCATTAAAACACCTGTTCAAAATGATGTTTATCAAGCTAACATGTTTATTAACTTTCCTATTAAAAAAATGTTTGCCCCTCAATTCTGCAGAATACATGCCAAGGAGCTGGGAACCCAAAAAAATAAGGTAGGACCCAGAGTTAGTAGGCAAGCTTATAGCAACTATAGGAGACCCTCCTTATTTTGTCAGTGAATCTATAGGTTCCTATAAAAAGAACCTGAACGTTAACCTTTTAGAGCAGGGGTGTCTAACCCTGGCAACTTTTAAGACATGTGGACTACAACTTCCAGAATTCTCGAGCCATTGGAAATTTTGGGAGTTGAAGTCCACCAGTCTTTAAATTGCTAAGGTTGGACACTCCTGATTTAGAGCTTTAAAGGGAATAATCACACATTTATATTTTTCCAAGAAACAAATTGGCATCCAGTACAGCGCCTACAGGGACCACCTTTGGTGGGAAGGTAACAGCGTTCCGTGCGCCTTTGGCATTTACTCATGCCAGCCACATGACCACGGAGATGTCTTCAGACAGTGCTGGCTCTTCGGCTTTGAAACGAAGATGAGCACTGCCCACTAGAGTTGGGAACGACTAGCACATATGTGTGAAGGGAACCTTTACCTTAGCTTTACAGTGCCTTAAGAATATACAAAATATCACCTTTTGAATTTTGCTCAAGATCTCCTGGCTACCAAATTATTTTATGAATTATTTTATGAATTTTATATTTTAAGTTTCCAGACAAGACACGGGCCTTCTCTTTATAATAGTCAAACTATGACATAAATTATTTGCTTTTAAGACGATGTTTTCTCAGAAAGTGATGTAACTAATGCACTAATGAAAGGTGATTAAAAATGTTCGAGCTTGTTGCCTCTAATTGGGAAACCTGATAAGAATTGGATCCAGACAGAGTATAATCCTGTTACCACATCTAATCTAATTTAATCCAATCTAATCTAAATCTAATCCAATTCCAACCTTCTTTGTTATTATTTGTTGTTATAATAATAATTTTAATTAGCAATTTTATGATGTTTGTGTATCTATATTTTTCTTGACTGTACACCGCCTTGAGTCCTACAGGAGAAAGGCGGTATAGAAATATAATAAATAAATAAATAAATTATTAGCATGCCAACTATATTCAACCTACATTACAAACCTGCAAACTAAGTGGAAAACATTTGTGCCCTAAATTTAATATACACACACCTATACTTAATTCAATATGTATTGGTTATATATATATGAACTATGAACTATATATATATATAGTTCATATATGAATACTAAGGATGGTGCAAGTTTTGAGATTTGAAGGGGGGAAATTGCTTCAGAACATACATGTCATCTGTCAGCAACTCCGTAAATCAAAAAGATATTTTCCTGAGACTATACTCTGCAACTGTATAGAGCAGCTATATAGTCCCAGCAAAAGTTATAACAACTTTAAGTGATTTGTCCTATGCAAGCACCCACACCTTTTCCTCTTCAAATTCAAAGGTCTTAGGTCCAGGGTACTCAAATTCAAATGGCTTAGGTCCAGGGTACTTGCAGGACCATCTCCTGCTTGCCTCCCACCGTCCTGTCCGCTCCCACAGGGCTGCTCACCTCAGGGTACCATCGACCAGACAATGTCGTCTGGCGATGTCCAGGGGTAGGGCGTTCTCTGTGGGCGCCCCTGCCCTCTGAAACGAGTTACCCACCGAGCTCCGGACGGCACCTGATCTCCGTTCCTTCCGTCGGGGCCTGAAGACTTGGCTATTCCAACAAATGGGCTGATTTAGATTCTTGGGTGTTATTATTTATTATCATTCGATCTTAACTGGTTTTAATTGGGTTTTTATTGTATGTTTTTATCTGTTTATTTGTTTTTACCTGTGTTCGCTGCCCTGAGTTCTTTCGGGAGAAAGACGGCATATAAATACTTGCAAATAAATAAATAAATAAAGTGCTGCTTAGACCTCTTAGCTATACATCTTGAAAGCAAAATCTCAAAGAAAACAAGGAAACATGTCTTTAAAGCAAGCCTTTATATGGAAGGCTTTTTAGAAATCCTACAAAGTCCACCAAAGTTCAAAACTGAGCTACATTTTACTTTATTATTTATTTATTTTATTTGTCAAGAACGTACTTGATAATAAGTATAAGCATGGATTGGATACGTAAAATAGATACAAATAGAAGAAACATTAGGACATGGACGGTATGCACACCCCTTAAAGACCTCTTACATGAGGTGTAGAGAGTGGGGTAAGCATGCAGGCATGTGGGAAGAAGTCAAAAAAGTCAAGATGGCAGCCATAGTTGTGTGATCATAGTTACTATCTTGACTTTGATTAACATTCATGTCTCTATAGGTCTGCATGCCAACATCCCTGTAGCGAGATTGAAGTCTACAAACGCATATATTTCCATCAATCTTTATCAGATCTTCATCTGTCTTTTGTTTACTTCTTGGCACAAATGTGGTTCCACTTCCTAATATTAAACTAAAATAATTAGAATAGTACACAGACATATTGTTTTTGCAACGGATTTAAGCACTCAAGTGTTCTATTACTACAGAATTACTAAATAAATACATAAGCATCTATTTCTCTTGGCTACCATGAAAAAGACTCACAAAATAGGTGAGCGTACCAAAAATGTGGTCCACAGGTAACCTTCAGCCCAGCAAGGCTCTTCTGAAGTTCACACAGATCTTCCCAGGGGTGGGCTGCTGGGGGTTTGCAGGGGTTCGGGAAAACCTCTAGGTAAGATTCTGTGCAGTTGGGAGAACCCCCAAATCCCACTCCTGGCTGGCCTCACCAACCCCGCCCCACCCCTCCCAGGAGTCCCCACACGGCCCATTTTGGATGCAGGTAAGTATAGGGAGCGTGTGGAGACTCAAGGATGGTGAAAACTGGGCCTACAAGAAGTTCAGGAAGGCTGGAAATGGGCCCATTTCCAGCTTTCCCGAACTTCCGGTAGGCCCATTTTTCCTGAGGGCCTCCAGAACCTGGGGAGGCCATTTTCACCCTCCCGGAGGCTCAATGAAAGCCTCTGGAGCCCGGGGAGGGCAAAAATGCCCCCCCCCAATCAGGTGCAGGAGGCTGACTAGGCCACGCCCACCATAGCCACACCCACCCATTTTTGAAGCCCAGCCCTGGACCTTCTCTTCCACAAGTAAACAAGCCCAACATTTTAGCCTCCTTTTTTTCAGTTGTTTTGGAGGTTAAAGGAGGCTTAAAAACCATTCTATTGCCTAAAATATTCAGAGTGCTAAAAAAAAAAAAAAAAGCCAGTCAGGAAATTAAATAAATTATTATCAATTAAGTCTAAAGTAGACTGCAATCACAGCAACTGTTTAGCTAAACAAAGAAAGCCGCGCTAAAAAGTGATGCAAGCAATCAAATCAAATAGTGAATGCATAAATAAAAACAATTGAAATTATGGAAAATAAATACTGATACTGTCCCTTACATTTTCTTTCAACGGGGATCAATTTCTCCAGATGTGATTGATGACGCCAAGATTATTTAAAGTAAGAACACATCTGACATATCTATATATTTCACGTTGGAGGCACCCAAATGTACAGGTAGTCTTCAACTTATGATTACAATCGAGCCCAAAATTTATGTTGCTAAGTGAGAAATTTGTTAAGTGAGTTTGGCCCCACTTTACGACTTTTCCTACCACGTTTGTTAAGTGAATCACTCCAGTTGTTAAATTAAGTAACAGGGTTCTTAAGTGAATCTGGTTTCCCCATTGACATTGTTCGTCAGAAAATCGCAAAAGGTAGTCACATGACCTCAGGACACTGCAACCGTCATAAATATGAGTCAATGTTTGCAAGCCAATTGGCAAGCATCCAAATATAAATCACGTGGTACAATGGTCATAAGTGTAATAAATGGCCATAAGTCCTTTTTTTCAGTACCATTGTAACTTTGAACGGTTACTAAGTGAATTGTTGTAAATCGAGGACTATTTGTATACAGAGTGCCTTCACCTGCATTAGTGTGTCTGCTCAGTAACAGAAGAACACAGAGCTGTACAAGTCAAATCATCTTTGATCCAACACAACTGGTAAATATTGTACATTAGCTTCTGTGGTCAAGTGACTGACAAGTTTATATGTACCCAGTAGTTCCTACTAATGTGTAAACAATCTTCAAGCCAAACCTGCTGGGACATAGCTTCAATAGTTTTCTACAACTTGCTGGAAAGATTTCTAAGAAACCGGAAAGGACATTGCTGGAATCTAAAGTTACCACTGTAAATTAAAATTAGTATTATCTTCATTTCCAAAAATACTGCACTGTAACCAGCCAATGCAATCCTAGGCTGCATTAACAGAAGGATGCAATCAAGATCCCGTGAAGTTGTAGTACTGCTTTACAAAGCCTTAGTAAGACCACACTTCAAATACTGCATCCAGTTCCGGTCACTACAATATAAAAAAGATGTTGAGACTCTGGAAAAGAGCAGAGAAGAGCAACAAGAATGATTAAGGGGCTAGAAGCTAAAACATACGAAGAACGGTTACAGCAATTTAGTGAAAAGAAGGACTAGGGGAGACATGATAGCGGAGTTCAAATATTTGAGGGGCTCCTACAAAGACAAGGGAGAGTCAAACTATTCTCCAAAGCTCCAAGATAAGAATCAATGGATAGAAACTAACCGAGGAGGGAAGCAACCTAGAAGTAAGGAGAAAATTCCTAATGGAAAGAGCAGTCAACCAACAGAAAAACTTGCCTTCAGAAACTGTGGATGTTCCATCACCGGAAGCTTTCAAAGAGACTGGACAACCATTTATTTGAAATGCTAAAGGGCAGTGAAGGCTAACCTTTTTGCTGTTGCGTGCCAAAAGCGGGAGGAGTGTGCCTACACCCATAATTCAATGCGCCCGCACCCCGTGCACAAACCCCCCCCCCACATGTTTCACACGCTTTTGGCACACGATGGCATGGTGCCCCCCCCCCCAATTCCTTAAAGCTCCAGAATCTGGCAGATACAATATTTCCTTTTTTAACTTCCCAGAGAGATTTGTAAGTGCTTTGCTACAATACCATCAAAGCAATTTTTTATAACGCAAAGTTGGAGAAGGAGAGACGCTGGTGGCAGCTGCTACAAACCTGATCATTGCAGGGAAATTATTTCTAACACAAAATGCTTGGAAGGATCCGAAACTGTACTTACCAAGACGAATTCGATATAAATGTCAAAACAGGTAATAAAATACTCCGTTATCTACCCAAGCATGCCCTAAACAACATTTAGAACTGATTATATTTATACAATGTGGGCTGCCACTGCTGAAACAAATCAAACATGTAAAAAGGGCTGTGGTTTCTTGTCATAAACTGTGAATTGCCAAAAACTTAGAATGTGGCATTTCCAGAGGGATGACTTTAAATGCTGTCCACCAAACCAAAAAAAAAAATCACAGAGCAATTCTGCCTTTTTTGTCCCTTTCACATGTTTTTCTTTCATAACAAAAGTTGACAGGCAAAGCACTTAAGGAAATGTATGAATAAAGTCAGAGACCTGCATGATTAATCTGGAAGCATTTATAAAATAACAGAAAGTAAGGTGAGATGATTAATAAGTGTATTTTCCACCTGAGCCATCTATTTGTTTATTTGTTTTGAATCCCGCCTTTATTATTTTTACAAATTACTCTGAGGCAGCCAACATATGCAACACACCTTCCTCCTCTTATTTTCCTCACAACAACAATCCTATGAGGTGTCTATGGAGTTTCTCAGTCATCCATGTCATGGTTGTCCCAAAGATGGTTTTTCAAGAGGCAACCGGACTTTCTTTGTTTTTGCTTGAAGACATTTTGCTTCTTATCCAAGAAGCTTTCTTCAGTTCTGACTAAATGGTGGAGAAGCTTCTTGGATGAGAAGTGAAATGTCTTCAAGTAAAAACAAAAAGTCCAGTTGCCTCTTGAAAAAGCACCTATGAGGTGGATTGAGTGATATCAAGCTTAATTTTATTGTGTTTCCCTCAGAACAGGGCTAAAGGGAGAAGGGATTGAAGCTAAATTTTGTCTCCCAGACAACCATAAATGGTGTGATGAAAAGTCACTGTAGGGCAGTGTTTCCCAAACTTGGGAACTTTAAGAAGTGTGGACTTCAACTCCCAGAATTCCCCATCCAGCATGGCTGGCTGTGGGATTTTGGGAGTTGAAGTCCATACATCTTGAAGTTCCCAAGTTTGGGAAACACTGTGTAGGGCTATGGACCCAGCGGTGAAATCCAGCTGGATCTATCCGGCTTGCGCAAACCAGTAACGCTGGCAGCGGGAGACTCCGCCCACCCACCGGGACATCATTATGTCCCGTTTTTGACCCTGTACACAAACACAGAAGGTTCTGCGCATGCGCAGAAGAAATGTGTGTGCTCCCAATCCCGAACCGTAGCAAAGGTAAGTGGATTTCATCGCTGTATGGACTTATTTTTATTATTTTACTTTACTTTTTCTTCAATCATGTGCCACTCTTACCATACTCAATAATCAGACCTTCAGCTTCTTATTCATGTAAAACCTTTGCTAATTCAAGCTCATCCATTTTATCATATACTACACTGCAGTGTTGAAGCATTTTGTTCTTCCTCTATATTTACATCTATTTTCCATTCATTCATTGGGAGGTAAATCCTTCTAATATATACTGCTCAAAAAAATAAAGGGAACACAAGCAGAAGACATTCGAGATCTGAATGAATGAAATAGCCTTATTAAATACTTTGTTCGTTACATACAGTAGTTTATACACTACTCAAACAACTAAAGGGAACACAAAACTACTGTATGTAACGAACAAAGTATTTAATAAGGCTATTTCATTCATTCAGATCTCGGATGTCTTCTGCTTGTGTTCCCTTTATTTTTTTGAGCAGTATATTGCATACAAGACCCTTCCTTTACTGAAGTTAGTTCTGTTTTAATTTCTTTAATTTTTTTTCTTTTTCTCTCCTCTCCCTTTTCCCCAAGATCCACGTTTGATGCGACCAAAAACTGCCCTGTCCTATATTCAGAACCTTTTATTGACCTGTTTTTCCATCACTAATTCTTTCATGATTGTTTTGCTAGGAACAATTAAATTGTGCTCTTCTCCTGAGTTTTTGAAAAGCTATAAAGGATCTTTTATAGCTTTTAGCCTGGATCTTTTAGCCAGACTTGATGTCTTTTGGATTTGATTGTTATCAACTTCTCTTCTGCAGAAGAATGTGATAAGAAGCACAACTATGAATATAGCTCTATCATTATTGTAAGGTTACCGTTAGAATCTTTCAAGATTGAAAGTATGTGGAACCTCCAAGGTTCCTCTGGCTATATGCCATATGGACATAGACACACAACAAGCTTAATCTGATTAATTGAGTTAACCAGTTAATTGGGTATGTCTAATTTAATAAAAAGGACTAGCGGTGACAGGATAGCAGTGTTCCAATATCTCAGGGGCTGCCACAAAGAAGAGGAGTCAACCTATTCTCCAAAGCACCTGAGGGCAGGACAAGAAGCAATGGGTGGAAACTAATCAAGGAGAGAAGCAACTTAGAACTAAGGAGAAATTTCCTGACAGTTAGAACAATTAATCAGTGGAACAACTTGCCTCCAGAAGTTGTGAATGCTCCAACACTGAAAGTTTTTAAGAAGAGGTTGGATAACCATTTGTCTGAAGCGGTGTAGGGTTTCCTGCCTAAGCAGGGGGTTGGACTAGAAGACCTCCAAGGTCCCTTCCAACTCTGTTATTCTATTTCTATTTATCCTTCTCTTCTTTTATTCTCCACAAAAATAGGGAGGGTCCTTTCTGAAATGCCTCTCGTGCCTCCTTTCTTTCTGTAGACTCAGAAATCTTTTTTATTGCTCATTGACCAGTCTGGGTCTTCCTCCTGCCTCCCATGTGAATTGTTGCTAAAGGTGTTTGGAATCTTTTGGAACTTATTTTTAATCTATCATTTCTACTCTGCTTGTAGCATGTATGGATGCTACTCAGAGTCTGCTATGATTGGAGAGGCCTAGAATTTATTAATTTACTGAAATTAATAAATAATGAATAAATGATCGACAAGACCACATCATCACAAGATCAGGCTATCTCCACTCAGACCTCTTATAAACTCCCCTAAAATGCTTTTTTGTAAGATAGAGAAGATTTAGATTAGGTTACATCCTTAATGGTAGACAAGCCATATGTTGCATTTTCTGCTAACAGTGTTGATAGAACTCAATAACAGTGTTGGTAGTACAGTTTGGGCACATTTTTCATGTACTATAGGTAAAGGTAAAGGTTCCCCTCGCACATATGTGCTAGTCGTTCCTGACTCTAGGGGGCGGTGCTCATCTCTGTTTCAAAGCTGAAGAGCTAGCGCTGTCCGAAGACGTCTCCGTGGTCATGTGGCCAGCATGCCTAAACGCCAAAGGCGCATGGAACGCTGTTATCTTCCCAACAAATGTGGTCCCTATTTTCTACTTGCATTTTTTACGTGCTTTCGAACTGCTAGGTTGGCAGAAGCTGGGACAAGTAACAGGAGCCCATCCCGTTACACGGCACTAGGGATTCGAACCCCTGATCTGCCAACCTTTCGATCGACAAGCTCAGCATCTTAGCCACTGAGCCACCGCATCCCTTATTCATTGTACTATAAGCACAAGTAAAGTTATGTTTTATCCCCAGCAACATTCCCTCTCTCCCTCCCCCCTCCCTCCCTCCCTCCCTTCCTTCCTTCCTGTGTTCACTCTTGCCAACCATTTGCATTGCAGTTTTCTTAGCAATATTTCAAAAGTGGTTTGCCATTGCCTTCTTTCTAGGACTGAGAGGGAGTGATTGGGCCAAGATCATCTAGTTGGCTTTGTGCCTAAGGTACGACTAGAACTCACAACCTCCAGGTTTTTACCCTGGTGTCTTAATCACTACATACATCAAGCTGGCTCTCCTATGCTACCCAGAACATATAATATAGATGCTACTTTGCAAGCCACAAAACTGTTCCCAAGTAGGACAAATATGCATGATGCAATCAGAATACCTCAAAACTGATTTAGGGCAAGATCTGTGTATGCTGTTCAATGCATTAGGCAACAGTTGCTCTCCAAAGATTTCAATCAGACCTGATTGAATTGCATCTGTTGTTTCAATAGCAGTGAACATTTTTATGGACATGAGGGCTAGCCTGATGTCCATCTTTCTTTCCTTTCATCTGGGATCAGCAATATCAGGCCTAAGGTGTAATAAATTTCAATTTTGACACCGGTGAAATATGCCATCACCTACAAGTTAATGCATCCTTAAATGATACATCCTTAATGCGTCTATCCTTAACTGATAGATAAATATAAGGAAATATATACAGCAGTATATAATCACATTTTAGTTCCATCTTCCTTTTACTTGTACCCTTTGTAAAAAAGCAGTCACAGGTGCTCCTCATAAATACAGATAGATTGGCATGAAAAATGTAAGAAATACTATTCCAAAAAAACCACTGAGCCTAAAGAGAGATGATGTGGAGGCCTATCATTTATGGAAGAGGTGTTCCTTTATTATTTTATTTATGAACTTTATACACTGTTGACTGTGCAACAGATCAGGAACTGCCTGTGTGCAAGCTAAAATGGAAGGGAAAAACTTTATCAATTTCCACAATATGATTCTGAGCGTATACCCACCATTTTCAAACGGAATAGCAGGCTTTGCTTTGAAGCCCTACTGAACATTATTGAAATGGAACCAGGAGAATGAAATCAAAGCGCTTAAGGATGAATGCAAAGTGAGACTGGCAAAGCCCAAGAAACAGAAGAAAACAAAACTGATGTCAGAACAAATGGTGGCAATTGCCAAGAAGAAAAGCCAAAGCAAAGAAAGACCAAAAAAAAAAAAAAAATCTGGAAAGAAATTAACAAAGGGTTTCAGAGAGTTGCTAGAGACAAGAAGCTATATCAGGACAATGAAAATGGAAAAAGACATGAAAAAATAAAAGTATTCCAAAAGATCTTATAATTCAGGAGGAGGTTATAACCTAAATTGGCATGCTAAACAATGCAAATAGATAGATGATAGCTGATTCCAAGAAAATCAAATGAAGATGGAATGAATATACTGAAATTATGTACAGTGGAGATATCAGATCCCAATATATATTAGATAATATTCCCTATTTGCAAGAACATCTAGTATGAAAAGAAGTTAGAGCAATACTCCAGTAATTACGGTACCTATTCAGAAGGCTATAGGAACAAACAGAAATACAGAAAATAGCAGAAAAGTGAAGTGTTTAATGTAAGATGAAACAAGAGAAACTTGGTGCTATCTGAGCTTGGTTGTTTTCTTGTAGATGTTTCATTACCCAATTAAGTATCATGCTATCAGTAGATGTCAGCTCTCTGAACTTGGTTGTGTTCTTGCAGATCATTTCATTCATTGCCTATGGAGATTCTCAGTCATCCTGGTCATGGTTGTCCCAAAGGTGCTTTTTCAAGAAGCAACTGGACTTTCTTTGTTTTTCTATGAAGACATTTTGCTTCTCATCCAAGAGCTGAAGAATCTTCTTGGATGAGAAGCAAAACGTCTTCAAAGAAAAACCAAAAAGTCCAATTGCCTCTTGAAAAAACACCTTTGGGATTTCATTCATTGGGTAATGAAACATCTGCAAGAAAATAACCAAGCTCAGAGAGCACTCAAGACCTCAACATTCATCTCTAAACAATATTCTCTTCTATTAATAAAGAACATTCTTGGAATCCCCATTGCTTCTGTTTCTTGATCTGGCCTACCCTGAAACCATGGTACCAAGAACAGACCATGGTATTCAAAATGGGATCTAACCAATTCCAAATAGAGAGAAATCATCTCTGCCAATGACCCTATGACCAAGTTCCTCTATAGCTATAAAACCAAGGAAGATCACAACTTGACGAAGCTTCCATTTCAAAGATAGAGACTGGAAGAGGTTTGGAAGCAGAATGTTCTCAATAGATATTCATGAACTTTATAATGCCATTTATCAAATTACATTGTCAAATGTAAATGCTGAAGTAGCAATTTTTGAAGCAGCCTTCTGAAGTCTTGGATAGAGTATCACTTACCTCTCTCGTATGTCGCTTGATATGCAAATATACACATTGTCCTGTCTTGCGATAATGCCTTTCTACATGTTCCCTTCCAAATCCCAGGAAAGTATTCATGCAAACATAAAGGCCTCCTTCGGCATCCTGTAGAGAAGAATAGAAAATTATTGAGGGCATATTTGGGGCACCAGACAGAATTCTTCAGCATGGTGAGGGATATAAATTCCCCTTTAAAGAATCGAAGAATAAGAAGATATCTCAAATGTCTTCTAATCCAATTTCCACCTAAGTGCAGAATCTGATAAATCACTTTGGACAGATGGCAACCCAGCCTCTGCTTTAAAAATTACATAAATAAATAAATAAAATAAATAAATAAATAAAACCCTCTAAAGAGGAAAATTCTACTTCATAAAATAATCTAATTTACTGGTTGACAGCTTTACCATTAGGAAGTTCCTCCTAATATCTCACTTTCCTGTAGTTTTAACACTGGTTCTAGTTCTGTTTTCAGGGGCAACAAAGAAATCTGTTCCTTCTTGTATATGACATTCCATTCGAAGACTGGTATAATATCTCCCTTCGGTCTTCACGTCTTTCCTACCTTTAATCCATTCCTAGATGACTTGGTTTCTCATCTCATCACTATTTTGTAGGTCTCTCTTCTTAAACCTGCACCTGTCAATGTTGTTGTTTGCTGTGGTGCCTGGAACTGGACACCATATTCCAAATTCAGCCTGACCAAGAAAGAATATGTCCTATGCTCTTGTTAATACATGTTCTGACCTAGGCTTCCCCAACAGCACGAAGCCGAGTCCTCATTCCAATAAACCCCTTTTATTTAATTTACAGTGAATTTCTCTCCAGCAAAGTCTTTCCTCTCTCACAGTCTTTCAAGATAGTCCACAATTACCGACCTTTATCAGGCTTGGAGAGTGGCCAGGCCTATATCTTTCAGATGCCGCAATACTTGGCAAGAATGCAGGAATGAACTAATTGCCTCCTGCAAACTCCACTCCCCTTTTGCTCCTTTTTTATTCCCTCTGGGAGGGGCCATTCATAATCCACCTGTGGCCTTTCTCCCTTACTCCTTACTCTTAGCTGTTCCCTTCATCTGGCAACTCTGCGCATGCGAACCCTGGGAACAGGCTCCAGCTGTTCATCTGCCTCACTGATGTCTGACTCCAAAGGCAGCTGATAACTGGCATCTGGCTCTGGCCCCCTCTCTGCCTTCAATGCAGAGCCCTCATTAGAGCTTTCCCGAGACTCCACAACTGGCCCATGTTCCTCCCCAACCTCCTCACTGTCCGAATCTGTTGCCAGATCTGCTGGCCACTGGTGGGCCACAACAATACATCCCAAAATATAATTTGCCATTTTTAAATCTGCATTACAGTATAGTAGTTAAGGTGTTGGATAACTGCATGGGTTACTTTAGGCCAGTCACACTCTGTCAACCCTAAACCGAAAAACTGGAAAACATCAACCCACACTAGACCAATGTAGTAAATTACATTTAAGATCTATAAACTTCAACGAAGAGGTTGTCATCCTACAGATGGATCCAACTGATAATAATCAAAATCAGAATAGAGCTGGAAGGAACCTTGGAAGCCTTCTAGTCCAGCCCCGCTGCTGAAGCAGGAGATCCTATACCCGTAATGGCAAACCTATGGCACGCGTGCCACAGGTGGCACACAGAGCCATATCAGTGGGCACGCAAGCTCAGCTCCGGCGTGCATGCGTGCACCAACCACCTGGGTTTTGGGCCTTTTGGGCCCACCGGAAGTCAGGAAACAGGCTGTTTCTGGCCTCTGGAGGACCTCCGGGGGGGGAGGCCCATTTTTCGCTCTCCCCAGGCTCCTAGAAAGGCTCTGGGCTCCAGGGTGGTGGGGAAAGATCCTAGAAAGCCTCTGGAGCCTGGGGAGGGCGAAAAACGGGCCTACCGAGCCCACCTTGCCATTGTGTGCCAAAAGCGGGGGGAGTGCGGGGGGGTCGTGTGCATATGTACGGGTGGTGGGGCGCATAGAATTATGGGTGTGGGTACCCATGCACATGACACACACACCCCACATTCTCCCCGCTTTTGGCACGCAATGACAAAAAGGTTCGCCGTCCTATACCATTTCAGACAAGTGACTGTCCAGTCTCTTCTTAAAAACTTCCAGGGATGAAACACCACAACTTCTGGAGGCAAGCTGTTCCACCAGTTAATTGTCCTCACTGTTTGGAAGTTTCTCCTTAATTCCAGGGTCCTTCTCTCCTTGGTTGGTTTCTATCCCTTGTTTCTTGTCTTGCCTTCTAGTGTTTGGAAAATAAATTGACCCCACTGTGGTAGCCTCTCAAATACTGGAAGACTGCTATCATGTCCTCCCAGGGTGGATTTGATTTAAATCGAGTTGATTTAAATCACAATTTAAATCATGATTTAAATCACTAGTAAAAAGGCTTGATTTAAATCAACTCGATTTAAATCATAATTTTTAAAGAGCAACTGTCATCTCTGCTACTCCTTTGACCCACCGATAGTCCCAGCGTTGCAGAATATACAGCCTCATGCTACATAACTAAGCTCCATTTCATGCTGAATAAACTAAATTATTTATGTATTTTAAATAGAAAACTATCTTACGATATTTTTACCCCAAAAGTTTTTTATTAAAATAAATTCGATAAAAATCAAAAAAATCCAATTTAAATCAAAAAAATCTGATTTTTTTATTTTTTTTAAAAAATCATTGATTTTTATCCACCCTGTGTCCTCCATAGTCTTTTTTTTTCTCTAGACTAGCCAAACCCAAATCCTGCAACCGTTCTTCATATGTTTTAGTCTCCAGGCCTTTAATCATTTTAGTTGGTCTTCTTTGCATTTTTTCCCCAAGTCTCAACATCTTTTTTCTAGTGTGGTGACCAAAACTGGATGCAGTATTCCAGGTGTGGTCTTAGATACACACATACATACATACACCCTTCCACCTACACAGACACACAATCTGTATAGGCAAGGGTCTCCAACTTTTCTTGGACCAGCGGGTATCGTCCCCATTTTGGGAATACGTTGCAATCACTCAGATTAACAGATTAACAGAGTTGGAAGGGACCTTATAGGTCATTTAGTCCAACCCCCCGCTCAAGCAGGAGACCCTACACCATTTCTGACAAATGGCAGTCTAATCTTTTCTTGAAAGTCTCAAGTGATGAAGCTCCCACAACTTCCAGAAGGCAAGCTGTTCCATTGGTTGATTATTCTCACTGTCAGAAAGTTCCTCCTCATTTCTAGGTTGAATCTCTCCTTAGTCAGTTTCCATCCATTATTCCTTGTCTGGCCTTCAGGTGCTTTGGAAAACAGCTTGGCCCCCTTCCTCTCTGTGGCAGCCCCTCAAGTATTGGAAATCATGGAAATGGAAATCATTCAAAGGAAATAGCTATGCACAGCTTTCCTGCTGTGCAGGACAGTCAGAGTGGAGACAGCCAATAACAAAAACCCTGTAAAAGGCATTTCCTTGCAAATTTTCCTTGTGACACCCCTCTCCCACATTATGAACCTCAAGCATATTTGCTACAGAATAAGCTCAAACCAGAAACAGTACTTGCACTCTCATTCTTGATATTCAAATTTCTGAAGACTTGCTTTCTAAAAGCCTATTTGGGGACAAAGGAGTAGATGAGTCATAGAATAAGGATGCTGTTAAGCAATCTGGTTGACTATTATATGTGATACATTTTATATGTTTATTGCACAGGATAACACTGTATTATTTTCCTTCTCAGCTGCCTGGAGCCTATGGGATACAATAAATTTAAAATACTGTAATAATAGCTCTGCAATAGCTGAAATAGCTATAATAAAAGCACTTGTGATCATTAAATAAATGCAAATGAAACGTAAATAATTCTGGAATAATTGTCTTTTTTCTCTTCCTAAGCAAACTTCTCCTAATAGCCACTAGCTAAGTGGCTAAGAAAAACTGATAGAAGGCTTAAAGAAGATAAAAACATGGCAAGTATTTTGGATTTAGACTGTCCTTGAATAATCCAGATTTTGAACATCACAGGCATGGGTTTTTTTTGTATGTAGGTCTTGTTCTTTGTGCTATAAGATTTTCTTTAAAATTATTGCTTGACTTAAGCATTTGTAAGACATGAGACAACTACAGACTTCAGAACGATTAATAAAAGAAACCCAAAGGTGCTTTTTCAAGAGGCAACTGGACTTCCTGGTTTTTCTTTGAAGACGTTTCGCTTCTCATCCAAGAAGCTTCTTCAGCTCTTCCTTTATAAAGGAAAACAGCAAAGTCTGAACAACAGTACTTCCAAGCCACTCAAAAGCTGAAAACATGGCAAGGGAATCTCAAAGCTTGGTGAGGAGGTGCACGTGTCATAAATACGTTAAAAAAACTGAGCTGTTCACAGTGATGTCTCTATCAAGGATCCCATATCTGGCCGTCCTCCTGGATGCACGGCTGTCTTTAGAAGAGCATATGACGGCCAGGGGGGCTTTTTATCAGGTCCGCCTGATTCGCCAGTTGCGTCCCTTTCTGGACCGGGACGCCTTGCGCACAGTCACTCATGCCCTTGTTACCTCCCGGCTGGACTACTGTAATGCTCTCTACATGGGGCTCCCCTTGAAGAGCACTCGGAGGCTCCAACTGGTCCAGAATGCAGCCGTGCGGGTAATTATGGGTGCAACTCGTTGCGCCCATGTAACACCTCTCCTGCGCGAGCTGCACTAGCTGCCAGTGGTCTTCCGGGTGCGATTCAAGGTGCTGGTTACCACCTTTAAAGCGCTCAATGGCTCAGGACCTGGGTACCTATGAGACCGCCTTCTGCCACCGATAGACTCCCACTGACCAGTTCGCTCCCACAGAGAGGGACTCCTCAGGGTGCCGTCAGCCAAATTATGTTGGCTGGCGACACCCAGGGAGAGAGCCTTCTCTGTGGGGGCACCTGCCCTTTGGAATGAACTGCCCCCGGACATACGCACAATCTCTGACCTCCGAGTTTGCCACTGTGCTCTTAAGACCCTGCTCTTCCGACAGGCAGGGCTAGCTTCATAATTGAGTTTTAAATTCGGAATTCTTAAATTTTTGGGTTTTTTAGCTAATTGGCCTTGAATGTAATACTTTTAATAATTTTTAAATTTAAATTGTGATATTTGTATTGTGTTTTTACCTGGCTGTACACCCGCCCCCCCGAGTCCTTCAGGAGAGGGGCGGTATAGAAATAAAATTATCCTATCCTATCCTATCCATAGTAAGGAACAGTACATTAGAAAGCCTACATCCAAGGAGCTACAGGTAATCCTTGATTTACAACCACAATAGAGCCCAAAATTCTTGTAGCCTCATGTAGAGTGCTTTACAGTAATCTAACATGCAAGGTTGTTGAAACATTTAGATCACTGCAGGCATTTTTTCTCGGGTCCAAGAATGGCTACAGCTGTCAATTTTATACAGCTGTCAAAAATATAGCTATTCCAAGCCAAAAATAGGCACTCTTCGCCATGGCAGTCACCTGGGCCTCCTCCCCATGCTGTCCATCTGCTCTTATAGGACAACCACAGTTTAATGTAGAAGAAGACCAATTTCTCTGCTTGTTTATAATATTCCACATTGATGGAGATTCCTCATATCCTGGACATAAACTGTTTCAACTCCTACCCTCAAAACGACGCTATAGAGCACTGCACACCAGAACAACTAGATACAAGAACAGTTTTTTCCCGAACGCCATCACCTGCTAAACAAATAATTCCCTCAACACTGTCAAACTATCTACTAAGTCTGCACTACTATTAATCTTATCATCATTCCCACCACCCATCTCCTTCCACTTATGACTGTATGACTGTAACCTTGTTGCTGGTATCCTTACGATTTATATTGATATTGTTTCCTGATTGCTTATTTGTAACCTATGACTATCATTAAGTGTTGTACCTTATGATTCTTGATGAACGTATTTTTTATTTTATGTACACTGAGAGCGTATGCACCAAGACAAATTCCTTGTGTGTCCAATCACACTTGACCAATAAAGAATTCTATTCTATTCTATTCTATTCTATTCTATTCTATTCTATTCTATTCTATAGCTGTTCAGTGTCTGTTTCCTATTTCTAACACAGTAGGAACAAACTTAAAGAAGGGTGCAATTAGGGACACAGGTACTCCTCAACTTACGACCGCAATTGGGCCCAAAACTGATGTTGCTAAGTGAGACATTCATTCAGTGACTTTTGCCCCATTTTTACGACGTTTCTTGACACAGTTGTTAAGTTGAATCATTGCAGTCGTTAAATTAGTAACACGGTTGTTAAGCGAATCGGGCTTCCCTATTGACTTTGCTCATCAGAAGATCACAAAGGCTGTTCACGTGACCCCCAGGATACACTGCAATCGTCATAAATATGAATTAGTTGCCCAACATCCGAATTTTGATCATGTGATCACCATGGGGCTGCTGCGATGGTCGGAAGTGTGAAAAATGTCATTGTAACTTTGAAATGTCACTAAACGAACTGTTGTAAGTCGAGGACTACCTGTCTTGAGTTTGGACAGCAACTGAGCTCTTCCTAGAATTGAGGAAGCATAGCAGGGGTCTCCAAACTTGACAACTGTAAGCTGTCCAGAGAGTGCTGAAAGCAGGGGTCTCCAACCTTGGAAACTTTGAGACTTGTGGACTACACTTCCCAGAATTCCCCAGTCAGCACGACCGACTGAGGAATTCTGGGAATTGAAGTCTACGAGTCTTAATTTCTCTTACTTAACAGTTTTATATGTTATACTCATTTAGCCATTGTCTAACAAAAAAAAAAAGCATTTTATATATTTTACTATTACATTAATTTCATATTTCATCTTTCATCTCAATACTTTATTATCTAGCCATTGATAAAACAAATCCCAAATCAAATAATATTGTTTATCTTCCTGTTCTCTCATTTCAAATGTCAATTTACTCATTTTAACACACTCCATAATTTTTTAAATAACTTCCTCCTCAGTAGGTATCTTCTCACTTTTCCAATTTTTAGCAAATACAATTCTAGCCACTGTTAAGACATTCACAATTAAATATCTCAGTTCTTTGTTATATATTTCTGGTAAAATCCCTAATAAAAATATCTCTGGTTTAAAGTCAATGTGTTTCTTTGTCATTTTTTTCCAACCATGTGTGGATCTTGTTTTTTCTTTTGAAGATGTTTCGCTTCTCATCCAAGAAGCTTCTTCAGCTCTGACAGGATAGTGGGGAATAGAAGGATTTATACTCATGGTAGACATTTGCATCCTTTTAGAGGGTCCTTGAATCACTTGGAGGTTTATCTGTGTCCTCAGGGTCACCTGAGTAAGTGCTCCTGGTTCCTGTAGTCTGCAATTTTTTCCCTCTCTGGAAATCCATTCCTACTCCCACACCATTCCAAGGGTGTTCAATCCCAAATTGTATAGCTAAAAGTCTGTAGAGATTCTCAGGCATTCAGGTCATGGTTGTCATGACTCAGGTTAATTAAATGGTTAAAATACAATGCACCACTTCATGCAGAGACTCCCAGCTTTAGGGGCCATTGCAAAACATGTACATCCTAATGCCCATTCTGTTTATATAACAATATAGCCCTCAATCATCACAGATTTTAAGTATTTTGGGATGAGCCAGAAGAAACTGCCTTAGCAAAGTTTTAGCTACGTAAGTTTTCCGTACAGAGGGATGTCCTTCATCCACTCGACCTTAAGCATTTAAATCTATAACATTGTTTGGGAATATTTTTGGCCTTCCTAATCAGTGCAACTCCCTATTCAGAGAGACCTGCTGGGTGACACTTGAGATTTGAAGTGTGTGGGTTATAAATATAACCTATCTTCCAGCCAGATGACAAACACCAGGCAGCTGAGTTGCCTTTGAATGCGTACAGAACTTTTCATGGGCCAAATGCAAAAAACAACTGTAAAAAAGAGGCAACCCAACAGCTAAAAGCAGAGACGCCTTGAAATATATTTTCTTCGATCTCATAACAAAGATCGAATTGTAAACAGAAGTCAAGATAATTTAGATAAAGATGTAAGTTTAAGATAGAGATATTTAGAAGTAGAATTTGTATAAAGAGGTTAAATAGGTTAGAGATACCGATGCAGAAAAGTTGTTATTAGTATTGAAATTTTGATATGTTTGTTTTTGGTTCTTTATATTTTTTGTTTTGTGTGTGTGTGTGTGTGTGTGTGTGTGTTTCTTGCTTTTTTTGTGTATTATGTTTCTTTTTGTACTGTGTATTTTAATCTTTGGAAATTTAATAATTTTTTTAAAAAAAAAGAAATATATTTTCTTAATAAGAGGAATAAAGCAAAGCGTTGAAAGGAAGAAAAGTATTTCCCCTATTACTGCTTTCATGTTTGTCAGATTCCTCTGGACTTTAAAAAAAACAAAACATATTTTCTGTCAGATTTCGATGCTATCTCAAAATAAATGAACTCCCAAACTGCCGATCTTTAAGGAAATTTTCTCTTTATTCGAGCACAGCAATCTGATCCTGACTCTTTTTGTGGTCAGTACTGACCTTTACCCCCAATCCCTCCCTTTCCGATCCCCAATTCTCTGCTTCTCATTGGCTATGTTCCAAGTCACTTTCCTGATTCCTTTTTCGTCAGGTCACAGGAATGTCTCCCCCCTCCCCATCTCCGAGGAGACAGAATCTTCAAAGGGATTTAGCAGGCAAAAGTTCAGGCTTCTCCTCCCTTTTCTATGTCAGTTGTGAGATGCTGACATCTTACAGGAAGTCCTCAACTTACGACCATAATTGAGCCCCAAATTTCTGTTGCTAAGCGAGACATTTGTTAAGTGCGTTTTGCCCCATTTGACAACCTTTTTTTGCCACAGTTGTTAAGTGAACCACTGAATTGTGGTTCAGTTAATAACATGGTTGTTAAGTAAATCTGGCTTCCCCATTAACTTTGATTATTGGAAGGTCACAAAAGGGGTTCACATGACCCCGGAACAATGCTACCATCATAATATGAACTAGTTGCCATGCATCCAAATTTTGATTACAAAACCAAGGGGATGCTGCAACGGTCATAAGTGTGAAAAACCATCATAAGTCACTTTTTCAGTGCTGGCGTAATTTCAAACGGTCACTAAATGAACTGTTGTAAGTCGAGGGCTACCTGTATATATTTAGTGACTTTCTCAACTAAAATGCTGCCTTTCTGTCAGTGCTTCCAAACGGGCTTGTAATTTAAAATAATGGCTTACAATTATTTGCACTAATTTTCTTTTAAAGAGGAGAAACTTAAATGGAGAAAAAGAACTCTGAAAGTAAAGTAGAAGAAAATGTAATACTTCAAATATGAGTTTTATTTCTTTAAATATAAAGGAAGATGAGAACGTTACCCTAGCCAGGACAGAAAAGTTTATGCCTTAATAAATGTATTGATTTTAGGTGCCGTAAGATTTTTATGCTGTCTTGGCTCCTAACGGCAGTTATTTTAGGTTCCTAAGAAGGAAATCTAAATGTTTTAGGGAAGATTTTTAACATGATGGAGCAGTCAAGGGTCCATACAAATCAAACTCTCTGAAATGTATCTAAATATTCCTGTTCCCATCTAGAATATCAACATGATCGGCACGATGTAGAGATCAGCAGCCAAATTGTAGAGATCAGCAGCCAAACCAACAATGTGCCAATGGAGTTCTGTTTATGCAACAAATTTTCCTCTCCTCTCCTTTTGCGGCAATCTTAGGTGCCATTTCTGAGCATTCCCCAAATTTATGATGCAGATTATAAAATAAGCAAGGAAATCACTTCCAGCCTTGATCACAATCTTGTATTGTATTGTGTCTGGAGGCTGTTTAGTTCTGGATGGGGAAAAGCAGACTTAATATTGGAACACTGCTTTCATGTCAACCTTAGTCCTTCTTTTCATTAAATCAGACCAGTGGTGGGTTCCTCCCGGTTCGGTCCGGTTCGGCCAAGCCGGTAGCAGTGACGATATGACGTCACCAAACCGGTTCTCCCCCCACCCCCCCACCCCCCCACGTTATTCTTACCTTTTATTTGGTCCCACCCCCAATCTATTGCTGCCTCCTGAGTCCCAGCTGATGACTAGAGGGAAAAAAACTGTTTAAACTCTTACCGCTGGGCTTCAAAGGGCCGTTCTACAGCTAATCAGTGTTAAAAGCAAACAAATGAGTCGGGTCGTAAGTGCGAGGACTGGTCGTAAGTGCAAGGACCTTCCAGAAATGACTCTGACCAGCTAGCCACGCCCACTAGTCACATGACCTCCAAGCCACACCCACAAAATAAGCCACGCCCACAGAATCGGTAGTAAAAAAAATTTAGAACCCACCCCTGAATCAGACCAGCTCATTCCTAACAAAACCGATCATCCTTTTAGATCCTGAGGGTTGGAGATGTCATCATCGTTGATCTTGGAAGAGGCTGCATTTTTCCGTTTGAGACTGGTGAGCAACTTGGACTAAAAAATATTGCTGAAAAGTAGGTGGCAAAGATGGCCAGAAGGGACTTTGCCCAGGTTCATTTTGTGTACGTGTTGCATCCTTTCTATGATCAGAAGGACCTTCAGAAAATCACTGATTCTCAGGGTGGATTTGATTTAAATCGAGTTGATTTAAATCACAGTTTAAATCATGATTTAAATCACTAGTAAAAAGGCTTGATTTAAATCAACTCGATTTAAATCATAATTTTTAAAGAGCAATTGTCATCTCTGCTACTCCTTTGACCCACAGTTGACTCACCGATAGCCCCAGTGTTGCAGAATATACAGCCTCATGCTACATAACTAAGCTCCGTTTCATGCTGAATAAACTAAATCATTTATATATCTTAAATAGAAAACTATCTTAAGATAGATTTTTACCCCAAAAGTTTTTTATTAAAATAAATTCGATAAAAATCAAAAAAATCCAATTTAAATTTTTAAAAAATCTGATTTTTTTGTTTTTTTTTAAAAAAAATCATTGATTTTTATCCATCCTGCTGATTCCCTTTTCATGGTCATCTCACTATTGGATTATTGCAATACACACCATATGGGACTGCCCTTGAAGACTATCAGGAGGTTCAAAATGCAGCAGCACAAGTCGTTTGCCCAGATAAACTGGCATTAACACCAGACAAACAATCAAGCAAAAAACACTTTAATCAAGAAACTAGCAAGGAGAAAACCACACCCCTATCAACACTGAAAGGTTAAGCTACTGTGTATTAACAGGGAGCAAACCCCACACTTATTAGTACTGTTGCTGTTACCTAGTTTGATAATGAAATGTCCAGCAAGCAAACAATCAAACTCAAAGCACTAAGGACCCAGAATTCAATCATGAACTACCTATACCAGTAATGGCTAACCTTTTCCAGACCAAGGGCTCAAAGCGCACACCCAAACCCCCAAAATGCAATGTATGTATGGCCCCCATGCATGTCCCCTGCCCCTATGCATGCTCCCCTGCATATGCCCCACCCCCTGCACATGCATGCTGCCCCCTCCCCCCTGCCTCCCTGTGCATACGCGGCACAGACCCGAAGACCAGCTGACTGGCAGGAGGTGTGCGCGCACATGTGGTGGAGCTGAACTGGGGTGACAGCTCGCATGCCCACAGAGAGGGCACTGTGTGCCACCTGTGGCATGCGTGCCATAGGTTCGCCATCACAGACCTATACTGTATTATCTTCTTTTGAAAAGCGTAGTTAAATCACTAGAGTCAGTGTCTGTGTCTCTCCTTCAATTCTACCAAAGATGCAGGTATCAGCGTTTCGATGCTGTCATAGAGAGCAGAGGAGAGAGAGAGATAAGCTCTGAACTTTTGCCTGCTAAATCCCTTTGAAGTCGGGTTGTCGTGGAAATGAAGGGGGGAGACATTCCTGGGAAATGACGAGACAAGAAGTCTGAAGAATGACTTGGAAGATAGCCAATGAGAAGCAGAGATTTGGGGATCGGAAA
This sequence comes from Pantherophis guttatus, assembly GCF_059756535.1. NCBI lineage: Eukaryota > Metazoa > Chordata > Lepidosauria > Squamata > Colubridae > Pantherophis > Pantherophis guttatus. The sequence continues at coordinate 12,772,976 of NC_142068.1, forward strand.
GGGAGGGATTGGGGGGCAAAAGGTCAGTCTTGTCCGCATCGAGTCATGATCCGGTGGCTGTGCTCAATTAAAGAAAAGATTTCCTTAAAGATTGGCAGCTTGGAAATTCATTTATTTTGAGATAGCATCGAAGTCTGACAGCAGGCAGATGGCATAACTTTTTCCCCAAACAAAAAGTTTCCCTTAGTTTCTAAACAATGTGCAACACACATTCCAAAGTTAGGTAACCAGCTCCCACTAACTGAAATTCTACAAAAGGCATTTGACCACAGATATCGCAGACATTAATCGCATCCCAAATAAACCTCTACAATGCACATCGCTCCTTCACAGATTCCAACCACATCAGTCCTAATCGTCCCAGATTTATGAGAGACAAGACTATGGAGAACAGGAAATCTAAACCATAATCCCATGACAATCACTGAAATAAAATAGCACTGCTACACATTTCAAAAATTGCTTCCAAAGTTTATTTAGGAATAGTGAATGCTTCTGTTAGAACCAGGCATGCTGCAAACACGATAATCCAGTCTGAATAATGCTGTCACCTTCCTCCAATTTATTCATAACCATCGTTTGGGTTTCAAACAATGAAATCAAGAGCGAGTATGAATTGGAAGTAAAAAAAAAAACACCATTTTTTTTAAGAAACCATCCAAACTAAAACCATTCTTCCTGATATGCTAGCCGCCTAGGTTTTATTTTTTTTTATTGCAGATCACTAAAGCATGTGAAACTCCTCTTAAAATTTTAAATATAAATATTTGTTTTTTCTTGTGTTACTTCTTGTTGTTTGTACATGTTTGATTTTAATGTTGTTTTAATGTGTTTAAAATAAAAAACTTTTTAATAAAAAAAATTTAAATATAGGTGATCCATAACTTAAAACCATTCGTTTAGTGACCGTTCGAAGTTACAGTGGTGTTGAAAAAATGGCTTACAATCAGAGGTGGCCCATGCGTGGAAGGCCATGCGCATTCACATTCACATTTGCGAACCGGTAGGAAAAGTAAGTTAATACCACCCCGTGCTTGCAATTGGTCATCACAATTGGTCATCTCTGCATCCCCATGGTCAAAATTTGGGAGCTTGGCAACTGGCAGGTATTTATGATGCTTTCAATGTCCTGGACCTGGGGTCACATGACTGCTGTTTGCAATTTTCCCAGCCGACTTCTGACAAGCAAAATCAAAGGGAAAGCCAGATTTGCTTAACAACTGTGTGAATGATTTAATAATCACAATTTCGATGGTTGTCTCCCCTCCCCGACAGTCATGTAATATTTCAGGCACTCAACAACCAGCCGT